>NW_027673057.1:0-354000 GCF_964194105.1 Spermophilus citellus
GCGAGAAACACTTTCATGGAAAGGGGTTGCCAGGCTTCCCAAAATTACGAATCTCCAGAAATCTCAGCAAATATTTTTTCACCCTAACTGGATGATACTTTCAGGTAATGATCACTACACTAACGCGACTTGGTTCCCCAAATTTCGTTCTTCTATGTTGAAGCGTTCGTTTCCAGTATCAGTTTGAATTTTTAGGTTTCACTCTGTTTTCTCCTATATTGATAGATGTATTTGGAACTCTAAATCCAACACGGTTTGTGCTAGCTTCTTGAAACTTGACACAATAAAGCAGTTTCACGTTCTATCTCTATGTTTTGTTTCCTCTTGATGTAGCCCTAACAGTGACTGGCGAGAAAAACTTTCATGGAAAGGGGTTGCCAGGCTTCCCAAATATACGAATCTCCAGAAATCTCAGCAAATATTTTTTCACCCAAACAGGATGATACTTTCAGGTAATGATCAGTACACTAAGGCGACTTGGTTCCCCAAATTTCGTTCTTCTATGTTGAAGCGTTCGTTTCCAGTAACAGTTTGAATTTTTAGGTTTCACTCTGTTTTCTCCTATATTGATAGATGTATTTGGAACTCTAAATCCAACACGGTTTGTGCTAGCTTCTTGAAACTTGACACAATAAAGTAGTTTCACGTTCTATCTCTGTTTTGTTTCCTCTTGATGTAGCCCTAACAGTGACTGGCGAGAAACACTTTCATGGAAAGGGGTTGCCAGGCTTCCCAAATATACGAATCTCCAGAAATCTCAGCAAATATTTTTTTCACCCAAACAGGATGATACTTTCAGGTAATGATCAGTACACTAAGGCGACTTGGTTCCCCAAATTTCGTTCTTCTATGTTGAAGCGTTCCTTTCCAGTAACAGTTTGAATTTTTAGGTTTCACTCTGTTTTCTCCTATATTGATAGATGTATTTGGAACTCTAAATCCAACACGGTTTGTGCTAGCTTCTTGAAACTTGACACAATAAAGTAGTTTCACGTTCTATCTCTATGTTTTGTTTCCTCTTGATGTAGCCCTAAGCAGTGACTGGCGAGAAACACTTTCATGGAAAGGGGTTGCCAGGCTTCCCAAAATTACGAATCTCCAGAAATCTCAGCAAATATTTTTTCACCCAAACTGGATGATACTTTCAGGTAATGATCAGTACACTAAGGCGACTTGGTTCCCCAAATGTCGTTCTTCTATGTTGAAGCGTTCGTTTCCAGTAACAGTTTGAATTTTTAGGTTTCACTCTGTTTTCTCCTATATTGATAGATGTATTTGGAACTCTAAATCCAACACGGTTTGTGCTAGCTTCTTGAAACTTGACACAATAAAGTAATTTCACGTTCTATCTCTATGTTTTGTTTCCTCTTGATGTAGCCCCAAGCAGTGACTGAGGAGAAACACTTTCATGGAAAGGGGTTGCCAAGCTTCCTAAAATTACAAATCTCCAGAAATCTCAGCAAATATTTTTTGACCCAAACTGGATGATACTTTCAGGTAATGATCAGTACACTAAGGCGACTTGGTTCCCCAAATTTCGTTCTTCTATGTTGAAGCGTTCGTTTCCAGTAACAGTTTGAATTTTTAGGTTTCGCTCTGTTTTCTCCTATATTGATAGATGTATTTGGAACTCCAAATCCAACACGGTTTGTGCTAGCTTCTTGAAACTTGACACAATAAAGTAGTTTCACGTTCTATCTCTATGTTTTGTTTCCTCTTGATGTAGCCCTAACAGTGACTGGCGAGAAACACTTTCATGGAAAGGGATTGCCAGGCTTCCCAAATATACGAATCTCCAGAAATCTCAGCAAATATTTTTTCACCCAAACAGGATGATACTTTCAGGTAATGATCAGTACACTAAGGCGACTTGGTTCCCCAAATTTCGTTCTTCTATGTTGAAGCGTTCGTTTCCAGTAACAGTTTGAATTTTTAGGTTTCACTCTGTTTTCTCCTATATTGATAGATGTATTTGGAACTCTAAATCCAACACGGTTTGTGCTAGCTTCTTGAAACTTGACACAATAAAGTAGTTTCACGTTCTATCTCTATGTTTTGTTTCCTCTTGATGTAGCCCTAAGCAGTGACTGGCGAGAAACACTTTCATGGAAAGGGGTTGCCAGGCTTCCCAAAATTACGAATCTCCAGAAATCTCAGGAAATATTTTTTCACCCAAACGGGATGATACTTTCAGGTAATGATCACTACACTAACGCGACTTGGTTCCCCAAATTTCGTTCTTCTATGTTGAAGCGTTCGTTTCCAGTAACAGTTTGAATTTTTAGGTTTCACTCTGTTTTCTCCTATATTGATAGATGTATTTGGAACTCTAAATCCAACACGGTTTGTGCTAGCTTCTTGAAACTTGACACAATAAAGCAGTTTCACGTTCTATCTCTATGTTTTGTTTCCTCTTGATGTAGCCCTAAGCAGTGACTGGCGAGAAACACATTCATGGAAAGGGGTTGCCAGGCTTCCCAAAATTACGAATCTCCAGAAATCTCAGCAAATATTTTTTCACCCAAACTGGATGATACTTTCAGGTAATGATCAGTACACTAAGGCGACTTGATTCCCCAAATGTCGTTCTTCTATGTTGAAGCGTTCGTTTCCAGTAACAGTTTGAATTTTTAGGTTTCACTCTGTTTTCTCCTATATTGATAGATGTATTTGGAACTCTAAATCCAACATGGTTTGTGCTAGCTTCTTGAAACTTGACACAATAAAGTAATTTCACGTTCTATCTCTATGTTTTGTTTCCTCTTGATGTAGCCCCAAGCAGTGACTGAGGAGAAACACTTTCATGGAAAGGGGTTGCCAGGCTTTCTAAAATTACAAATCTCCAGAAATCTCAGCAAATATTTTTTCACCCAAACTGGATAATACTTTCAGGTAATGATCAGTACACTAAGGCGACTTGGTTCCCCAAATTTCGTTCTTCTATGTTGAAGCGTTCGTTTCCAGTAACAGTTTGAATTTTTAGGTTTCACTCTGTTTTCTCCTATATTGATAGATGTATTTGGAACTCTAAATCCAACACGGTTTGTGCTAGCTTCTTGAAACTTGACACAATAAAGTAGTTTCACGTTCTATCTCTATGTTTTGTTTTCTCTTGATGTAGCCCTAAGCAGTGACTGGCGAGAAACACTTTCATGGAAAGGGGTTGCCAGGCTTCCCAAAATTACGAATCTCCAGAAATCTCAGCAAATATTTTTTCACCCAAACTGGATGATACTTTCAGGTAATGATCACTACACTAACGCGACTTGGTTCCCCAAATTTTGTTCTTCTATGTTGAAGCGTTCGTTTCCAGTAACAGTTTGAATTTTTAGGTTTCACTCTGTTTTCTCCTATATTGATAGATGTATTTGGAACTCTAAATCCAACACGGTTTGTGCTAGCTTCTTGAAACTTGACACAATAAAGCAGTTTCACGTTCTATCTCTATGTTTTGTTTCCTCTTGATGTAGCCCTAAGCAGTGACTGGCGAGAAACACTTTCATGGAAAGGGGTTGCCAGGCTTCCCAAAATTACGAATCTCCAGAAATCTCAGCAAATATTTTTTCACCCAAACTGGATGATACTTTCAGGTAATGATCAGTACACTAAGGCGACTTGGTTCCCCAAATGTCGTTCTTCTATGTTGAAGCATTCGTTTCCAGTAACAGTTTGAATTTTTAGGTTTCACTCTGTTTTCTCCTATATTGATAGATGTATTTGGAACTCTAAATCCAACACGGTTTGTGCTAGCTTCTTGAAACTTGACACAATAAAGCAGTTTCACGTTCTATCTCTATGTTTTGTTTCCTCTTGATGTAGCCCTAACAGTGACTGGCGAGAAACACTTTCATGGAAAGGGGTTGCCAGGCTTCCCAAATATACGAATCTCCAGAAATCTCAGGAAATATTTTTTCACCCAAACAGGATGATACTTTCAGGTAATGATCAGTACACTAAGGCGACTTGGTTCCCCAAATTTCGTTCTTCTATGTTGAAGCGTTCGTTTCCAGTAACAGTTTGAATTTTTAGGTTTCGCTCTGTTTTCTCCTATATTGATAGATGTATTTGGAACTCCAAATCCAACACGGTTTGTGCTAGCTTCTTGAAACTTGACACAGTAAAGTAGTTTCACGTTCTATCTCTATGTTTTGTTTCCTCTTGATGTAGCCCTAACAGTGACTGGCGAGAAACACTTTCATGGAAAGGGATTGCCAGGCTTCCCAAATATACGAATCTCCAGAAATCTCAGCAAATATTTTTTCACCCAAACAGGATGATACTTTCAGGTAATGATCAGTACACTAAGGCGACTTGGTTCCCCAAATTTCGTTCTTCTATGTTGAAGCGTTCGTTTCCAGTAACAGTTTGAATTTTTAGGTTTCACTCTGTTTTCTCCTATATTGATAGATGTATTTGGAACTCTAAATCCAACACGGTTTGTGCTAGCTTCTTGAAACTTGACACAATAAAGTAGTTTCACGTTCTATCTCTATGTTTTGTTTCCTCTTGATGTAGCCCTAAGCAGTGACTGGCGAGAAACACTTTCATGGAAAGGGGTTGCCAGGCTTCCCAAAATTACGAATCTCCAGAAATCTCAGCAAATATTTTTTCACCCAAACGGGATGATACTTTCAGGTAATGATCACTACACTAACGCGACTTGGTTCCCCAAATTTCGTTCTTATATGTTGAAGCGTTCGTTTCCAGTAACAGTTTGAATTTTTAGGTTTCACTCTGTTTTCTCCTATATTGATAGATGTATTTGGAACTCTAAATCCAACACGGTTTGTGCTAGCTTCTTGAAACTTGACACAATAAAGCAGTTTCACGTTCTATCTCTATGTTTTGTTTCCTCTTGATGTAGCCCTAAGCAGTGACTGGCGAGAAACACTTTCATGGAAAGGGGTTGCCAGGCTTCCCAAAATTACGAATCTCCAGAAATCTCAGCAAATATTTTTTCACCCAAACTGGATGATACTTTCAGGTAATGATCAGTACACTAAGGCGACTTGGTTCCCCAAATGTCGTTCTTCTATGTTGAAGCGTTCGTTTCCAGTAACAGTTTGAATTTTTAGGTTTCACTCTGTTTTCTCCTATATTGATAGATGTATTTGGAACTCTAAATCCAACATGGTTTGTGCTAGCTTCTTGAAACTTGACACAATAAAGTAATTTCACGTTCTATCTCTATGTTTTGTTTCCTCTTGATGTAGCCCCAAGCAGTGACTGAGGAGAAACACTTTCATGGAAAGGGGTTGCCAGGCTTTCTAAAATTACAAATCTCCAGAAATCTCAGCAAATATTTTTTCACCCAAACTGGATAATACTTTCAGGTAATGATCAGTACACTAAGGCGACTTGGTTCCCCAAATTTCGTTCTTCTATGTTGAAGCGTTCGTTTCCAGTAACAGTTTGAATTTTTAGGATTCGCTCTGTTTTCTCCTATATTGATAGATGTATTTGGAACTCCAAATCCAACACGGTTTGTGCTAGCTTCTTGAAACTTGACACAATAAAGTAGTTTCACGTTCTATCTCTATGTTTTGTTTCCTCTTGATGTAGCCATAACAGTGACTGGCGAGAAACACTTTCATGGAAAGGGGTTGCCAGGCTTCCCAAATATACGAATCTCCAGAAATCTCAGCAAATATTTTTTCACCCAAACAGGATGATACTTTCAGGTAATGATCAGTACACTAAGGCGACTTGGTTTCCCAAATGTCGTTCTTCTATGTTGAAGCGTTCGTTTCCAGTAACAGTTTGAATTTTTAGGTTTCACTCTGTTTTCTCCTATATTGATAGATGTATTTGGAACTCTAAATCCAACACGGTTTGTGCTAGCTTCTTGAAACTTGACACAATAAAGTAGTTTCACGTTCTATCTCTATGTTTTGTTTTCTCTTGATGTAGCCCTAAGCAGTGACTGGCGAGAAACACTTTCATGGAAAGGGGTTGCCAGGCTTCCCAAAATTACGAATCTCCAGAAATCTCAGCAAATATTTTTTCACCCAAACTGGATGATACTTTCAGGTAATGATCACTACACTAACGCGACTTGGTTCCCCAAATTTTGTTCTTCTATGTTGAAGCGTTCGTTTCCAGTAACAGTTTGAATTTTTAGGTTTCACTCTGTTTTCTCCTATATTGATAGATGTATTTGGAACTCTAAATCCAACACGGTTTGTGCTAGCTTCTTGAAACTTGACACAATAAAGCAGTTTCACGTTCTATCTCTATGTTTTGTTTCCTCTTGATGTAGCCCTAAGCAGTGACTGGCGAGAAACACTTTCATGGAAAGGGGTTGCCAGGCTTCCCAAAATTACGAATCTCCAGAAATCTCAGCAAATATTTTTTCACCCAAACTGGATGATACTTTCAGGTAATGATCAGTACACTAAGGCGACTTGGTTCCCCAAATGTCGTTCTTCTATGTTGAAGCATTCGTTTCCAGTAACAGTTTGAATTTTTAGGTTTCACTCTGTTTTCTCCTATATTGATAGATGTATTTGGAACTCTAAATCCAACACGGTTTGTGCTAGCTTCTTGAAACTTGACACAATAAAGCAGTTTCACGTTCTATCTCTATGTTTTGTTTCCTCTTGATGTAGCCCTAACAGTGACTGGCGAGAAACACTTTCATGGAAAGGGGTTGCCAGGCTTCCCAAATATACGAATCTCCAGAAATCTCAGGAAATATTTTTTCACCCAAACAGGATGATACTTTCAGGTAATGATCAGTACACTAAGGCGACTTGGTTCCCCAAATTTCGTTCTTCTATGTTGAAGCGTTCGTTTCCAGTAACAGTTTGAATTTTTAGGTTTCACTCTGTTTTCTCCTATATTGATAGATGTATTTGGAACTCTAAATCCAACACGGTTTGTGCTAGCTTCTTGAAACTTGACACAATAAAGTAGTTTCACGTTCTATCTCTATGTTTTGTTTCCTCTTGATGTAGCCCTAACAGTGACTGGCGAGAAACACTTTCATGGAAAGGGGTTGCCAGGCTTCCCAAATATACGAATCTCCAGAAATCTCAGCAAATATTTTTTCACCCAAACAGGATGATACTTTCAGGTAATGATCAGTACACTAAGGCGACTTGGTTCCCCAAATTTCGTTCTTCTATGTTGAAGCGTTCGTTTCCAGTAACAGTTTGAATTTTTAGGTTTCACTCTGTTTTCTCCTATATTGATAGATGTATTTGGAACTCTAAATCCAACACGGTTTGTGCTAGCTTCTTGAAACTTGACACAATAAAGTAGTTTCACGTTCTATCTCTATGTTTTGTTTCCTCTTGATGTAGCCCTAAGCAGTGACTGGCGAGAAACACTTTCATGGAAAGGGGTTGCCAGGCTTCCCAAAATTACGAATCTCCAGAAATCTCAGCAAATATTTTTTCACCCAAACTGGATGATACTTTCAGGTAATGATCACTACACTAACGCGACTTGGTTCCCCAAATTTCGTTCTTCTATGTTGAAGCGTTCGTTTCCAGTAACAGTTTGAATTTTTAGGTTTCACTCTGTTTTCTCCTATATTGATAGATGTATTTGGAACTCTAAATCCAACACGGTTTGTGCTAGCTTCTTGAAACTTGACACAAGAAAGCAGTTTCACGTTCTATCTCTATGTTTTGTTTCCTCTTGATGTAGCCCTAAGCAGTGACTGGCGAGAAACACTTTCATGGAAAGGGGTTGCCAGGCTTCCCAAAATTACGAATCTCCAGAAATCTCAGCAAATATTTTTTCACCCAAACTGGATGATACTTTCAGGTAATGATCAGTACACTAAGGCGACTTGGTTCCCCAAATGTCGTTCTTCTATGTTGAAGCGTTCGTTTCCAGTAACAGTTTGAATTTTTAGGTTTCACTCTGTTTTCTCCTATATTGATAGATGTATTTAGAACTCTAAATCCAACACGGTTTGTGCTAGCTTCTTGAACCTTGACACAATACAGCAGTTTCACCTTCTATCTCTATGTTTTGTTTCCTCTTGATGTAGCCCTAACAGTGACTGGCGAGAAACACTTTCATGGAAAGGGGTTGCCAGGCTTCCCAAATATACGAATCTCCAGAAATCTCAGCAAATATTTTTTCACCCAAACAGGATGATACTTTCAGGTAATGATCAGTACACTAAGGCGACTTGGTTCCCCAAATTTCGTTCTTCTATGTTGAAGCGTTCGTTTCCAGTAACAGTTTGAATTTTTAGGTTTCACTCTGTTTTCTCCTATATTGATAGATGTATTTGGAACTCTAAATCCAACACGGTTTGTGCTAGCTTCTTGAAACTTGACACAATAAAGTAGTTTCACGTTCTATCTCTATGTTTTGTTTCCTCTAGATGTAGCCCTAAGCAGTGACTGGCGAGAAACACTTTCATGGAAAGGGGTTGCCAGGCTTCCCAAAATTACGAATCTCCAGAAATCTCAGCAAATATTTTTTCACCCAAACTGGATGATACTTTCAGGTAATGATCACTACACTAACGCGACTTGGTTCCCCAAATTTCGTTCTTCTATGTTGAAGCGTTCGTTTCCAGTAACAGTTTGAATTTTTAGGTTTCACTCTGTTTTCTCCTATATTGATAGATGTATTTGGAACTCTAAATCCAACACGGTTTGTGCTAGCTTCTTGAACCTTGACACAATACAGCAGTTTCACGTTCTATCTCTATGTTTTGTTTCCTCTTGATGTAGCCCTAAGCAGTGACTGGCGAGAAACACTTTCATGGAAAGGGGTTGCCAGGCTTCCCAAAATTACAAATCTCCAGAAATCTCAGCAAATATTTTTTCACCCAAACTGGATGATACTTTCAGGTAATGATCAGTACACTAAGGCGACTTGGTTCCCCAAATGTCGTTCTTCTATATTGAAGCGTTCGTTTCCAGTAACAGTTTGAATTTTTAGGTTTCACTCTGTTTTCTCCTATATTGATAGATGTATTTGGAACTCTAAATCCAACACGGTTTGTGCTAGCTTCTTGAAACTTGACACAATACAGCAGTTTCACGTTCTATCTCTATGTTTTGTTTCCTCTTGATGTAGCCCTAACAGTGACTGGCGAGAAACACTTTCATGGAAAGGGGTTGCCAGGCTTCCCAAATATACGAATCTCCAGAAATCTCAGCAAATATTTTTTCACCCAAACAGGATGATACTTTCAGGTAATGATCAGTACACTAAGGCGACTTGGTTCCCCAAATTTCGTTCTTCTATGTTGAAGCGTTCGTTTCCAGTAACAGTTTGAATTTTTAGGTTTCACTCTCTTTTCTCCTATATTGATAGATGTATTTGGAACTCTAAATCCAACACGGTTTGTTCTAGCTTCTTGAAACTTGACACAATAAAGCAGTTTCACGTTCTATCTCTATGTTTTGTTTCCTCTTGATGTAGCCCTAAGCAGTGACTGGAGAGAAACACTTTCATGGAAAGGGGTTGCAAGGCTTCCCAAAATTACGAATCTCCAGAAATCTCAGCAAATATTTTTTCACCCAAACTGGATGATACTTTCAGGTAATGATCACTACACTAACGCGACTTGGTTCCCCAAATGTCGTTCTTCTATGTTGAAGCGTTCGTTTCCAGTAACAGTTTGAATTTTTAGGTTTCACTCTGTTTTCTCCTATATTGATAGATGTATTTGGAACTCTAAATCCAACACGGTTTTTGCTAGCTTCTTGAAACTTGACACAATAAAGTAGTTTCACGTTCTATCTCTATGTTTTGTTTCCTCTTGATGTAGCCCTAACAGTGACTGGCGAGAAACACTTTCATGGAAAGGGGTTGCCAGGCTTCCCAAAATTACGAATCTCCGGAAATCTCAGCAAATATTTTTTCACCCAAACTGGATGATACTTTCAGGTAATGATCAGTACACTAACGCGACTTGGTTCCCCAAATGTCGTTCTTCTATGTTGAAGCGTTCGTTTCCAGTAACAGTTTGAATTTTTAGGTTTCACTCTGTTTTCTCCTATATTGATAGATGTATTTGGAACTCTAAATCCAACACGGTTTGTGCTAGCTTCTTGAAACTTGACACAATAAAGTAGTTTCACGTTCTATCTCTATGTTTTGTTTCCTCTTGATGTAGCCCTAACAGTGACTGGCGAGAAACACTTTCATGGAAAGGGGTTGCCAGGCTTCCCAAATATACGAATCTCCAGAAATCTCAGCAAATATTTTTTCACCCAAACAGGATGATACTTTCAGGTAATGATCAGTACACTAAGGCGACTTGGTTCCCCAAATTTCGTTCTTCTATGTTGAAGCGTTCGTTTCCAGTAACAGTTTGAATTTTAAGGTTTCACTCTGTTTTCTCCTATATTGATAGATGTATTTGGAACTCTAAATCCAACACGGTTTGTGCTAGCTTCTTGAAACTTGACACAATAAAGTAGTTTCACGTTCTATCTCTATGTTTTGTTTCCTCTTGATGTAGCCCTAAGCAGTGACTGGCGAGAAACACTTTCATGGAAAGGGGTTGCCAGGCTTCCCAAAATTACAAATCTCCAGAAATCTCAGCAAATATTTTTTCACCCAAACTGGATGATACTTTCAGGTAATGATCACTACACTAACGCGACTTGGTTCCCCAAATGTCGTTCTTCTATGTTGAAGCGTTCGTTTCCAGTAACAGTTTGAATTTTTAGGTTTCACTCTGTTTTCTCCTATATTGATAGATGTATTTGGAACTCTAAATCCAACACGGTTTGTGCTAGCTTCTTGAAACTTGACACAATAAAGCAGTTTCACGTTCTATCTCTATGTTTTGTTTCCTCTTGATGTAGCCCTAAGCAGTGACTGGCGAGAAACACTTTCATGGAAAGGGGTTGCCAGGCTTCCCAAAATTACGAATCTCCAGAAATCTCAGCAAATATTTTTTCACCCAAACTGGATGATACTTTCAGGTAATGATCAGTACACTAAGGCGACTTGGTTCCCCAAATGTCGTTCTTCTATGTTGAAGCGTTCGTTTCCAGTAACAGTTTGAATTTTTAGGTTTCACTCTGTTTTCTCCTATATTGATAGATGTATTTGGAACTCTAAATCCAACACGGTTTGTGCTAGCTTCTTGAACCTTGACACAATACAGCAGTTTCACGTTCTATCTCTATGTTTTGTTTCCTCTTGATGTAGCCCTAACAGTGACTGGCGAGAAACACTTTCATGGAAAGGGGTTGCCAGGCTTCCCAAATATACGAATCTCCAGAAATCTCAGGAAATATTTTTTCACCCAAACAGGATGATACTTTCAGGTAATGATCAGTACACTAAGGCGACTTGGTTCCCCAAATTTCGTTCTTCTATGTTGAAGCGTTCGTTTCCAGTAACAGTTTGAATTTTTAGGTTTCACTCTGTTTTCTCCTATATTGATAGATGTATTTGGAACTCTAAATCCAACACGGTTTGTGCTAGCTTCTTGAAACTTGACACAATAAAGTAGTTTCACGTTCTATCTCTATGTTTTGTTTCCTCTTGATGTAGCCCTAACAGTGACTGGCGAGAAACACTTTCATGGAAAGGGGTTGCCAGGCTTCCCAAATATACGAATCTCCAGAAATCTCAGGAAATATTTTTTCACCCAAACAGGATGATACTTTCAGGTAATGATCAGTACACTAAGGCGACTTGGTTCCCCAAATTTCGTTCTTCTATGTTGAAGCGTTCGTTTCCAGTAACAGTTTGAATTTTTAGGTTTCACTCTGTTTTCTCCTATATTGATAGATGTATTTGGAACTCTAAATCCAACACGGTTTGTGCTAGCTTCTTGAAACTTGACACAATAAAGTAGTTTCACGTTCTATCTCTATGTTTTGTTTCCTCTTGATGTAGCCCTAACAGTGACTGGCGAGAAACACTTTCATGGAAAGGGGTTGCCAGGCTTCCCAAATATACGAATCTCCAGAAATCTCAGGAAATATTTTTTCACCCAAACAGGATGGTACTTTCAGGTAATGATCAGTACACTAAGGCGACTTGGTTCCCCAAATTTCGTTCTTCTATGTTGAAGCGTTCGTTTCCAGTAACAGTTTGAATTTTTAGGTTTCACTCTGTTTTCTCCTATATTGATAGATGTATTTGGAACTCTAAATCCAACACGGTTTGTGCTAGCTTCTTGAAACTTGACACAATAAAGTAGTTTCACGTTCTATCTCTATGTTTTGTTTCCTCTTGATGTAGCCCTAAGCAGTGACTGGCGAGAAACACTTTCATGGAAAGGGGTTGCCAGGCTTCCCAAAATTACGAATCTCCAGAAATCTCAGCAAATATTTTTTCACCCAAACTGGATGATACTTTCAGGTAATGATCAGTACACTAAGGCGACTTGGTTCCCCAAATTTCGTTCTTCTATGTTGAAGCGTTCGTTTCCAGTAACAGTTTGAATTTTTAGGTTTCACTCTGTTTTCTCCTATATTGATAGATGTATTTGGAACTCTAAATCCAACACGGTTTGTGCTAGCTTCTTGAAACTTGACACAATAAAGCAGTTTCACGTTCTATCTCTATGTTTTGTTTCCTCTTGATGTAGCCCTAAGCAGTGACTGGCGAGAAACACTTTCATGGAAAGGGGTTGCCAGGCTTCCCAAAATTACGAATCTCCAGAAATCTCAGCAAATATTTTTTCACCCAAACTGGATGATACTTTCAGGTAATGATCAGTACACTAAGGCGACTTGGTTCCCCAAATGTCGTTCTTCTATGTTGAAGCGTTCGTTTCCAGTAACAGTTTGAATTTTTAGGTTTCACTCTGTTTTCTCCTATATTGATAGATGTATTTGGAACTCTAAATCCAACATGGTTTGTGCTAGCTTCTTGAAACTTGACACAATAAAGTAATTTCACGTTCTATCTCTATGTTTTGTTTCCTCTTGATGTAGCCCCAAGCAGTGACTGAGGAGAAACACTTTCATGGAAAGGGGTTGCCAGGCTTTCTAAAATTACAAATCTCCAGAAATCTCAGCAAATATTTTTTCACCCAAACTGGATAATACTTTCAGGTAATGATCAGTACACTAAGGCGACTTGGTTCCCCAAATTTCGTTCTTCTATGTTGAAGCGTTCGTTTCCAGTAACAGTTTGAATTTTTAGGATTCGCTCTGTTTTCTCCTATATTGATAGATGTATTTGGAACTCCAAATCCAACACGGTTTGTGCTAGCTTCTTGAAACTTGACACAATAAAGTAGTTTCACGTTCTATCTCTATGTTTTGTTTCCTCTTGATGTAGCCATAACAGTGACTGGCGAGAAACACTTTCATGGAAAGGGGTTGCCAGGCTTCCCAAATATACGAATCTCCAGAAATCTCAGCAAATATTTTTTCACCCAAACAGGATGATACTTTCAGGTAATGATCAGTACACTAAGGCGACTTGGTTTCCCAAATGTCGTTCTTCTATGTTGAAGCGTTCGTTTCCAGTAACAGTTTGAATTTTTAGGTTTCACTCTGTTTTCTCCTATATTGATAGATGTATTTGGAACTCTAAATCCAACACGGTTTGTGCTAGCTTCTTGAAACTTGACACAATAAAGTAGTTTCACGTTCTATCTCTATGTTTTGTTTCCTCTTGATGTAGCCCTAAGCAGTGACTGGCGAGAAACACTTTCATGGAAAGGGGTTGCCAGGCTTCCCAAAATTACGAATCTCCAGAAATCTCAGCAAATATTTTTTCACCCAAACTGGATGATACTTTCAGGTAATGATCACTACACTAACGCGACTTGGTTCCCCAAATTTCGTTCTTCTATGTTGAAGCGTTCGTTTCCAGTAACAGTTTGAATTTTTAGGTTTCACTCTGTTTTCTCCTATATTGATAGATGTATTTGGAACTCTAAATCCAACACGGTTTGTGCTAGCTTCTTGAAACTTGACACAACAAAGCAGTTTCACGTTCTATCTCTATGTTTTGTTTCCTCTTGATGTAGCCCTAAGCAGTGACTGGCGAGAAACACTTTCATGGAAAGGGGTTGCCAGGCTTCCCAAAATTACGAATCTCCAGAAATCTCAGCAAATATTTTTTCACCCAAACTGGATGATACTTTCAGGTAATGATCAGTACACTAAGGCGACTTGGTTCCCCAAATGTCGTTCTTCTATGTTGAAGCGTTCGTTTCCAGTAACAGTTTGAATTTTTAGGTTTCACTCTGTTTTCTCCTATATTGATAGATGTATTTAGAACTCTAAATCCAACACGGTTTGTGCTAGCTTCTTGAACCTTGACACAATACAGCAGTTTCACCTTCTATCTCTATGTTTTGTTTCCTCTTGATGTAGCCCTAACAGTGACTGGCGAGAAACACTTTCATGGAAAGGGGTTGCCAGGCTTCCCAAATATACGAATCTCCAGAAATCTCAGCAAATATTTTTTCACCCAAACAGGATGATACTTTCAGGTAATGATCAGTACACTAAGGCGACTTGGTTCCCCAAATTTCGTTCTTCTATGTTGAAGCGTTCGTTTCCAGTAACAGTTTGAATTTTTAGGTTTCACTCTGTTTTCTCCTATATTGATAGATGTATTTGGAACTCTAAATCCAACACGGTTTGTGCTAGCTTCTTGAAACTTGACACAATAAAGTAGTTTCACGTTCTATCTCTATGTTTTGTTTCCTCTAGATGTAGCCCTAAGCAGTGACTGGCGAGAAACACTTTCATGGAAAGGGGTTGCCAGGCTTCCCAAAATTACGAATCTCCAGAAATCTCAGCAAATATTTTTTCACCCAAACTGGATGATACTTTCAGGTAATGATCACTACACTAACGCGACTTGGTTCCCCAAATTTCGTTCTTCTATGTTGAAGCGTTCGTTTCCAGTAACAGTTTGAATTTTTAGGTTTCACTCTGTTTTCTCCTATATTGATAGATGTATTTGGAACTCTAAATCCAACACGGTTTGTGCTAGCTTCTTGAAACTTGACACAACAAAGCAGTTTCACGTTCTATCTCTATGTTTTGTTTCCTCTTGATGTAGCCCTAAGCAGTGACTGGCGAGAAACACTTTCATGGAAAGGGGTTGCCAGGCTTCCCAAAATTACGAATCTCCAGAAATCTCAGCAAATATTTTTTCACCCAAACTGGATGATACTTTCAGGTAATGATCAGTACACTAAGGCGACTTGGTTCCCCAAATGTCGTTCTTCTATGTTGAAGCGTTCGTTTCCAGTAACAGTTTGAATTTTTAGGTTTCACTCTGTTTTCTCCTATATTGATAGATGTATTTAGAACTCTAAATCCAACACGGTTTGTGCTAGCTTCTTGAACCTTGACACAATACAGCAGTTTCACCTTCTATCTCTATGTTTTGTTTCCTCTTGATGTAGCCCTAACAGTGACTGGCGAGAAACACTTTCATGGAAAGGGGTTGCCAGGCTTCCCAAATATACGAATCTCCAGAAATCTCAGCAAATATTTTTTCACCCAAACAGGATGATACTTTCAGGTAATGATCAGTACACTAAGGCGACTTGGTTCCCCAAATTTCGTTCTTCTATGTTGAAGCGTTCGTTTCCAGTAACAGTTTGAATTTTTAGGTTTCACTCTGTTTTCTCCTATATTGATAGATGTATTTGGAACTCTAAATCCAACACGGTTTGTGCTAGCTTCTTGAAACTTGACACAATAAAGTAGTTTCACGTTCTATCTCTATGTTTTGTTTCCTCTAGATGTAGCCCTAAGCAGTGACTGGCGAGAAACACTTTCATGGAAAGGGGTTGCCAGGCTTCCCAAAATTACGAATCTCCAGAAATCTCAGCAAATATTTTTTCACCCAAACTGGATGATACTTTCAGGTAATGATCACTACACTAACGCGACTTGGTTCCCCAAATTTCGTTCTTCTATGTTGAAGCGTTCGTTTCCAGTAACAGTTTGAATTTTTAGGTTTCGCTCTGTTTTCTCCTATATTGATAGATGTATTTGGAACTCCAAATCCAACACGGTTTGTGCTAGCTTCTTGAAACTTGACACAATAAAGTAGTTTCACGTTCTATCTCTATGTTTTGTTTCCTCTTGATGTAGCCCTAACAGTGACTGGCGAGAAACACTTTCATGGAAAGGGATTGCCAGGCTTCCCAAATATACGAATCTCCAGAAATCTCAGCAAATATTTTTTCACCCAAACTGGATGATACTTTCAGGTAATGATCACTACACTAACGCGACTTGGTTCCCCAAATTTCGTTCTTCTATGTTGAAGCGTTCGTTTCCAGTAACAGTTTGAATTTTTAGGTTTCACTCTGTTTTCTCCTATATTGATAGATGTATTTGGAACTCTAAATCCAACACGGTTTGTGCTAGCTTCTTGAAACTTGACACAATAAAGCAGTTTCACGTTCTATCTCTATGTTTTGTTTCCTCTTGATGTAGCCCTAAGCAGTGACTGGCGAGAAACACTTTCATGGAAAGGGGTTGCCAGGCTTCCCAAAATTACGAATCTCCAGAAATCTCAGCAAATATTTTTTCACCCAAACTGGATGATACTTTCAGGTAATGATCAGTACACTAAGGCGACTTGGTTCCCCAAATGTCGTTCTTCTATGTTGAAGCGTTCGTTTCCAGTAACAGTTTGAATTTTTAGGTTTCACTCTGTTTTCTCCTATATTGATAGATGTATTTGGAACTCTAAATCCAACACGGTTTGTGCTAGCTTCTTGAACCTTGACACAATACAGCAGTTTCACGTTCTATCTCTATGTTTTGTTTCCTCTTGATGTAGCCCTAACAGTGACTGGCGAGAAACACTTTCATGGAAAGGGGTTGCCAGGCTTCCCAAATATACGAATCTCCAGAAATCTCAGGAAATATTTTTTCACCCAAACAGGATGATACTTTCAGGTAATGATCAGTACACTAAGGCGACTTGGTTCCCCAAATTTTGTTCTTCTATGTTGAAGCGTTCGTTTCCAGTAACAGTTTGAATTTTTAGGTTTCACTCTGTTTTCTCCTATATTGATAGATGTATTTGGAACTCTAAATCCAACACGGTTTGTGCTAGCTTCTTTAAACTTGACACAATAAAGTAGTTTCACGTTCTATCTCTGTTTTGTTTCCTCTTGATGTAGCCCTAACAGTGACTGGCGAGAAACACTTTCATGGAAAGGGGTTGCCAGGCTTCCCAAATATACGAATCTCCAGAAATCTCAGGAAATATTTTTTCACCCAAACAGGATGATACTTTCAGGTAATGATCAGTACACTAAGGCGACTTGGTTCCCCAAATTTCGTTCTTCTATGTTGAAGCGTTCGTTTCCAGTAACAGTTTGAATTTTTAGGTTTCACTCTGTTTTCTCCTATATTGATAGATGTATTTGGAACTCTAAATCCAACACGGTTTGTGCTAGCTTCTTGAAACTTGACACAATAAAGTAGTTTCACGTTCTATCTCTATGTTTTGTTTCCTCTTGATGTAGCCCTAACAGTGACTGGCGAGAAACACTTTCATGGAAAGGGGTTGCCAGGCTTCCCAAATATACGAATCTCCAGAAATCTCAGGAAATATTTTTTCACCCAAACAGGATGGTACTTTCAGGTAATGATCAGTACACTAAGGCGACTTGGTTCCCCAAATTTCGTTCTTCTATGTTGAAGCGTTCGTTTCCAGTAACAGTTTGAATTTTTAGGTTTCACTCTGTTTTCTCCTATATTGATAGATGTATTTGGAACTCTAAATCCAACACGGTTTGTGCTAGCTTCTTGAAACTTGACACAATAAAGTAGTTTCACGTTCTATCTCTATGTTTTGTTTCCTCTTGATGTAGCCCTAAGCAGTGACTGGCGAGAAACACTTTCATGGAAAGGGGTTGCCAGGCTTCCCAAAATTACGAATCTCCAGAAATCTCAGCAAATATTTTTTCACCCAAACTGGATGATACTTTCAGGTAATGATCACTACACTAACGCGACTTGGTTCCCCAAATTTCGTTCTTCTATGTTGAAGCGTTCGTTTCCAGTAACAGTTTGAATTTTTAGGTTTCACTCTGTTTTCTCCTATATTGATAGATGTATTTGGAACTCTAAATCCAACACGGTTTGTGCTAGCTTCTTGAAACTTGACACAACAAAGCAGTTTCACGTTCTATCTCTATGTTTTGTTTCCTCTTGATGTAGCCCTAAGCAGTGACTGGCGAGAAACACTTTCATGGAAAGGGGTTGCCAGGCTTCCCAAAATTACGAATCTCCAGAAATCTCAGCAAATATTTTTTCACCCAAACTGGATGATACTTTCAGGTAATGATCAGTACACTAAGGCGACTTGGTTCCCCAAATGTCGTTCTTCTATGTTGAAGCGTTCGTTTCCAGTAACAGTTTGAATTTTTAGGTTTCACTCTGTTTTCTCCTATATTGATAGATGTATTTAGAACTCTAAATCCAACACGGTTTGTGCTAGCTTCTTGAACCTTGACACAATACAGCAGTTTCACGTTCTATCTCTATGTTTTGT
The DNA here is from genome assembly GCF_964194105.1 of Spermophilus citellus. Lineage (NCBI taxonomy): Eukaryota > Metazoa > Chordata > Mammalia > Rodentia > Sciuridae > Spermophilus > Spermophilus citellus. Next base: position 18,442 of record NW_027673057.1, read on the forward strand.
TTCCTCTTGATGTAGCCCTAACAGTGACTGGCGAGAAACACTTTCATGGAAAGGGGTTGCCAGGCTTCCCAAATATACGAATCTCCAGAAATCTCAGCAAATATTTTTTCACCCAAACAGGATGATACTTTCAGGTAATGATCAGTACACTAAGGCGACTTGGTTCCCCAAATTTCGTTCTTCTATGTTGAAGCGTTCGTTTCCAGTAACAGTTTGAATTTTTAGGTTTCACTCTGTTTTCTCCTATATTGATAGATGTATTTGGAACTCTAAATCCAACACGGTTTGTGCTAGCTTCTTGAAACTTGACACAATAAAGTAGTTTCACGTTCTATCTCTATGTTTTGTTTCCTCTTGATGTAGCCCTAAGCAGTGACTGGCGAGAAACACTTTCATGGAAAGGGGTTGCCAGGCTTCCCAAAATTACGAATCTCCAGAAATCTCAGCAAATATTTTTTCACCCAAACTGGATGATACTTTCAGGTAATGATCACTACACTAACGCGACTTGGTTCCCCAAATTTCGTTCTTCTATGTTGAAGCGTTCGTTTCCAGTAACAGTTTGAATTTTTAGGTTTCACTCTGTTTTCTCCTATATTGATAGATGTATTTGGAACTCTAAATCCAACACGGTTTGTGCTAGCTTCTTGAAACTTGACACAATAAAGCAGTTTCACGTTCTATCTCTATGTTTTGTTTCCTCTTGATGTAGCCCTAAGCAGTGACTGGCGAGAAACACTTTCATGGAAAGGGGTTGCCAGGCTTCCCAAAATTACAAATCTCCAGAAATCTCAGCAAATATTTTTTCACCCAAACTGGATGATACTTTCAGGTAATGATCAGTACACTAAGGCGACTTGGTTCCCCAAATGTCGTTCTTCTATGTTGAAGCGTTCGTTTCCAGTAACAGTTTGAATTTTTAGGTTTCACTCTGTTTTCTCCTATATTGATAGATGTATTTGGAACTCTAAATCCAACACGGTTTGTGCTAGCTTCTTGAAACTTGACACAATACAGCAGTTTCACGTTCTATCTCTATGTTTTGTTTCCTCTTGATGTAGCCCTAACAGTGACTGGCGAGAAACACTTTCATGGAAAGGGGTTGCCAGGCTTCCCAAATATACGAATCTCCAGAAATCTCAGCAAATATTTTTTCACCCAAACAGGATGATACTTTCAGGTAATGATCAGTACACTAAGGCGACTTGGTTCCCCAAATTTCGTTCTTCTATGTTGAAGCGTTCGTTTCCAGTAACAGTTTGAATTTTTAGGTTTCACTCTCTTTTCTCCTATATTGATAGATGTATTTGGAACTCTAAATCCAACACGGTTTGTGCTAGCTTCTTGAAACTTGACACAACAAAGCAGTTTCACGTTCTATCTCTATGTTTTGTTTCCTCTTGATGTAGCCCTAAGCAGTGACTGGCGAGAAACACTTTCATGGAAAGGGGTTGCCAGGCTTCCCAAAATTACGAATCTCCAGAAATCTCAGCAAATATTTTTTCACCCAAACTGGATGATACTTTCAGGTAATGATCACTACACTAACGCGACTTGGTTCCCCAAATGTCGTTCTTCTATGTTGAAGCGTTCGTTTCCAGTAACAGTTTGAATTTTTAGGTTTCACTCTGTTTTCTCCTATATTGATAGATGTATTTGGAACTCTAAATCCAACACGGTTTGTGCTAGCTTCTTGAACCTTGACACAATACAGCAGTTTCACGTTCTATCTCTATGTTTTGTTTCCTCTTGATGTAGCCCTAACAGTGACTGGCGAGAAACACTTTCATGGAAAAGGGTTGCCAGGCTTCCCAAATATACGAATCTCCAGAAATCTCAGCAAATATTTTTTCACCCAAACAGGATGATACTTTCCGGTAATGATCAGTACACTAAGGCGACTTGGTTCCCCAAATTTCGTTCTTCTATGTTGAAGCGTTCGTTTCCAGTAACAGTTTGAATTTTTAGGTTTCACTCTGTTTTCTCCTATATTGATAGATGTATTTGGAACTCTAAATCCAACACGGTTTGTGCTAGCTTCTTGAAACTTGACACAATAAAGTAGTTTCACGTTCTATCTCTATGTTTTGTTTCCTCTTGATGAAACCCTAAGCAGTGACTGGCGAGAAACACTTTCATGGAAAGGGGTTGCCAGGCTTCCCAAAATTACGAATCTCCAGAAACCTCAGCAAATATTTTTTCACCCAAACTGGATGATACTTTCAGGTAATGATCACTACACTAACGCGACTTGGTTCCCCAAATTTCGTTCTTCTATGTTGAAGCGTTCGTTTCCAGTAACAGTTTGAATTTTTAGGTTTCACTCTGTTTTCTCCTATATTGATAGATGTATTTGGAACTCTAAATCCAACACGGTTTTTGCTAGCTTCTTGAAACTTGACACAATAAAGTAGTTTCACGTTCTATCTCTATGTTTTGTTTCCTCTTGATGTAGCCCTAACAGTGACTGGCGAGAAACACTTTCATGGAAAGGGGTTGCCAGGCTTCCCAAAATTACGAATCTCCGGAAATCTCAGCAAATATTTTTTCACCCAAACTGGATGATACTTTCAGGTAATGATCAGTACACTAACGCGACTTGGTTCCCCAAATGTCGTTCTTCTATGTTGAAGCGTTCGTTTCCAGTAACAGTTTGAATTTTTAGGTTTCACTCTGTTTTCTCCTATATTGATAGATGTATTTGGAACTCTAAATCCAACACGGTTTGTGCTAGCTTCTTGAAACTTGACACAATAAAGTAGTTTCACGTTCTATCTCTATGTTTTGTTTCCTCTTGATGTAGCCCTAACAGTGAGTGGTGAGAAACACTTTCATGGAAAGGGGTTGCCAGGCTTCCCAAATATACGAATCTCCAGAAATCTCAGCAAATATTTTTTCACCCAAACAGGATGATACTTTCAGGTAATGATCAGTACACTAAGGCGACTTGGTTCCCCAAATTTCGTTCTTCTATGTTGAAGCGTTCGTTTCCAGTAACAGTTTGAATTTTAAGGTTTCACTCTGTTTTCTCCTATATTGATAGATGTATTTGGAACTCTAAATCCAACACGGTTTGTGCTAGCTTCTTGAAACTTGACACAATAAAGTAGTTTCACGTTCTATCTCTATGTTTTGTTTCCTCTTGATGTAGCCCTAAGCAGTGACTGGCGAGAAACACTTTCATGGAAAGGGGTTGCCAGGCTTCCCAAAATTACAAATCTCCAGAAATCTCAGCAAATATTTTTTCACCCAAACTGGATGATACTTTCAGGTAATGATCACTACACTAACGCGACTTGTTTCCCCAAATTTCGTTCTTCTATGTTGAAGCGTTCGTTTCCAGTAACAGTTTGAATTTTTAGGTTTCACTCTGTTTTCTCCTATATTGATAGATGTATTTGGAACTCTAAATCCAACACGGTTTGTGCTAGCTTCTTGAAACTTGACACAATAAAGCAGTTTCACTTTCTATCTCTATGTTTTGTTCCTCTTGATGTAGCCCTAAGCAGTGACTGGCGAGAAACACTTTCATGGAAAGGGGTTGCCAGGCTTCCCAAAATTACGAATCTCCAGAAATCTCAGCAAATATTTTTTCACCCAAACTGGATGATACTTTCAGGTAATGATCAGTACACTAAGGCGACTTGGTTCCCCAAATGTCGTTCTTCTATGTTGAAGCGTTCGTTTCCAGTAACAGTTTGAATTTTTAGGTTTCACTCTGTTTTCTCCTATATTGATAGATGTATTTGGAACTCTAAATCCAACACGGTTTGTGCTAGCTTCTTGAACCTTGACACAATACAGCAGTTTCACGTTCTATCTCTATGTTTTGTTTCCTCTTGATGTAGCCCTAACAGTGACTGGCGAGAAACACTTTCATGGAAAGGGGTTGCCAGGCTTCCCAAATATACGAATCTCCAGAAATCTCAGGAAATATTTTTTCACCCAAACAGGATGATACTTTCAGGTAATGATCAGTACACTAAGGTGACTTGGTTCCCCAAATTTCGTTCTTCTATGTTGAAGCGTTCGTTTCCAGTAACAGTTTGAATTTTTAGGTTTCACTCTGTTTTCTCCTATATTGATAGATGTATTTGGAACTCTAAATCCAACACGGTTTGTGCTAGCTTCTTGAAACTTGACACAATAAACTAGTTTCACGTTCTATCTCTATGTTTTGTTTCCTCTTGATGTAGCCCTAACAGTGACTGGCGAGAAACACTTTCATGGAAAGGGGTTGCCAGGCTTCCCAAATATACGAATCTCCAGAAATCTCAGCAAATATTTTTTTCACCCAAACAGGATGATACTTTCAGGTAATGATCAGTACACTAAGGCGACTTGGTTCCCCAAATTTCGTTCTTGTATGTTGAAGCGTTCGTTTCCAGTAACAGTTTGAATTTTTAGGTTTCACTCTGTTTTCTCCTATATTGATAGATGTATTTGGAACTCTAAATCCAACACGGTTTGTGCTAGCTTCTTGAAACTTGACACAATAAAGTAGTTTCACGTTCTATCTCTATGTTTTGTTTCCTCTTGATGTAGCCCTAACAGTGACTGGCGAGAAACACTTTCATGGAAAGGGGTTGCCAGGCTTCCCAAATATACGAATCTCCAGAAATCTCAGCAAATATTTTTTCACCCAAACAGGATGATACTTTCAGGTAATGATCAGTACACTAAGGCGACTTGGTTCCCCAAATTTTGTTCTTCTATGTTGAAGCATTCGTTTCCAGTAACAGTTTGAATTTTTAGGTTTCACTCTGTTTTCTCCTATATTGATAGATGTATTTGGAACTCTAAATCCAACACGGTTTGTGCTAGCTTCTTGAAACTTGAAACAATAAAGTAGTTTCACGTTCTATCTCTATGTTTTGTTTCCTCTTGATGTAGCCCTAAGCAGTGACTGGCGAGAAACACTTTCATGGAAAGGGGTTGCCAGGCTTCCCAAAATTACGAATCTCCAGAAATCTCAGCAAATATTTTTTCACCCAAACTGGATGATACTTTCAGGTAATGATCACTACACTAACGCGACTTGGTTCCCCAAATTTCGTTCTTCTATGTTGAAGCGTTCGTTTCCAGTAACAGTTTGAATTTTTAGGTTTCACTCTGTTTTCTCCTATATTGATAGATGTATTTGGAACTCTAAATCCAACACGGTTTGTGCTAGCTTCTTGAAACTTGACACAATAAAGCAGTTTCACGTTCTATCTCTATGTTTTGTTTCCTCTTGATGTAGCCCTAAGCAGTGACTGGCGAGAAACACTTTCATGGAAAGGGGTTGCCAGGCTTCCCAAAATTACGAATCTCCAGAAATCTCAGCAAATATTTTTTCACCCAAACTGGATGATACTTTCAGGTAATGATCAGTACACTAAGGCGACTTGGTTCCCCAAATGTCGTTCTTCTATGTTGAAGCGTTCGTTTCCAGTAACAGTTTGAATTTTTAGGTTTCACTCTGTTTTCTCCTATATTGATAGATGTATTTGGAACTCTAAATCCAACACGGTTTGTGCTAGCTTCTTGAAACTTGACACAATAAAGCAGTTTCACGTTCTATCTGTATGTTTTGTTTCCTCTTGATGTAGCCCTAAGCAGTGACTGGCGAGAAACACTTTCATGGAAAGGGGTTGCCAGGCTTCCCAAAATTACGAATCTCCAGAAATCTCAGCAAATATTTTTTCACCCAAACTGGATGATACTTTCAGGTAATGATCAGTACACTAAGGCGACTTGGTTCCCCAAATGTCGTTCTTCTATGTTGAAGCGTTCGTTTCCAGTAACAGTTTGAATTTTTAGGTTTCACTCTGTTTTCTCCTATATTGATAGATGTATTTGGAACTCTAAATCCAACACGGTTTGTGCTAGCTTCTTGAAACTTGACACAATAAAGTAATTTCACGTTCTATCTCTATGTTTTGTTTCCTATTGATGTAGCCCCAAGCAGTGACTGAGGAGAAACACTTTCATGGAAAGGGGTTGCCAAGCTTCCTAAAATTACAAATCTCCAGAAATCTCAGCAAATATTTTTTCACCCAAACTGGATGATACTTTCAGGTAATGATCAGTACACTAAGGCGACTTGGTTCCCCAAATGTCGTTCTTCTATGTTGAAGCGTTCGTTTCCAGTAACAGTTTGAATTTTTAGGTTTCACTCTGTTTTCTCCTATATTGATAGATGTATTTGGAACTCTAAATCCAACACGGTTTGTGCTAGCTTCTTGAAACTTGACACAATAAAGCAGTTTCACGTTCTATCTCTATGTTTTGTTTCCTCTTGATGTAGCCCTAAGCAGTGACTGGCGAGAAACACTTTCATGGAAAGGGGTTGCCAGGCTTCCCAAAATTACGAATCTCCAGAAATCTCAGCAAATATTTTTTCACCCAAACTGGATGATACTTTCAGGTAATGATCAGTACACTAAGGCGACTTGGTTCCCCAAATGTCGTTCTTCTATGTTGAAGCGTTCGTTTCCAGTAACAGTTTGAATTTTTAGGTTTCACTCTGTTTTCTCCTATATTGATAGATGTATTTGGAACTCTAAATCCAACACGGTTTGTGCTAGCTTCTTGAAACTTGACACAATAAAGTAGTTTCACGTTCGATCTCTATGTTTTGTTTTCTCTTGATGTAGCCCTAACAGTGACTGGCGAGAAACACTTTCATGGAAAGGGGTTGCCAGGCTTCCCAAATATACGAATCTCCAGAAATCTCAGCAAATATTTTTTCACCCAAACAGGATGATACTTTCAGGTAATGATCAGTACACTAAGGCGACTTGGTTCCCCAAATTTCGTTCTTCTATGTTGAAGCGTTCGTTTCCAGTAACAGTTTGAATTTTTAGGTTTCACTCTGTTTTCTCCTATATTGATAGATGTATTTGGAACTCTAAATCCAACACGGTTTGTGCTAGCTTCTTGAAACTTGACACAATAAAGTAGTTTCACGTTCTATCTCTATGTTTTGTTTCCTCTTGATGTAGCCCTAACAGTGACTGGCGAGAAACACTTTCATGGAAAGGGGTTGCCAGGCTTCCCAAATATACGAATCTCCAGAAATCTCAGGAAATATTTTTTCACCCAAACAGGATGGTACTTTCAGGTAATGATCAGTACACTAAGGCGACTTGGTTCCCCAAATTTCGTTCTTCTATGTTGAAGCGTTCGTTTCCAGTAACAGTTTGAATTTTTAGGTTTCACTCTGTTTTCTCCTATATTGATAGATGTATTTGGAACTCTAAATCCAACACGGTTTGTGCTAGCTTCTTGAAACTTGACACAATAAAGTAGTTTCACGTTCTATCTCTATGTTTTGTTTCCTCTTGATGTAGCCCTAAGCAGTGACTGGCGAGAAACACTTTCATGGAAAGGGGTTGCCAGGCTTCCCAAAATTACGAATCTCCAGAAATCTCAGCAAATATTTTTTCACCCAAACTGGATGATACTTTCAGGTAATGATCACTACACTAACGCGACTTGGTTCCCCAAATTTCGTTCTTCTATGTTGAAGCGTTCGTTTCCAGTAACAGTTTGAATTTTTAGGTTTCACTCTGTTTTCTCCTATATTGATAGATGTATTTGGAACTCTAAATCCAACACGGTTTGTGCTAGCTTCTTGAAACTTGACACAATAAAGCAGTTTCACGTTCTATCTCTATGTTTTGTTTCCTCTTGATGTAGCCCTAAGCAGTGACTGGCGAGAAACACTTTCATGGAAAGGGGTTGCCAGGCTTCCCAAAATTACGAATCTCCAGAAATCTCAGCAAATATTTTTTCACCCAAACTGGATGATACTTTCAGGTAATGATCAGTACACTAAGGCGACTTGGTTCCCCAAATGTCGTTCTTCTATGTTGAAGCGTTCGTTTCCAGTAACAGTTTGAATTTTTAGGTTTCACTCTGTTTTCTCCTATATTGATAGATGTATTTGGAACTCTAAATCCAACATGGTTTGTGCTAGCTTCTTGAAACTTGACACAATAAAGTAATTTCACGTTCTATCTCTATGTTTTGTTTCCTCTTGATGTAGCCCCAAGCAGTGACTGAGGAGAAACACTTTCATGGAAAGGGGTTGCCAGGCTTTCTAAAATTACAAATCTCCAGAAATCTCAGCAAATATTTTTTCACCCAAACTGGATAATACTTTCAGGTAATGATCAGTACACTAAGGCGACTTGGTTCCCCAAATTTCGTTCTTCTATGTTGAAGCGTTCGTTTCCAGTAACAGTTTGAATTTTTAGGATTCGCTCTGTTTTCTCCTATATTGATAGATGTATTTGGAACTCCAAATCCAACACGGTTTGTGCTAGCTTCTTGAAACTTGACACAATAAAGTAGTTTCACGTTCTATCTCTATGTTTTGTTTCCTCTTGATGTAGCCATAACAGTGACTGGCGAGAAACACTTTCATGGAAAGGGGTTGCCAGGCTTCCCAAATATACGAATCTCCAGAAATCTCAGCAAATATTTTTTCACCCAAACAGGATGATACTTTCAGGTAATGATCAGTACACTAAGGCGACTTGGTTTCCCAAATGTCGTTCTTCTATGTTGAAGCGTTCGTTTCCAGTAACAGTTTGAATTTTTAGGTTTCACTCTGTTTTCTCCTATATTGATAGATGTATTTGGAACTCTAAATCCAACACGGTTTGTGCTAGCTTCTTGAAACTTGACACAATAAAGTAGTTTCACGTTCTATCTCTATGTTTTGTTTCCTCTTGATGTAGCCCTAAGCAGTGACTGGCGAGAAACACTTTCATGGAAAGGGGTTGCCAGGCTTCCCAAAATTACGAATCTCCAGAAATCTCAGCAAATATTTTTTCACCCAAACTGGATGATACTTTCAGGTAATGATCACTACACTAACGCGACTTGGTTCCCCAAATTTCGTTCTTCTATGTTGAAGCGTTCGTTTCCAGTAACAGTTTGAATTTTTAGGTTTCACTCTGTTTTCTCCTATATTGATAGATGTATTTGGAACTCTAAATCCAACACGGTTTGTGCTAGCTTCTTGAAACTTGACACAACAAAGCAGTTTCACGTTCTATCTCTATGTTTTGTTTCCTCTTGATGTAGCCCTAAGCAGTGACTGGCGAGAAACACTTTCATGGAAAGGGGTTGCCAGGCTTCCCAAAATTACGAATCTCCAGAAATCTCAGCAAATATTTTTTCACCCAAACTGGATGATACTTTCAGGTAATGATCAGTACACTAAGGCGACTTGGTTCCCCAAATGTCGTTCTTCTATGTTGAAGCGTTCGTTTCCAGTAACAGTTTGAATTTTTAGGTTTCACTCTGTTTTCTCCTATATTGATAGATGTATTTAGAACTCTAAATCCAACACGGTTTGTGCTAGCTTCTTGAACCTTGACACAATACAGCAGTTTCACCTTCTATCTCTATGTTTTGTTTCCTCTTGATGTAGCCCTAACAGTGACTGGCGAGAAACACTTTCATGGAAAGGGGTTGCCAGGCTTCCCAAATATACGAATCTCCAGAAATCTCAGCAAATATTTTTTCACCCAAACAGGATGATACTTTCAGGTAATGATCAGTACACTAAGGCGACTTGGTTCCCCAAATTTCGTTCTTCTATGTTGAAGCGTTCGTTTCCAGTAACAGTTTGAATTTTTAGGTTTCACTCTGTTTTCTCCTATATTGATAGATGTATTTGGAACTCTAAATCCAACACGGTTTGTGCTAGCTTCTTGAAACTTGACACAATAAAGTAGTTTCACGTTCTATCTCTATGTTTTGTTTCCTCTAGATGTAGCCCTAAGCAGTGACTGGCGAGAAACACTTTCATGGAAAGGGGTTGCCAGGCTTCCCAAAATTACGAATCTCCAGAAATCTCAGCAAATATTTTTTCACCCAAACTGGATGATACTTTCAGGTAATGATCACTACACTAACGCGACTTGGTTCCCCAAATTTCGTTCTTCTATGTTGAAGCGTTCGTTTCCAGTAACAGTTTGAATTTTTAGGTTTCACTCTGTTTTCTCCTATATTGATAGATGTATTTGGAACTCTAAATCCAACACGGTTTGTGCTAGCTTCTTGAAACTTGACACAACAAAGCAGTTTCACGTTCTATCTCTATGTTTTGTTTCCTCTTGATGTAGCCCTAAGCAGTGACTGGCGAGAAACACTTTCATGGAAAGGGGTTGCCAGGCTTCCCAAAATTACGAATCTCCAGAAATCTCAGCAAATATTTTTTCACCCAAACTGGATGATACTTTCAGGTAATGATCAGTACACTAAGGCGACTTGGTTCCCCAAATGTCGTTCTTCTATGTTGAAGCGTTCGTTTCCAGTAACAGTTTGAATTTTTAGGTTTCACTCTGTTTTCTCCTATATTGATAGATGTATTTAGAACTCTAAATCCAACACGGTTTGTGCTAGCTTCTTGAACCTTGACACAATACAGCAGTTTCACCTTCTATCTCTATGTTTTGTTTCCTCTTGATGTAGCCCTAACAGTGACTGGCGAGAAACACTTTCATGGAAAGGGGTTGCCAGGCTTCCCAAATATACGAATCTCCAGAAATCTCAGCAAATATTTTTTCACCCAAACAGGATGATACTTTCAGGTAATGATCAGTACACTAAGGCGACTTGGTTCCCCAAATTTCGTTCTTCTATGTTGAAGCGTTCGTTTCCAGTAACAGTTTGAATTTTTAGGTTTCACTCTGTTTTCTCCTATATTGATAGATGTATTTGGAACTCTAAATCCAACACGGTTTGTGCTAGCTTCTTGAAACTTGACACAATAAAGTAGTTTCACGTTCTATCTCTATGTTTTGTTTCCTCTAGATGTAGCCCTAAGCAGTGACTGGCGAGAAACACTTTCATGGAAAGGGGTTGCCAGGCTTCCCAAAATTACGAATCTCCAGAAATCTCAGCAAATATTTTTTCACCCAAACTGGATGATACTTTCAGGTAATGATCACTACACTAACGCGACTTTGTTCCCCAAATTTCGTTCTTCTATGTTGAAGCGTTCGTTTCCAGTAACAGTTTGAATTTTTAGGTTTCGCTCTGTTTTCTCCTATATTGATAGATGTATTTGGAACTCCAAATCCAACACGGTTTGTGCTAGCTTCTTGAAACTTGACACAATAAAGTAGTTTCACGTTCTATCTCTATGTTTTGTTTCCTCTTGATGTAGCCCTAACAGTGACTGGCGAGAAACACTTTCATGGAAAGGGATTGCCAGGCTTCCCAAATATACGAATCTCCAGAAATCTCAGCAAATATTTTTTCACCCAAACTGGATGATACTTTCAGGTAATGATCACTACACTAACGCGACTTGGTTCCCCAAATTTCGTTCTTCTATGTTGAAGCGTTCGTTTCCAGTAACAGTTTGAATTTTTAGGTTTCACTCTGTTTTCTCCTATATTGATAGATGTATTTGGAACTCTAAATCCAACACGGTTTGTGCTAGCTTCTTGAAACTTGACACAATAAAGCAGTTTCACGTTCTATCTCTATGTTTTGTTTCCTCTTGATGTAGCCCTAAGCAGTGACTGGCGAGAAACACTTTCATGGAAAGGGGTTGCCAGGCTTCCCAAAATTACGAATCTCCAGAAATCTCAGCAAATATTTTTTCACCCAAACTGGATGATACTTTCAGGTAATGATCAGTACACTAAGGCGACTTGGTTCCCCAAATGTCGTTCTTCTATGTTGAAGCGTTCGTTTCCAGTAACAGTTTGAATTTTTAGGTTTCACTCTGTTTTCTCCTATATTGATAGATGTATTTGGAACTCTAAATCCAACACGGTTTGTGCTAGCTTCTTGAACCTTGACACAATACAGCAGTTTCACGTTCTATCTCTATGTTTTGTTTCCTCTTGATGTAGCCCTAACAGTGACTGGCGAGAAACACTTTCATGGAAAGGGGTTGCCAGGCTTCCCAAATATACGAATCTCCAGAAATCTCAGGAAATATTTTTTCACCCAAACAGGATGATACTTTCAGGTAATGATCAGTACACTAAGGCGACTTGGTTCCCCAAATTTCGTTCTTCTATGTTGAAGCGTTCGTTTCCAGTAACAGTTTGAATTTTTAGGTTTCACTCTGTTTTCTCCTATATTGATAGATGTATTTGGAACTCTAAATCCAACACGGTTTGTGCTAGCTTCTTTAAACTTGACACAATAAAGTAGTTTCACGTTCTATCTCTATGTTTTGTTTCCTCTTGATGTAGCCCTAACAGTGACTGGCGAGAAACACTTTCATGGAAAGGGGTTGCCAGGCTTCCCAAATATACGAATCTCCAGAAATCTCAGGAAATATTTTTTCACCCAAACAGGATGATACTTTCAGGTAATGATCAGTACACTAAGGCGACTTGGTTCCCCAAATTTCGTTCTTCTATGTTGAAGCGTTCGTTTCCAGTAACAGTTTGAATTTTTAGGTTTCACTCTGTTTTCTCCTATATTGATAGATGTATTTGGAACTCTAAATCCAACACGGTTTGTGCTAGCTTCTTGAAACTTGACACAATAAAGTAGTTTCACGTTCTATCTCTATGTTTTGTTTCCTCTTGATGTAGCCCTAACAGTGACTGGCGAGAAACACTTTCATGGAAAGGGGTTGCCAGGCTTCCCAAATATACGAATCTCCAGAAATCTCAGGAAATATTTTTTCACCCAAACAGGATGGTACTTTCAGGTAATGATCAGTACACTAAGGCGACTTGGTTCCCCAAATTTCGTTCTTCTATGTTGAAGCGTTCGTTTCCAGTAACAGTTTGAATTTTTAGGTTTCACTCTGTTTTCTCCTATATTGATAGATGTATTTGGAACTCTAAATCCAACACGGTTTGTGCTAGCTTCTTGAAACTTGACACAATAAAGTAGTTTCACGTTCTATCTCTATGTTTTGTTTCCTCTTGATGTAGCCCTAAGCAGTGACTGGCGAGAAACACTTTCATGGAAAGGGGTTGCCAGGCTTCCCAAAATTACGAATCTCCAGAAATCTCAGCAAATATTTTTTCACCCAAACTGGATGATACTTTCAGGTAATGATCACTACACTAACGCGACTTGGTTCCCCAAATTTCGTTCTTCTATGTTGAAGCGTTCGTTTCCAGTAACAGTTTGAATTTTTAGGTTTCACTCTGTTTTCTCCTATATTGATAGATGTATTTGGAACTCTAAATCCAACACGGTTTGTGCTAGCTTCTTGAAACTTGACACAACAAAGCAGTTTCACGTTCTATCTCTATGTTTTGTTTCCTCTTGATGTAGCCCTAAGCAGTGACTGGCGAGAAACACTTTCATGGAAAGGGGTTGCCAGGCTTCCCAAAATTACGAATCTCCAGAAATCTCAGCAAATATTTTTTCACCCAAACTGGATGATACTTTCAGGTAATGATCAGTACACTAAGGCGACTTGGTTCCCCAAATGTCGTTCTTCTATGTTGAAGCGTTCGTTTCCAGTAACAGTTTGAATTTTTAGGTTTCACTCTGTTTTCTCCTATATTGATAGATGTATTTAGAACTCTAAATCCAACACGGTTTGTGCTAGCTTCTTGAACCTTGACACAATACAGCAGTTTCACGTTCTATCTCTATGTTTTGTTTCCTCTTGATGTAGCCCTAACAGTGACTGGCGAGAAACACTTTCATGGAAAGGGGTTGCCAGGCTTCCCAAATATACGAATCTCCAGAAATCTCAGCAAATATTTTTTCACCCAAACAGGATGATACTTTCAGGTAATGATCAGTACACTAAGGCGACTTGGTTCCCCAAATTTCGTTCTTCTATGTTGAAGCGTTCGTTTCCAGTAACAGTTTGAATTTTTAGGTTTCACTCTGTTTTCTCCTATATTGATAGATGTATTTGGAACTCTAAATCCAACACGGTTTGTGCTAGCTTCTTGAAACTTGACACAATAAAGTAGTTTCACGTTCTATCTCTATGTTTTGTTTCCTCTTGATGTAGCCCTAAGCAGTGACTGGCGAGAAACACTTTCATGGAAAGGGGTTGCCAGGCTTCCCAAAATTACGAATCTCCAGAAATCTCAGCAAATATTTTTTCACCCAAACTGGATGATACTTTCAGGTAATGATCACTACACTAACGCGACTTGGTTCCCCAAATTTCGTTCTTCTATGTTGAAGCGTTCGTTTCCAGTAACAGTTTGAATTTTTAGGTTTCACTCTGTTTTCTCCTATATTGATAGATGTATTTGGAACTCTAAATCCAACACGGTTTGTGCTAGCTTCTTGAAACTTGACACAATAAAGCAGTTTCACGTTCTATCTCTATGTTTTGTTTCCTCTTGATGTAGCCCTAAGCAGTGACTGGCGAGAAACACTTTCATGGAAAGGGGTTGCCAGGCTTCCCAAAATTACAAATCTCCAGAAATCTCAGCAAATATTTTTTCACCCAAACTGGATGATACTTTCAGGTAATGATCAGTACACTAAGGCGACTTGGTTCCCCAAATGTCGTTCTTCTATGTTGAAGCGTTCGTTTCCAGTAACAGTTTGAATTTTTAGGTTTCACTCTGTTTTCTCCTATATTGATAGATGTATTTGGAACTCTAAATCCAACACGGTTTGTGCTAGCTTCTTGAAACTTGACACAATACAGCAGTTTCACGTTCTATCTCTATGTTTTGTTTCCTCTTGATGTAGCCCTAACAGTGACTGGCGAGAAACACTTTCATGGAAAGGGGTTGCCAGGCTTCCCAAATATACGAATCTCCAGAAATCTCAGCAAATATTTTTTCACCCAAACAGGATGATACTTTCAGGTAATGATCAGTACACTAAGGCGACTTGGTTCCCCAAATTTCGTTCTTCTATGTTGAAGCGTTCGTTTCCAGTAACAGTTTGAATTTTTAGGTTTCACTCTCTTTTCTCCTATATTGATAGATGTATTTGGAACTCTAAATCCAACACGGTTTGTGCTAGCTTCTTGAAACTTGACACAATAAAGCAGTTTCACGTTCTATCTCTATGTTTTGTTTCCTCTTGATGTAGCCCTAAGCAGTGACTGGAGAGAAACACTTTCATGGAAAGGGGTTGCAAGGCTTCCCAAAATTACGAATCTCCAGAAATCTCAGCAAATATTTTTTCACCCAAACTGGATGATACTTTCAGGTAATGATCACTACACTAACGCGACTTGGTTCCCCAAATGTCGTTCTTCTATGTTGAAGCGTTCGTTTCCAGTAACAGTTTGAATTTTTAGGTTTCACTCTGTTTTCTCCTATATTGATAGATGTATTTGGAACTCTAAATCCAACACGGTTTGTGCTAGCTTCTTGAACCTTGACACAATACAGCAGTTTCACGTTCTATCTCTATGTTTTGTTTCCTCTTGATGTAGCCCTAACAGTGACTGGCGAGAAACACTTTCATGGAAAAGGGTTGCCAGGCTTCCCAAATATACGAATCTCCAGAAATCTCAGCAAATATTTTTTCACCCAAACAGGATGATACTTTCCGGTAATGATCAGTACACTAAGGCGACTTGGTTCCCCAAATTTCGTTCTTCTATGTTGAAGCGTTCGTTTCCAGTAACAGTTTGAATTTTTAGGTTTCACTCTGTTTTCTCCTATATTGATAGATGTATTTGGAACTCTAAATCCAACACGGTTTGTGCTAGCTTCTTGAAACTTGACACAATAAAGTAGTTTCACGTTCTATCTCTATGTTTTGTTTCCTCTTGATGAAACCCTAAGCAGTGACTGGCGAGAAACACTTTCATGGAAAGGGGTTGCCAGGCTTCCCAAAATTACGAATCTCCAGAAACCTCAGCAAATATTTTTTCACCCAAACTGGATGATACTTTCAGGTAATGATCACTACACTAACGCGACTTGGTTCCCCAAATTTCGTTCTTCTATGTTGAAGCGTTCGTTTCCAGTAACAGTTTGAATTTTTAGGTTTCACTCTGTTTTCTCCTATATTGATAGATGTATTTGGAACTCTAAATCCAACACGGTTTTTGCTAGCTTCTTGAAACTTGACACAATAAAGTAGTTTCACGTTCTATCTCTATGTTTTGTTTCCTCTTGATGTAGCCCTAACAGTGACTGGCGAGAAACACTTTCATGGAAAGGGGTTGCCAGGCTTCCCAAAATTACGAATCTCCGGAAATCTCAGCAAATATTTTTTCACCCAAACTGGATGATACTTTCAGGTAATGATCAGTACACTAACGCGACTTGGTTCCCCAAATGTCGTTCTTCTATGTTGAAGCGTTCGTTTCCAGTAACAGTTTGAATTTTTAGGTTTCACTCTGTTTTCTCCTATATTGATAGATGTATTTGGAACTCTAAATCCAACACGGTTTGTGCTAGCTTCTTGAAACTTGACACAATAAAGTAGTTTCACGTTCTATCTCTATGTTTTGTTTCCTCTTGATGTAGCCCTAACAGTGACTGGCGAGAAACACTTTCATGGAAAGGGGTTGCCAGGCTTCCCAAATATACGAATCTCCAGAAATCTCAGCAAATATTTTTTCACCCAAACAGGATGATACTTTCAGGTAATGATCAGTACACTAAGGCGACTTGGTTCCCCAAATTTCGTTCTTCTATGTTGAAGCGTTCGTTTCCAGTAACAGTTTGAATTTTAAGGTTTCACTCTGTTTTCTCCTATATTGATAGATGTATTTGGAAGTCTAAATCCAACACGGTTTGTGCTAGCTTCTTGAAACTTGACACAATAAAGTAGTTTCACGTTCTATCTCTATGTTTTGTTTCCTCTTGATGTAGCCCTAAGCAGTGACTGGCGAGAAACACTTTCATGGAAAGGGGTTGCCAGGCTTCCCAAAATTACAAATCTCCAGAAATCTCAGCAAATATTTTTTCACCCAAACTGGATGATACTTTCAGGTAATGATCACTACACTAACGCGACTTGTTTCCCCAAATTTCGTTCTTCTATGTTGAAGCGTTCGTTTCCAGTAACAGTTTGAATTTTTAGGTTTCACTCTGTTTTCTCCTATATTGATAGATGTATTTGGAACTCTAAATCCAACACGGTTTGTGCTAGCTTCTTGAAACTTGACACAATAAAGCAGTTTCACGTTCTATCTCTATGTTTTGTTTCCTCTTGATGTAGCCCTAAGCAGTGACTGGCGAGAAACACTTTCATGGAAAGGGGTTGCCAGGCTTCCCAAAATTACGAATCTCCAGAAATCTCAGCAAATATTTTTTCACCCAAACTGGATGATACTTTCAGGTAATGATCAGTACACTAAGGCGACTTGGTTCCCCAAATGTCGTTCTTCTATGTTGAAGCGTTCGTTTCCAGTAACAGTTTGAATTTTTAGGTTTCACTCTGTTTTCTCCTATATTGATAGATGTATTTGGAACTCTAAATCCAACACGGTTTGTGCTAGCTTCTTGAACCTTGACACAATACAGCAGTTTCACGTTCTATCTCTATGTTTTGTTTCCTCTTGATGTAGCCCTAACAGTGACTGGCGAGAAACACTTTCATGGAAAGGGGTTGCCAGGCTTCCCAAATATACGAATCTCCAGAAATCTCAGGAAATATTTTTTCACCCAAACAGGATGATACTTTCAGGTAATGATCAGTACACTAAGGCGACTTGGTTCCCCAAATTTCGTTCTTCTATGTTGAAGCGTTCTTTTCCAGTAACAGTTTGAATTTTTAGGTTTCACTCTGTTTTCTCCTATATTGATAGATGTATTTGGAACTCTAAATCCAACACGGTTTGTGCTAGCTTCTTGAAACTTGACACAATAAAGTAGTTTCACGTTCTATCTCTATGTTTTGTTTCCTCTTGATGTAGCCCTAACAGTGACTGGCGAGAAACACTTTCATGGAAAGGGGTTGCCAGGCTTCCCAAATATACGAATCTCCAGAAATCTCAGCAAATATTTTTTTCACCCAAACAGGATGATACTTTCAGGTAATGATCAGTACACTAAGGCGACTTGGTTCCCCAAATTTCGTTCTTGTATGTTGAAGCGTTCGTTTCCAGTAACAGTTTGAATTTTTAGGTTTCACTCTGTTTTCTCCTATATTGATAGATGTATTTGGAACTCTAAATCCAACACGGTTTGTGCTAGCTTCTTGAAACTTGACACAATAAAGTAGTTTCACGTTCTATCTCTATGTTTTGTTTCCTCTTGATGTAGCCCTAACAGTGACTGGCGAGAAACACTTTCATGGAAAGGGGTTGCCAGGCTTCCCAAATATACGAATCTCCAGAAATCTCAGCAAATATTTTTTCACCCAAACAGGATGATACTTTCAGGTAATGATCAGTACACTAAGGCGACTTGGTTCCCCAAATTTCGTTCTTCTATGTTGAAGCATTCGTTTCCAGTAACAGTTTGAATTTTTAGGTTTCACTCTGTTTTCTCCTATATTGATAGATGTATTTGGAACTCTAAATCCAACACGGTTTGTGCTAGCTTCTTGAAACTTGAAACAATAAAGTAGTTTCACGTTCTATCTCTATGTTTTGTTTCCTCTTGATGTAGCCCTAACAGTGACTGGCGAGAAACACTTTCATGGAAAGGGGTTGCCAGGCTTCCCAAAATTACGAATCTCCAGAAATCTCAGCAAATATTTTTTCACCCAAACTGGATGATACTTTCAGGTAATGATCACTACACTAACGCGACTTGGTTCCCCAAATTTCGTTCTTCTATGTTGAAGCGTTCGTTTCCAGTAACAGTTTGAATTTTTAGGTTTCACTCTGTTTTCTCCTATATTGATAGATGTATTTGGAACTCTAAATCCAACACGGTTTGTGCTAGCTTCTTGAAACTTGACACAATAAAGCAGTTTCACGTTCTATCTCTATGTTTTGTTTCCTCTTGATGTAGCCCTAAGCAGTGACTGGCGAGAAACACTTTCATGGAAAGGGGTTGCCAGGCTTCCCAAAATTACGAATCTCCAGAAATCTCAGCAAATATTTTTTCACCCAAACTGGATGATACTTTCAGGTAATGATCAGTACACTAAGGCGACTTGGTTCCCCAAATGTCGTTCTTCTATGTTGAAGCGTTCGTTTCCAGTAACAGTTTGAATTTTTAGGTTTCACTCTGTTTTCTCCTATATTGATAGATGTATTTGGAACTCTAAATCCAACACGGTTTCTGCTAGCTTCTTGAAACTTGACACAATAAAGTAATTTCACGTTCTATCTCTATGTTTTGTTTCCTCTTGATGTAGCCCCAAGCAGTGACTGAGGAGAAACACTTTCATGGAAAGGGGTTGCCAGGCTTCCTAAAATTACAAATCTCCTGAAATCTCAGCAAATATTTTTTCACCCAATCTGGATGATACTTTCAGGTAATGATCAGTACACTAAGGCGACTTGGTTCCCCAAATGTCGTTCTTCTATGTTGAAGCGTTCGTTTCCAGTAACAGTTTGAATTTTTAGGTTTCACTCTGTTTTCTCCTATATTGATAGATGTATTTGGAACTCTAAATCCAACACGGTTTGTGCTAGCTTCTTGAAACTTGACACAATACAGCAGTTTCACGTTCTATCTCTATGTTTTGTTTCCTCTTGATGTAGCCCTAACAGTGACTGGCGAGAAACACTTTCATGGAAAGGGGTTGCCAGGCTTCCCAAATATACGAATCTCCAGAAATCTCAGCAAATATTTTTTCACCCAAACAGGATGATACTTTCAGGTAATGATCAGTACACTAAGGCGACTTGGTTCCCCAAATTTCGTTCTTCTATGTTGAAGCGTTCGTTTCCAGTAACAGTTTGAATTTTTAGGTTTCACTCTCTTTTCTCCTATATTGATAGATGTATTTGGAACTCTAAATCCAACACGGTTTGTGCTAGCTTCTTGAAACTTGACACAATAAAGCAGTTTCACGTTCTATCTCTATGTTTTGTTTCCTCTTGATGTAGCCCTAAGCAGTGACTGGAGAGAAACACTTTCATGGAAAGGGGTTGCAAGGCTTCCCAAAATTACGAATCTCCAGAAATCTCAGCAAATATTTTTTCACCCAAACTGGATGATACTTTCAGGTAATGATCACTACACTAACGCGACTTGGTTCCCCAAATGTCGTTCTTCTATGTTGAAGCGTTCGTTTCCAGTAACAGTTTGAATTTTTAGGTTTCACTCTGTTTTCTCCTATATTGATAGATGTATTTGGAACTCTAAATCCAACACGGTTTGTGCTAGCTTCTTGAACCTTGACACAATACAGCAGTTTCACGTTCTATCTCTATGTTTTGTTTCCTCTTGATGTAGCCCTAACAGTGACTGGCGAGAAACACTTTCATGGAAAAGGGTTGCCAGGCTTCCCAAATATACGAATCTCCAGAAATCTCAGCAAATATTTTTTCACCCAAACAGGATGATACTTTCCGGTAATGATCAGTACACTAAGGCGACTTGGTTCCCCAAATTTCGTTCTTCTATGTTGAAGCGTTCGTTTCCAGTAACAGTTTGAATTTTTAGGTTTCACTCTGTTTTCTCCTATATTGATAGATGTATTTGGAACTCTAAATCCAACACGGTTTGTGCTAGCTTCTTGAAACTTGACACAATAAAGTAGTTTCACGTTCTATCTCTATGTTTTGTTTCCTCTTGATGAAACCCTAAGCAGTGACTGGCGAGAAACACTTTCATGGAAAGGGGTTGCCAGGCTTCCCAAAATTACGAATCTCCAGAAACCTCAGCAAATATTTTTTCACCCAAACTGGATGATACTTTCAGGTAATGATCACTACACTAACGCGACTTGGTTCCCCAAATTTCGTTCTTCTATGTTGAAGCGTTCGTTTCCAGTAACAGTTTGAATTTTTAGGTTTCACTCTGTTTTCTCCTATATTGATAGATGTATTTGGAACTCTAAATCCAACACGGTTTTTGCTAGCTTCTTGAAACTTGACACAATAAAGTAGTTTCACGTTCTATCTCTATGTTTTGTTTCCTCTTGATGTAGCCCTAACAGTGACTGGCGAGAAACACTTTCATGGAAAGGGGTTGCCAGGCTTCCCAAAATTACGAATCTCCGGAAATCTCAGCAAATATTTTTTCACCCAAACTGGATGATACTTTCAGGTAATGATCAGTACACTAACGCGACTTGGTTCCCCAAATGTCGTTCTTCTATGTTGAAGCGTTCGTTTCCAGTAACAGTTTGAATTTTTAGGTTTCACTCTGTTTTCTCCTATATTGATAGATGTATTTGGAACTCTAAATCCAACACGGTTTGTGCTAGCTTCTTGAAACTTGACACAATAAAGTAGTTTCACGTTCTATCTCTATGTTTTGTTTCCTCTTGATGTAGCCCTAACAGTGACTGGCGAGAAACACTTTCATGGAAAGGGGTTGCCAGGCTTCCCAAATATACGAATCTCCAGAAATCTCAGCAAATATTTTTTCACCCAAACAGGATGATACTTTCAGGTAATGATCAGTACACTAAGGCGACTTGGTTCCCCAAATTTCGTTCTTCTATGTTGAAGCGTTCGTTTCCAGTAACAGTTTGAATTTTAAGGTTTCACTCTGTTTTCTCCTATATTGATAGATGTATTTGGAACTCTAAATCCAACACGGTTTGTGCTAGCTTCTTGAAACTTGACACAATAAAGTAGTTTCACGTTCTATCTCTATGTTTTGTTTCCTCTTGATGTAGCCCTAAGCAGTGACTGGCGAGAAACACTTTCATGGAAAGGGGTTGCCAGGCTTCCCAAAATTACAAATCTCCAGAAATCTCAGCAAATATTTTTTCACCCAAACTGGATGATACTTTCAGGTAATGATCACTACACTAACGCGACTTGTTTCCCCAAATTTCGTTCTTCTATGTTGAAGCGTTCGTTTCCAGTAACAGTTTGAATTTTTAGGTTTCACTCTGTTTTCTCCTATATTGATAGATGTATTTGGAACTCTAAATCCAACACGGTTTGTGCTAGCTTCTTGAAACTTGACACAATAAAGCAGTTTCACGTTCTATCTCTATGTTTTGTTTCCTCTTGATGTAGCCCTAAGCAGTGACTGGCGAGAAACACTTTCATGGAAAGGGGTTGCCAGGCTTCCCAAAATTACGAATCTCCAGAAATCTCAGCAAATATTTTTTCACCCAAACTGGATGATACTTTCAGGTAATGATCAGTACACTAAGGCGACTTGGTTCCCCAAATGTCGTTCTTCTATGTTGAAGCGTTCGTTTCCAGTAACAGTTTGAATTTTTAGGTTTCACTCTGTTTTCTCCTATATTGATAGATGTATTTGGAACTCTAAATCCAACACGGTTTGTGCTAGCTTCTTGAAACTTGACACAATAAAGTAGTTTCACGTTCTATCTCTATGTTTTGTTTCCTCTTGATGTAGCCCTAACAGTGACTGGCGAGAAACACTTTCATGGAAAGGGGTTGCCAGGCTTCCCAAATATACGAATCTCCAGAAATCTCAGCAAATATTTTTTTCACCCAAACAGGATGATACTTTCAGGTAATGATCAGTACACTAAGGCGACTTGGTTCCCCAAATTTCGTTCTTGTATGTTGAAGCGTTCGTTTCCAGTAACAGTTTGAATTTTTAGGTTTCACTCTGTTTTCTCCTATATTGATAGATGTATTTGGAACTCTAAATCCAACACGGTTTGTGCTAGCTTCTTGAAACTTGACACAATAAAGTAGTTTCACGTTCTATCTCTATGTTTTGTTTCCTCTTGATGTAGCCCTAACAGTGACTGGCGAGAAACACTTTCATGGAAAGGGGTTGCCAGGCTTCCCAAATATACGAATCTCCAGAAATCTCAGCAAATATTTTTTCACCCAAACAGGATGATACTTTCAGGTAATGATCAGTACACTAAGGCGACTTGGTTCCCCAAATTTCGTTCTTCTATGTTGAAGCATTCGTTTCCAGTAACAGTTTGAATTTTTAGGTTTCACTCTGTTTTCTCCTATATTGATAGATGTATTTGGAACTCTAAATCCAACACGGTTTGTGCTAGCTTCTTGAAACTTGAAACAATAAAGTAGTTTCACGTTCTATCTCTATGTTTTGTTTCCTCTTGATGTAGCCCTAAGCAGTGACTGGCGAGAAACACTTTCATGGAAAGGGGTTGCCAGGCTTCCCAAAATTACGAATCTCCAGAAATCTCAGCAAATATTTTTTCACCCAAACTGGATGATACTTTCAGGTAATGATCACTACACTAACGCGACTTGGTTCCCCAAATTTCATTCTTCTATGTTGAAGCGTTCGTTTCCAGTAACAGTTTGAATTTTTAGGTTTCACTCTGTTTTCTCCTATATTGATAGATGTATTTGGAACTCTAAATCCAACACGGTTTGTGCTAGCTTCTTGAAACTTGACACAATAAAGCAGTTTCACGTTCTATCTCTATGTTTTGTTTCCTCTTGATGTAGCCCTAAGCAGTGACTGGCGAGAAACACTTTCATGGAAAGGGGTTGCCAGGCTTCCCAAAATTACGAATCTCCAGAAATCTCAGCAAATATTTTTTCACCCAAACTGGATGATACTTTCAGGTAATGATCAGTACACTAAGGCGACTTGATTCCCCAAATGTCGTTCTTCTATGTTGAAGCGTTCGTTTCCAGTAACAGTTTGAATTTTTAGGTTTCACTCTGTTTTCTCCTATATTGATAGATGTATTTGGAACTCTAAATCCAACACGGTTTCTGCTAGCTTCTTGAAACTTGACACAATAAAGTAATTTCACGTTCTATCTCTATGTTTTGTTTCCTCTTGATGTAGCCCCAAGCAGTGACTGAGGAGAAACACTTTCATGGAAAGGGGTTGCCAGGCTTCCTAAAATTACAAATCTCCTGAAATCTCAGCAAATATTTTTTCACCCAATCTGGATGATACTTTCAGGTAATGATCAGTACACTAAGGCGACTTGGTTCCCCAAATGTCGTTCTTCTATGTTGAAGCGTTCGTTTCCAGTAACAGTTTGAATTTTTAGGTTTCACTCTGTTTTCTCCTATATTGATAGATGTATTTGGAACTCTAAATCCAACACGGTTTGTGCT
The DNA here is from genome assembly GCF_964194105.1 of Spermophilus citellus. Taxonomy (NCBI): domain Eukaryota; kingdom Metazoa; phylum Chordata; class Mammalia; order Rodentia; family Sciuridae; genus Spermophilus; species Spermophilus citellus. The sequence continues at coordinate 42,437 of NW_027673057.1, forward strand.
AGCTTCTTGAAACTTGACACAATAAAGTAGTTTCACGTTCTATCTCTATGTTTTGTTTCCTCTTGATGTAGCCCTAACAGTGACTGGCGAGAAACACTTTCATGGAAAGGGGTTGCCAGGCTTCCCAAATATACGAATCTCCAGAAATCTCAGCAAATATTTTTTCACCCAAACAGGATGATACTTTCAGGTAATGATCAGTACACTAAGGCGACTTGGTTCCCCAAATGTCGTTCTTCTATGTTGAAGCGTTCGTTTCCAGTAACAGTTTGAATTTTTAGGTTTCACTCTGTTTTCTCCTATATTGATAGATGTATTTGGAACTCTAAATCCAACACGGTTTGTGCTAGCTTCTTGAAACTTGACACAATAAAGTAGTTTCACGTTCTATCTCTATGTTTTGTTTCCTCTTGATGTAGCCCTAAGCAGTGACTGGCGAGAAACACTTTCATGGAAAGGGGTTGCCAGGCTTCCCAAAATTACGAATCTCCAGAAATCTCAGCAAATATTTTTTCACCCAAACTGGATGATACTTTCAGGTAATGATCACTACACTAACGCGACTTGGTTCCCCAAATTTCGTTCTTCTATGTTGAAGCGTTCGTTTCCAGTAACAGTTTGAATTTTTAGGTTTCACTCTGTTTTCTCCTATATTGATAGATGTATTTGGAACTCTAAATCCAACACGGTTTGTGCTAGCTTCTTGAAACTTGACACAATAAAGCAGTTTCACGTTCTATCTCTATGTTTTGTTTCCTCTTGATGTAGCCCTAAGCAGTGACTGGCGAGAAACACTTTCATGGAAAGGGGTTGCCAGGCTTCCCAAAATTACGAATCTCCAGAAATCTCAGCAAATATTTTTTCACCCAAACTGGATGATACTTTCAGGTAATGATCACTACACTAACGCGACTTGGTTCCCCAAATTTCGTTCTTCTATGTTGAAGCGTTCGTTTCCAGTAACAGTTTGAATTTTTAGGTTTCACTCTGTTTTCTCCTATATTGATAGATGTATTTGGAACTCTAAATCCAACACGGTTTGTGCTAGCTTCTTGAAACTTGACACAATAAAGCAGTTTCACGTTCTATCTCTATGTTTTGTTTCCTCTTGATGTAGCCCTAAGCAGTGACTGGCGAGAAACACTTTCATGGAAAGGGGTTGCCAGGCTTCCCAAAATTACGAATCTCCAGAAATCTCAGCAAATATTTTTTCACCCAAACTGGATGATACTTTCAGGTAATGATCAGTACACTAAGGCGACTTGGTTCCCCAAATGTCGTTCTTCTATGTTGAAGCGTTCGTTTCCAGTAACAGTTTGAATTTTTAGGTTTCACTCTGTTTTCTCCTATATTGATAGATGTATTTGGAACTCTAAATCCAACACGGTTTGTGCTAGCTTCTTGAAACTTGACACAATAAAGCAGTTTCACGTTCTATCTGTATGTTTTGTTTCCTCTTGATGTAGCCCTAAGCAGTGACTGGCGAGAAACACTTTCATGGAAAGGGGTTGCCAGGCTTCCCAAAATTACGAATCTCCAGAAATCTCAGCAAATATTTTTTCACCCAAACTGGATGATACTTTCAGGTAATGATCAGTACACTAAGGCGACTTGGTTCCCCAAATGTCGTTCTTCTATGTTGAAGCGTTCGTTTCCAGTAACAGTTTGAATTTTTAGGTTTCACTCTGTTTTCTCCTATATTGATAGATGTATTTGGAACTCTAAATCCAACACGGTTTGTGCTAGCTTCTTGAAACTTGACACAATAAAGTAGTTTCACGTTCTATCTCTATGTTTTGTTTTCTCTTGATGTAGCCCTAACAGTGACTGGCGAGAAACACTTTCATGGAAAGGGGTTGCCAGGCTTCCCAAATATACGAATCTCCAGAAATCTCAGCAAATATTTTTTCACCCAAACAGGATGATACTTTCAGGTAATGATCAGTACACTAAGGCGACTTGGTTCCCCAAATTTCGTTCTTCTATGTTGAAGCGTTCGTTTCCAGTAACAGTTTGAATTTTTAGGTTTCACTCTGTTTTCTCCTATATTGATAGATGTATTTGGAACTCTAAATCCAACACGGTTTGTGCTAGCTTCTTGAAACTTGACACAATAAAGTAGTTTCACGTTCTATCTCTATGTTTTGTTTCCTCTTGATGTAGCCCTAACAGTGACTGGCGAGAAACACTTTCATGGAAAGGGGTTGCCAGGCTTCCCAAATATACGAATCTCCAGAAATCTCAGGAAATATTTTTTCACCCAAACAGGATGGTACTTTCAGGTAATGATCAGTACACTAAGGCGACTTGGTTCCCCAAATTTCGTTCTTCTATGTTGAAGCGTTCGTTTCCAGTAACAGTTTGAATTTTTAGGTTTCACTCTGTTTTCTCCTATATTGATAGATGTATTTGGAACTCTAAATCCAACACGGTTTGTGCTAGCTTCTTGAAACTTGACACAATAAAGTAGTTTCACGTTCTATCTCTATGTTTTGTTTCCTCTTGATGTAGCCCTAAGCAGTGACTGGCGAGAAACACTTTCATGGAAAGGGGTTGCCAGGCTTCCCAAAATTACGAATCTCCAGAAATCTCAGCAAATATTTTTTCACCCAAACTGGATGATACTTTCAGGTAATGATCACTACACTAACGCGACTTGGTTCCCCAAATTTCGTTCTTCTATGTTGAAGCGTTCGTTTCCAGTAACAGTTTGAATTTTTAGGTTTCACTCTGTTTTCTCCTATATTGATAGATGTATTTGGAACTCTAAATCCAACACGGTTTGTGCTAGCTTCTTGAAACTTGACACAATAAAGCAGTTTCACGTTCTATCTCTATGTTTTGTTTCCTCTTGATGTAGCCCTAAGCAGTGACTGGCGAGAAACACTTTCATGGAAAGGGGTTGCCAGGCTTCCCAAAATTACGAATCTCCAGAAATCTCAGCAAATATTTTTTCACCCAAACTGGATGATACTTTCAGGTAATGATCAGTACACTAAGGCGACTTGGTTCCCCAAATGTCGTTCTTCTATGTTGAAGCGTTCGTTTCCAGTAACAGTTTGAATTTTTAGGTTTCACTCTGTTTTCTCCTATATTGATAGATGTATTTGGAACTCTAAATCCAACATGGTTTGTGCTAGCTTCTTGAAACTTGACACAATAAAGTAATTTCACGTTCTATCTCTATGTTTTGTTTCCTCTTGATGTAGCCCCAAGCAGTGACTGAGGAGAAACACTTTCATGGAAAGGGGTTGCCAGGCTTTCTAAAATTACAAATCTCCAGAAATCTCAGCAAATATTTTTTCACCCAAACTGGATAATACTTTCAGGTAATGATCAGTACACTAAGGCGACTTGGTTCCCCAAATTTCGTTCTTCTATGTTGAAGCGTTCGTTTCCAGTAACAGTTTGAATTTTTAGGATTCGCTCTGTTTTCTCCTATATTGATAGATGTATTTGGAACTCCAAATCCAACACGGTTTGTGCTAGCTTCTTGAAACTTGACACAATAAAGTAGTTTCACGTTCTATCTCTATGTTTTGTTTCCTCTTGATGTAGCCATAACAGTGACTGGCGAGAAACACTTTCATGGAAAGGGGTTGCCAGGCTTCCCAAATATACGAATCTCCAGAAATCTCAGCAAATATTTTTTCACCCAAACAGGATGATACTTTCAGGTAATGATCAGTACACTAAGGCGACTTGGTTTCCCAAATGTCGTTCTTCTATGTTGAAGCGTTCGTTTCCAGTAACAGTTTGAATTTTTAGGTTTCACTCTGTTTTCTCCTATATTGATAGATGTATTTGGAACTCTAAATCCAACACGGTTTGTGCTAGCTTCTTGAAACTTGACACAATAAAGTAGTTTCACGTTCTATCTCTATGTTTTGTTTCCTCTTGATGTAGCCCTAAGCAGTGACTGGCGAGAAACACTTTCATGGAAAGGGGTTGCCAGGCTTCCCAAAATTACGAATCTCCAGAAATCTCAGCAAATATTTTTTCACCCAAACTGGATGATACTTTCAGGTAATGATCACTACACTAACGCGACTTGGTTCCCCAAATTTCGTTCTTCTATGTTGAAGCGTTCGTTTCCAGTAACAGTTTGAATTTTTAGGTTTCACTCTGTTTTCTCCTATATTGATAGATGTATTTGGAACTCTAAATCCAACACGGTTTGTGCTAGCTTCTTGAAACTTGACACAACAAAGCAGTTTCACGTTCTATCTCTATGTTTTGTTTCCTCTTGATGTAGCCCTAAGCAGTGACTGGCGAGAAACACTTTCATGGAAAGGGGTTGCCAGGCTTCCCAAAATTACGAATCTCCAGAAATCTCAGCAAATATTTTTTCACCCAAACTGGATGATACTTTCAGGTAATGATCAGTACACTAAGGCGACTTGGTTCCCCAAATGTCGTTCTTCTATGTTGAAGCGTTCGTTTCCAGTAACAGTTTGAATTTTTAGGTTTCACTCTGTTTTCTCCTATATTGATAGATGTATTTAGAACTCTAAATCCAACACGGTTTGTGCTAGCTTCTTGAACCTTGACACAATACAGCAGTTTCACCTTCTATCTCTATGTTTTGTTTCCTCTTGATGTAGCCCTAACAGTGACTGGCGAGAAACACTTTCATGGAAAGGGGTTGCCAGGCTTCCCAAATATACGAATCTCCAGAAATCTCAGCAAATATTTTTTCACCCAAACAGGATGATACTTTCAGGTAATGATCAGTACACTAAGGCGACTTGGTTCCCCAAATTTCGTTCTTCTATGTTGAAGCGTTCGTTTCCAGTAACAGTTTGAATTTTTAGGTTTCACTCTGTTTTCTCCTATATTGATAGATGTATTTGGAACTCTAAATCCAACACGGTTTGTGCTAGCTTCTTGAAACTTGACACAATAAAGTAGTTTCACGTTCTATCTCTATGTTTTGTTTCCTCTAGATGTAGCCCTAAGCAGTGACTGGCGAGAAACACTTTCATGGAAAGGGGTTGCCAGGCTTCCCAAAATTACGAATCTCCAGAAATCTCAGCAAATATTTTTTCACCCAAACTGGATGATACTTTCAGGTAATGATCACTACACTAACGCGACTTGGTTCCCCAAATTTCGTTCTTCTATGTTGAAGCGTTCGTTTCCAGTAACAGTTTGAATTTTTAGGTTTCACTCTGTTTTCTCCTATATTGATAGATGTATTTGGAACTCTAAATCCAACACGGTTTGTGCTAGCTTCTTGAAACTTGACACAACAAAGCAGTTTCACGTTCTATCTCTATGTTTTGTTTCCTCTTGATGTAGCCCTAAGCAGTGACTGGCGAGAAACACTTTCATGGAAAGGGGTTGCCAGGCTTCCCAAAATTACGAATCTCCAGAAATCTCAGCAAATATTTTTTCACCCAAACTGGATGATACTTTCAGGTAATGATCAGTACACTAAGGCGACTTGGTTCCCCAAATGTCGTTCTTCTATGTTGAAGCGTTCGTTTCCAGTAACAGTTTGAATTTTTAGGTTTCACTCTGTTTTCTCCTATATTGATAGATGTATTTAGAACTCTAAATCCAACACGGTTTGTGCTAGCTTCTTGAACCTTGACACAATACAGCAGTTTCACCTTCTATCTCTATGTTTTGTTTCCTCTTGATGTAGCCCTAACAGTGACTGGCGAGAAACACTTTCATGGAAAGGGGTTGCCAGGCTTCCCAAATATACGAATCTCCAGAAATCTCAGCAAATATTTTTTCACCCAAACAGGATGATACTTTCAGGTAATGATCAGTACACTAAGGCGACTTGGTTCCCCAAATTTCGTTCTTCTATGTTGAAGCGTTCGTTTCCAGTAACAGTTTGAATTTTTAGGTTTCACTCTGTTTTCTCCTATATTGATAGATGTATTTGGAACTCTAAATCCAACACGGTTTGTGCTAGCTTCTTGAAACTTGACACAATAAAGTAGTTTCACGTTCTATCTCTATGTTTTGTTTCCTCTAGATGTAGCCCTAAGCAGTGACTGGCGAGAAACACTTTCATGGAAAGGGGTTGCCAGGCTTCCCAAAATTACGAATCTCCAGAAATCTCAGCAAATATTTTTTCACCCAAACTGGATGATACTTTCAGGTAATGATCACTACACTAACGCGACTTGGTTCCCCAAATTTCGTTCTTCTATGTTGAAGCGTTCGTTTCCAGTAACAGTTTGAATTTTTAGGTTTCGCTCTGTTTTCTCCTATATTGATAGATGTATTTGGAACTCCAAATCCAACACGGTTTGTGCTAGCTTCTTGAAACTTGACACAATAAAGTAGTTTCACGTTCTATCTCTATGTTTTGTTTCCTCTTGATGTAGCCCTAACAGTGACTGGCGAGAAACACTTTCATGGAAAGGGATTGCCAGGCTTCCCAAATATACGAATCTCCAGAAATCTCAGCAAATATTTTTTCACCCAAACTGGATGATACTTTCAGGTAATGATCACTACACTAACGCGACTTGGTTCCCCAAATTTCGTTCTTCTATGTTGAAGCGTTCGTTTCCAGTAACAGTTTGAATTTTTAGGTTTCACTCTGTTTTCTCCTATATTGATAGATGTATTTGGAACTCTAAATCCAACACGGTTTGTGCTAGCTTCTTGAAACTTGACACAATAAAGCAGTTTCACGTTCTATCTCTATGTTTTGTTTCCTCTTGATGTAGCCCTAAGCAGTGACTGGCGAGAAACACTTTCATGGAAAGGGGTTGCCAGGCTTCCCAAAATTACGAATCTCCAGAAATCTCAGCAAATATTTTTTCACCCAAACTGGATGATACTTTCAGGTAATGATCAGTACACTAAGGCGACTTGGTTCCCCAAATGTCGTTCTTCTATGTTGAAGCGTTCGTTTCCAGTAACAGTTTGAATTTTTAGGTTTCACTCTGTTTTCTCCTATATTGATAGATGTATTTGGAACTCTAAATCCAACACGGTTTGTGCTAGCTTCTTGAACCTTGACACAATACAGCAGTTTCACGTTCTATCTCTATGTTTTGTTTCCTCTTGATGTAGCCCTAACAGTGACTGGCGAGAAACACTTTCATGGAAAGGGGTTGCCAGGCTTCCCAAATATACGAATCTCCAGAAATCTCAGGAAATATTTTTTCACCCAAACAGGATGATACTTTCAGGTAATGATCAGTACACTAAGGCGACTTGGTTCCCCAAATTTTGTTCTTCTATGTTGAAGCGTTCGTTTCCAGTAACAGTTTGAATTTTTAGGTTTCACTCTGTTTTCTCCTATATTGATAGATGTATTTGGAACTCTAAATCCAACACGGTTTGTGCTAGCTTCTTTAAACTTGACACAATAAAGTAGTTTCACGTTCTATCTCTGTTTTGTTTCCTCTTGATGTAGCCCTAACAGTGACTGGCGAGAAACACTTTCATGGAAAGGGGTTGCCAGGCTTCCCAAATATACGAATCTCCAGAAATCTCAGGAAATATTTTTTCACCCAAACAGGATGATACTTTCAGGTAATGATCAGTACACTAAGGCGACTTGGTTCCCCAAATTTCGTTCTTCTATGTTGAAGCGTTCGTTTCCAGTAACAGTTTGAATTTTTAGGTTTCACTCTGTTTTCTCCTATATTGATAGATGTATTTGGAACTCTAAATCCAACACGGTTTGTGCTAGCTTCTTGAAACTTGACACAATAAAGTAGTTTCACGTTCTATCTCTATGTTTTGTTTCCTCTTGATGTAGCCCTAACAGTGACTGGCGAGAAACACTTTCATGGAAAGGGGTTGCCAGGCTTCCCAAATATACGAATCTCCAGAAATCTCAGGAAATATTTTTTCACCCAAACAGGATGGTACTTTCAGGTAATGATCAGTACACTAAGGCGACTTGGTTCCCCAAATTTCGTTCTTCTATGTTGAAGCGTTCGTTTCCAGTAACAGTTTGAATTTTTAGGTTTCACTCTGTTTTCTCCTATATTGATAGATGTATTTGGAACTCTAAATCCAACACGGTTTGTGCTAGCTTCTTGAAACTTGACACAATAAAGTAGTTTCACGTTCTATCTCTATGTTTTGTTTCCTCTTGATGTAGCCCTAAGCAGTGACTGGCGAGAAACACTTTCATGGAAAGGGGTTGCCAGGCTTCCCAAAATTACGAATCTCCAGAAATCTCAGCAAATATTTTTTCACCCAAACTGGATGATACTTTCAGGTAATGATCACTACACTAACGCGACTTGGTTCCCCAAATTTCGTTCTTCTATGTTGAAGCGTTCGTTTCCAGTAACAGTTTGAATTTTTAGGTTTCACTCTGTTTTCTCCTATATTGATAGATGTATTTGGAACTCTAAATCCAACACGGTTTGTGCTAGCTTCTTGAAACTTGACACAACAAAGCAGTTTCACGTTCTATCTCTATGTTTTGTTTCCTCTTGATGTAGCCCTAAGCAGTGACTGGCGAGAAACACTTTCATGGAAAGGGGTTGCCAGGCTTCCCAAAATTACGAATCTCCAGAAATCTCAGCAAATATTTTTTCACCCAAACTGGATGATACTTTCAGGTAATGATCAGTACACTAAGGCGACTTGGTTCCCCAAATGTCGTTCTTCTATGTTGAAGCGTTCGTTTCCAGTAACAGTTTGAATTTTTAGGTTTCACTCTGTTTTCTCCTATATTGATAGATGTATTTAGAACTCTAAATCCAACACGGTTTGTGCTAGCTTCTTGAACCTTGACACATTACAGCAGTTTCACGTTCTATCTCTATGTTTTGTTTCCTCTTGATGTAGCCCTAACAGTGACTGGCGAGAAACACTTTCATGGAAAGGGGTTGCCAGGCTTCCCAAATATACGAATCTCCAGAAATCTCAGCAAATATTTTTTCACCCAAACAGGATGATACTTTCAGGTAATGATCAGTACACTAAGGCGACTTGGTTCCCCAAATTTCGTTCTTCTATGTTGAAGCGTTCGTTTCCAGTAACAGTTTGAATTTTTAGGTTTCACTCTGTTTTCTCCTATATTGATAGATGTATTTGGAACTCTAAATCCAACACGGTTTGTGCTAGCTTCTTGAAACTTGACACAATAAAGTAGTTTCACGTTCTATCTCTATGTTTTGTTTCCTCTTGATGTAGCCCTAAGCAGTGACTGGCGAGAAACACTTTCATGGAAAGGGGTTGCCAGGCTTCCCAAAATTACGAATCTCCAGAAATCTCAGCAAATATTTTTTCACCCAAACTGGATGATACTTTCAGGTAATGATCACTACACTAACGCGACTTGGTTCCCCAAATTTCGTTCTTCTATGTTGAAGCGTTCGTTTCCAGTAACAGTTTGAATTTTTAGGTTTCACTCTGTTTTCTCCTATATTGATAGATGTATTTGGAACTCTAAATCCAACACGGTTTGTGCTAGCTTCTTGAAACTTGACACAATAAAGCAGTTTCACGTTCTATCTCTATGTTTTGTTTCCTCTTGATGTAGCCCTAAGCAGTGACTGGCGAGAAACACTTTCATGGAAAGGGGTTGCCAGGCTTCCCAAAATTACAAATCTCCAGAAATCTCAGCAAATATTTTTTCACCCAAACTGGATGATACTTTCAGGTAATGATCAGTACACTAAGGCGACTTGGTTCCCCAAATGTCGTTCTTCTATGTTGAAGCGTTCGTTTCCAGTAACAGTTTGAATTTTTAGGTTTCACTCTGTTTTCTCCTATATTGATAGATGTATTTGGAACTCTAAATCCAACACGGTTTGTGCTAGCTTCTTGAAACTTGACACAATACAGCAGTTTCACGTTCTATCTCTATGTTTTGTTTCCTCTTGATGTAGCCCTAACAGTGACTGGCGAGAAACACTTTCATGGAAAGGGGTTGCCAGGCTTCCCAAATATACGAATCTCCAGAAATCTCAGCAAATATTTTTTCACCCAAACAGGATGATACTTTCAGGTAATGATCAGTACACTAAGGCGACTTGGTTCCCCAAATTTCGTTCTTCTATGTTGAAGCGTTCGTTTCCAGTAACAGTTTGAATTTTTAGGTTTCACTCTCTTTTCTCCTATATTGATAGATGTATTTGGAACTCTAAATCCAACACGGTTTGTGCTAGCTTCTTGAAACTTGACACAACAAAGCAGTTTCACGTTCTATCTCTATGTTTTGTTTCCTCTTGATGTAGCCCTAAGCAGTGACTGGCGAGAAACACTTTCATGGAAAGGGGTTGCCAGGCTTCCCAAAATTACGAATCTCCAGAAATCTCAGCAAATATTTTTTCACCCAAACTGGATGATACTTTCAGGTAATGATCACTACACTAACGCGACTTGGTTCCCCAAATGTCGTTCTTCTATGTTGAAGCGTTCGTTTCCAGTAACAGTTTGAATTTTTAGGTTTCACTCTGTTTTCTCCTATATTGATAGATGTATTTGGAACTCTAAATCCAACACGGTTTGTGCTAGCTTCTTGAACCTTGACACAATACAGCAGTTTCACGTTCTATCTCTATGTTTTGTTTCCTCTTGATGTAGCCCTAACAGTGACTGGCGAGAAACACTTTCATGGAAAAGGGTTGCCAGGCTTCCCAAATATACGAATCTCCAGAAATCTCAGCAAATATTTTTTCACCCAAACAGGATGATACTTTCCGGTAATGATCAGTACACTAAGGCGACTTGGTTCCCCAAATTTCGTTCTTCTATGTTGAAGCGTTCGTTTCCAGTAACAGTTTGAATTTTTAGGTTTCACTCTGTTTTCTCCTATATTGATAGATGTATTTGGAACTCTAAATCCAACACGGTTTTTGCTAGCTTCTTGAAACTTGACACAATAAAGTAGTTTCACGTTCTATCTCTATGTTTTGTTTCCTCTTGATGTAGCCCTAACAGTGACTGGCGAGAAACACTTTCATGGAAAGGGGTTGCCAGGCTTCCCAAAATTACGAATCTCCGGAAATCTCAGCAAATATTTTTTCACCCAAACTGGATGATACTTTCAGGTAATGATCAGTACACTAACGCGACTTGGTTCCCCAAATGTCGTTCTTCTATGTTGAAGCGTTCGTTTCCAGTAACAGTTTGAATTTTTAGGTTTCACTCTGTTTTCTCCTATATTGATAGATGTATTTGGAACTCTAAATCCAACACGGTTTGTGCTAGCTTCTTGAAACTTGACACAATAAAGTAGTTTCACGTTCTATCTCTATGTTTTGTTTCCTCTTGATGTAGCCCTAACAGTGAGTGGTGAGAAACACTTTCATGGAAAGGGGTTGCCAGGCTTCCCAAATATACGAATCTCCAGAAATCTCAGCAAATATTTTTTCACCCAAACAGGATGATACTTTCAGGTAATGATCAGTACACTAAGGCGACTTGGTTCCCCAAATTTCGTTCTTCTATGTTGAAGCGTTCGTTTCCAGTAACAGTTTGAATTTTAAGGTTTCACTCTGTTTTCTCCTATATTGATAGATGTATTTGGAACTCTAAATCCAACACGGTTTGTGCTAGCTTCTTGAAACTTGACACAATAAAGTAGTTTCACGTTCTATCTCTATGTTTTGTTTCCTCTTGATGTAGCCCTAAGCAGTGACTGGCGAGAAACACTTTCATGGAAAGGGGTTGCCAGGCTTCCCAAAATTACAAATCTCCAGAAATCTCAGCAAATATTTTTTCACCCAAACTGGATGATACTTTCAGGTAATGATCACTACACTAACGCGACTTGTTTCCCCAAATTTCGTTCTTCTATGTTGAAGCGTTCGTTTCCAGTAACAGTTTGAATTTTTAGGTTTCACTCTGTTTTCTCCTATATTGATAGATGTATTTGGAACTCTAAATCCAACACGGTTTGTGCTAGCTTCTTGAAACTTGACACAATAAAGCAGTTTCACTTTCTATCTCTATGTTTTGTTCCTCTTGATGTAGCCCTAAGCAGTGACTGGCGAGAAACACTTTCATGGAAAGGGGTTGCCAGGCTTCCCAAAATTACGAATCTCCAGAAATCTCAGCAAATATTTTTTCACCCAAACTGGATGATACTTTCAGGTAATGATCAGTACACTAAGGCGACTTGGTTCCCCAAATGTCGTTCTTCTATGTTGAAGCGTTCGTTTCCAGTAACAGTTTGAATTTTTAGGTTTCACTCTGTTTTCTCCTATATTGATAGATGTATTTGGAACTCTAAATCCAACACGGTTTGTGCTAGCTTCTTGAACCTTGACACAATACAGCAGTTTCACGTTCTATCTCTATGTTTTGTTTCCTCTTGATGTAGCCCTAACAGTGACTGGCGAGAAACACTTTCATGGAAAGGGGTTGCCAGGCTTCCCAAATATACGAATCTCCAGAAATCTCAGGAAATATTTTTTCACCCAAACAGGATGATACTTTCAGGTAATGATCAGTACACTAAGGTGACTTGGTTCCCCAAATTTCGTTCTTCTATGTTGAAGCGTTCGTTTCCAGTAACAGTTTGAATTTTTAGGTTTCACTCTGTTTTCTCCTATATTGATAGATGTATTTGGAACTCTAAATCCAACACGGTTTGTGCTAGCTTCTTGAAACTTGACACAATAAAGTAGTTTCACGTTCTATCTCTATGTTTTGTTTCCTCTTGATGTAGCCCTAACAGTGACTGGCGAGAAACACTTTCATGGAAAGGGGTTGCCAGGCTTCCCAAATATACGAATCTCCAGAAATCTCAGCAAATATTTTTTTCACCCAAACAGGATGATACTTTCAGGTAATGATCAGTACACTAAGGCGACTTGGTTCCCCAAATTTCGTTCTTGTATGTTGAAGCGTTCGTTTCCAGTAACAGTTTGAATTTTTAGGTTTCACTCTGTTTTCTCCTATATTGATAGATGTATTTGGAACTCTAAATCCAACACGGTTTGTGCTAGCTTCTTGAAACTTGACACAATAAAGTAGTTTCACGTTCTATCTCTATGTTTTGTTTCCTCTTGATGTAGCCCTAACAGTGACTGGCGAGAAACACTTTCATGGAAAGGGGTTGCCAGGCTTCCCAAATATACGAATCTCCAGAAATCTCAGCAAATATTTTTTCACCCAAACAGGATGATACTTTCAGGTAATGATCAGTACACTAAGGCGACTTGGTTCCCCAAATTTTGTTCTTCTATGTTGAAGCATTCGTTTCCAGTAACAGTTTGAATTTTTAGGTTTCACTCTGTTTTCTCCTATATTGATAGATGTATTTGGAACTCTAAATCCAACACGGTTTGTGCTAGCTTCTTGAAACTTGAAACAATAAAGTAGTTTCACGTTCTATCTCTATGTTTTGTTTCCTCTTGATGTAGCCCTAAGCAGTGACTGGCGAGAAACACTTTCATGGAAAGGGGTTGCCAGGCTTCCCAAAATTACGAATCTCCAGAAATCTCAGCAAATATTTTTTCACCCAAACTGGATGATACTTTCAGGTAATGATCACTACACTAACGCGACTTGGTTCCCCAAATTTCGTTCTTCTATGTTGAAGCGTTCGTTTCCAGTAACAGTTTGAATTTTTAGGTTTCACTCTGTTTTCTCCTATATTGATAGATGTATTTGGAACTCTAAATCCAACACGGTTTGTGCTAGCTTCTTGAAACTTGACACAATAAAGCAGTTTCACGTTCTATCTCTATGTTTTGTTTCCTCTTGATGTAGCCCTAAGCAGTGACTGGCGAGAAACACTTTCATGGAAAGGGGTTGCCAGGCTTCCCAAAATTACGAATCTCCAGAAATCTCAGCAAATATTTTTTCACCCAAACTGGATGATACTTTCAGGTAATGATCAGTACACTAAGGCGACTTGGTTCCCCAAATGTCGTTCTTCTATGTTGAAGCGTTCGTTTCCAGTAACAGTTTGAATTTTTAGGTTTCACTCTGTTTTCTCCTATATTGATAGATGTATTTGGAACTCTAAATCCAACACGGTTTGTGCTAGCTTCTTGAAACTTGACACAATAAAGCAGTTTCACGTTCTATCTGTATGTTTTGTTTCCTCTTGATGTAGCCCTAAGCAGTGACTGGCGAGAAACACTTTCATGGAAAGGGGTTGCCAGGCTTCCCAAAATTACGAATCTCCAGAAATCTCAGCAAATATTTTTTCACCCAAACTGGATGATACTTTCAGGTAATGATCAGTACACTAAGGCGACTTGGTTCCCCAAATGTCGTTCTTCTATGTTGAAGCGTTCGTTTCCAGTAACAGTTTGAATTTTTAGGTTTCACTCTGTTTTCTCCTATATTGATAGATGTATTTGGAACTCTAAATCCAACACGGTTTGTGCTAGCTTCTTGAAACTTGACACAATAAAGTAATTTCACGTTCTATCTCTATGTTTTGTTTCCTATTGATGTAGCCCCAAGCAGTGACTGAGGAGAAACACTTTCATGGAAAGGGGTTGCCAAGCTTCCTAAAATTACAAATCTCCAGAAATCTCAGCAAATATTTTTTCACCCAAACTGGATGATACTTTCAGGTAATGATCAGTACACTAAGGCGACTTGGTTCCCCAAATGTCGTTCTTCTATGTTGAAGCGTTCGTTTCCAGTAACAGTTTGAATTTTTAGGTTTCACTCTGTTTTCTCCTATATTGATAGATGTATTTGGAACTCTAAATCCAACACGGTTTGTGCTAGCTTCTTGAAACTTGACACAATAAAGCAGTTTCACGTTCTATCTCTATGTTTTGTTTCCTCTTGATGTAGCCCTAAGCAGTGACTGGCGAGAAACACTTTCATGGAAAGGGGTTGCCAGGCTTCCCAAAATTACGAATCTCCAGAAATCTCAGCAAATATTTTTTCACCCAAACTGGATGATACTTTCAGGTAATGATCAGTACACTAAGGCGACTTGGTTCCCCAAATGTCGTTCTTCTATGTTGAAGCGTTCGTTTCCAGTAACAGTTTGAATTTTTAGGTTTCACTCTGTTTTCTCCTATATTGATAGATGTATTTGGAACTCTAAATCCAACACGGTTTGTGCTAGCTTCTTGAAACTTGACACAATAAAGTAGTTTCACGTTCTATCTCTATGTTTTGTTTTCTCTTGATGTAGCCCTAACAGTGACTGGCGAGAAACACTTTCATGGAAAGGGGTTGCCAGGCTTCCCAAATATACGAATCTCCAGAAATCTCAGCAAATATTTTTTCACCCAAACAGGATGATACTTTCAGGTAATGATCAGTACACTAAGGCGACTTGGTTCCCCAAATTTCGTTCTTCTATGTTGAAGCGTTCGTTTCCAGTAACAGTTTGAATTTTTAGGTTTCACTCTGTTTTCTCCTATATTGATAGATGTATTTGGAACTCTAAATCCAACACGGTTTGTGCTAGCTTCTTGAAACTTGACACAATAAAGTAGTTTCACGTTCTATCTCTATGTTTTGTTTCCTCTTGATGTAGCCCTAACAGTGACTGGCGAGAAACACTTTCATGGAAAGGGGTTGCCAGGCTTCCCAAATATACGAATCTCCAGAAATCTCAGGAAATATTTTTTCACCCAAACAGGATGGTACTTTCAGGTAATGATCAGTACACTAAGGCGACTTGGTTCCCCAAATTTCGTTCTTCTATGTTGAAGCGTTCGTTTCCAGTAACAGTTTGAATTTTTAGGTTTCACTCTGTTTTCTCCTATATTGATAGATGTATTTGGAACTCTAAATCCAACACGGTTTGTGCTAGCTTCTTGAAACTTGACACAATAAAGTAGTTTCACGTTCTATCTCTATGTTTTGTTTCCTCTTGATGTAGCCCTAAGCAGTGACTGGCGAGAAACACTTTCATGGAAAGGGGTTGCCAGGCTTCCCAAAATTACGAATCTCCAGAAATCTCAGCAAATATTTTTTCACCCAAACTGGATGATACTTTCAGGTAATGATCACTACACTAACGCGACTTGGTTCCCCAAATTTCGTTCTTCTATGTTGAAGCGTTCGTTTCCAGTAACAGTTTGAATTTTTAGGTTTCACTCTGTTTTCTCCTATATTGATAGATGTATTTGGAACTCTAAATCCAACACGGTTTGTGCTAGCTTCTTGAAACTTGACACAATAAAGCAGTTTCACGTTCTATCTCTATGTTTTGTTTCCTCTTGATGTAGCCCTAAGCAGTGACTGGCGAGAAACACTTTCATGGAAAGGGGTTGCCAGGCTTCCCAAAATTACGAATCTCCAGAAATCTCAGCAAATATTTTTTCACCCAAACTGGATGATACTTTCAGGTAATGATCAGTACACTAAGGCGACTTGGTTCCCCAAATGTCGTTCTTCTATGTTGAAGCGTTCGTTTCCAGTAACAGTTTGAATTTTTAGGTTTCACTCTGTTTTCTCCTATATTGATAGATGTATTTGGAACTCTAAATCCAACATGGTTTGTGCTAGCTTCTTGAAACTTGACACAATAAAGTAATTTCACGTTCTATCTCTATGTTTTGTTTCCTCTTGATGTAGCCCCAAGCAGTGACTGAGGAGAAACACTTTCATGGAAAGGGGTTGCCAGGCTTTCTAAAATTACAAATCTCCAGAAATCTCAGCAAATATTTTTTCACCCAAACTGGATAATACTTTCAGGTAATGATCAGTACACTAAGGCGACTTGGTTCCCCAAATTTCGTTCTTCTATGTTGAAGCGTTCGTTTCCAGTAACAGTTTGAATTTTTAGGATTCGCTCTGTTTTCTCCTATATTGATAGATGTATTTGGAACTCCAAATCCAACACGGTTTGTGCTAGCTTCTTGAAACTTGACACAATAAAGTAGTTTCACGTTCTATCTCTATGTTTTGTTTCCTCTTGATGTAGCCATAACAGTGACTGGCGAGAAACACTTTCATGGAAAGGGGTTGCCAGGCTTCCCAAATATACGAATCTCCAGAAATCTCAGCAAATATTTTTTCACCCAAACAGGATGATACTTTCAGGTAATGATCAGTACACTAAGGCGACTTGGTTTCCCAAATGTCGTTCTTCTATGTTGAAGCGTTCGTTTCCAGTAACAGTTTGAATTTTTAGGTTTCACTCTGTTTTCTCCTATATTGATAGATGTATTTGGAACTCTAAATCCAACACGGTTTGTGCTAGCTTCTTGAAACTTGACACAATAAAGTAGTTTCACGTTCTATCTCTATGTTTTGTTTCCTCTTGATGTAGCCCTAAGCAGTGACTGGCGAGAAACACTTTCATGGAAAGGGGTTGCCAGGCTTCCCAAAATTACGAATCTCCAGAAATCTCAGCAAATATTTTTTCACCCAAACTGGATGATACTTTCAGGTAATGATCACTACACTAACGCGACTTGGTTCCCCAAATTTCGTTCTTCTATGTTGAAGCGTTCGTTTCCAGTAACAGTTTGAATTTTTAGGTTTCACTCTGTTTTCTCCTATATTGATAGATGTATTTGGAACTCTAAATCCAACACGGTTTGTGCTAGCTTCTTGAAACTTGACACAACAAAGCAGTTTCACGTTCTATCTCTATGTTTTGTTTCCTCTTGATGTAGCCCTAAGCAGTGACTGGCGAGAAACACTTTCATGGAAAGGGGTTGCCAGGCTTCCCAAAATTACGAATCTCCAGAAATCTCAGCAAATATTTTTTCACCCAAACTGGATGATACTTTCAGGTAATGATCAGTACACTAAGGCGACTTGGTTCCCCAAATGTCGTTCTTCTATGTTGAAGCGTTCGTTTCCAGTAACAGTTTGAATTTTTAGGTTTCACTCTGTTTTCTCCTATATTGATAGATGTATTTAGAACTCTAAATCCAACACGGTTTGTGCTAGCTTCTTGAACCTTGACACAATACAGCAGTTTCACCTTCTATCTCTATGTTTTGTTTCCTCTTGATGTAGCCCTAACAGTGACTGGCGAGAAACACTTTCATGGAAAGGGGTTGCCAGGCTTCCCAAATATACGAATCTCCAGAAATCTCAGCAAATATTTTTTCACCCAAACAGGATGATACTTTCAGGTAATGATCAGTACACTAAGGCGACTTGGTTCCCCAAATTTCGTTCTTCTATGTTGAAGCGTTCGTTTCCAGTAACAGTTTGAATTTTTAGGTTTCACTCTGTTTTCTCCTATATTGATAGATGTATTTGGAACTCTAAATCCAACACGGTTTGTGCTAGCTTCTTGAAACTTGACACAATAAAGTAGTTTCACGTTCTATCTCTATGTTTTGTTTCCTCTAGATGTAGCCCTAAGCAGTGACTGGCGAGAAACACTTTCATGGAAAGGGGTTGCCAGGCTTCCCAAAATTACGAATCTCCAGAAATCTCAGCAAATATTTTTTCACCCAAACTGGATGATACTTTCAGGTAATGATCACTACACTAACGCGACTTGGTTCCCCAAATTTCGTTCTTCTATGTTGAAGCGTTCGTTTCCAGTAACAGTTTGAATTTTTAGGTTTCACTCTGTTTTCTCCTATATTGATAGATGTATTTGGAACTCTAAATCCAACACGGTTTGTGCTAGCTTCTTGAAACTTGACACAACAAAGCAGTTTCACGTTCTATCTCTATGTTTTGTTTCCTCTTGATGTAGCCCTAAGCAGTGACTGGCGAGAAACACTTTCATGGAAAGGGGTTGCCAGGCTTCCCAAAATTACGAATCTCCAGAAATCTCAGCAAATATTTTTTCACCCAAACTGGATGATACTTTCAGGTAATGATCAGTACACTAAGGCGACTTGGTTCCCCAAATGTCGTTCTTCTATGTTGAAGCGTTCGTTTCCAGTAACAGTTTGAATTTTTAGGTTTCACTCTGTTTTCTCCTATATTGATAGATGTATTTAGAACTCTAAATCCAACACGGTTTGTGCTAGCTTCTTGAACCTTGACACAATACAGCAGTTTCACCTTCTATCTCTATGTTTTGTTTCCTCTTGATGTAGCCCTAACAGTGACTGGCGAGAAACACTTTCATGGAAAGGGGTTGCCAGGCTTCCCAAATATACGAATCTCCAGAAATCTCAGCAAATATTTTTTCACCCAAACAGGATGATACTTTCAGGTAATGATCAGTACACTAAGGCGACTTGGTTCCCCAAATTTCGTTCTTCTATGTTGAAGCGTTCGTTTCCAGTAACAGTTTGAATTTTTAGGTTTCACTCTGTTTTCTCCTATATTGATAGATGTATTTGGAACTCTAAATCCAACACGGTTTGTGCTAGCTTCTTGAAACTTGACACAATAAAGTAGTTTCACGTTCTATCTCTATGTTTTGTTTCCTCTAGATGTAGCCCTAAGCAGTGACTGGCGAGAAACACTTTCATGGAAAGGGGTTGCCAGGCTTCCCAAAATTACGAATCTCCAGAAATCTCAGCAAATATTTTTTCACCCAAACTGGATGATACTTTCAGGTAATGATCACTACACTAACGCGACTTGGTTCCCCAAATTTCGTTCTTCTATGTTGAAGCGTTCGTTTCCAGTAACAGTTTGAATTTTTAGGTTTCGCTCTGTTTTCTCCTATATTGATAGATGTATTTGGAACTCCAAATCCAACACGGTTTGTGCTAGCTTCTTGAAACTTGACACAATAAAGTAGTTTCATGTTCTATCTCTATGTTTTGTTTCCTCTTGATGTAGCCCTAACAGTGACTGGCGAGAAACACTTTCATGGAAAGGGATTGCCAGGCTTCCCAAATATACGAATCTCCAGAAATCTCAGCAAATATTTTTTCACCCAAACTGGATGATACTTTCAGGTAATGATCACTACACTAACGCGACTTGGTTCCCCAAATTTCGTTCTTCTATGTTGAAGCGTTCGTTTCCAGTAACAGTTTGAATTTTTAGGTTTCACTCTGTTTTCTCCTATATTGATAGATGTATTTGGAACTCTAAATCCAACACGGTTTGTGCTAGCTTCTTGAAACTTGACACAATAAAGCAGTTTCACGTTCTATCTCTATGTTTTGTTTCCTCTTGATGTAGCCCTAAGCAGTGACTGGCGAGAAACACTTTCATGGAAAGGGGTTGCCAGGCTTCCCAAAATTACGAATCTCCAGAAATCTCAGCAAATATTTTTTCACCCAAACTGGATGATACTTTCAGGTAATGATCAGTAGACTAAGGCGACTTGGTTCCCCAAATGTCGTTCTTCTATGTTGAAGCGTTCGTTTCCAGTAACAGTTTGAATTTTTAGGTTTCACTCTGTTTTCTCCTATATTGATAGATGTATTTGGAACTCTAAATCCAACACGGTTTGTGCTAGCTTCTTGAACCTTGACACAATACAGCAGTTTCACGTTCTATCTCTATGTTTTGTTTCCTCTTGATGTAGCCCTAACAGTGACTGGCGAGAAACACTTTCATGGAAAGGGGTTGCCAGGCTTCCCAAATATACGAATCTCCAGAAATCTCAGGAAATATTTTTTCACCCAAACAGGATGATACTTTCAGGTAATGATCAGTACACTAAGGCGACTTGGTTCCCCAAATTTCGTTCTTCTATGTTGAAGCGTTCGTTTCCAGTAACAGTTTGAATTTTTAGGTTTCACTCTGTTTTCTCCTATATTGATAGATGTATTTGGAACTCTAAATCCAACACGGTTTGTGCTAGCTTCTTTAAACTTGACACAATAAAGTAGTTTCACGTTCTATCTCTATGTTTTGTTTCCTCTTGATGTAGCCCTAACAGTGACTGGCGAGAAACACTTTCATGGAAAGGGGTTGCCAGGCTTCCCAAATATACGAATCTCCAGAAATCTCAGGAAATATTTTTTCACCCAAACAGGATGATACTTTCAGGTAATGATCAGTACACTAAGGCGACTTGGTTCCCCAAATTTCGTTCTTCTATGTTGAAGCGTTCGTTTCCAGTAACAGTTTGAATTTTTAGGTTTCACTCTGTTTTCTCCTATATTGATAGATGTATTTGGAACTCTAAATCCAACACGGTTTGTGCTAGCTTCTTGAAACTTGACACAATAAAGTAGTTTCACGTTCTATCTCTATGTTTTGTTTCCTCTTGATGTAGCCCTAACAGTGACTGGCGAGAAACACTTTCATGGAAAGGGGTTGCCAGGCTTCCCAAATATACGAATCTCCAGAAATCTCAGGAAATATTTTTTCACCCAAACAGGATGGTACTTTCAGGTAATGATCAGTACACTAAGGCGACTTGGTTCCCCAAATTTCGTTCTTCTATGTTGAAGCGTTCGTTTCCAGTAACAGTTTGAATTTTTAGGTTTCACTCTGTTTTCTCCTATATTGATAGATGTATTTGGAACTCTAAATCCAACACGGTTTGTGCTAGCTTCTTGAAACTTGACACAATAAAGTAGTTTCACGTTCTATCTCTATGTTTTGTTTCCTCTTGATGTAGCCCTAAGCAGTGACTGGCGAGAAACACTTTCATGGAAAGGGGTTGCCAGGCTTCCCAAAATTACGAATCTCCAGAAATCTCAGCAAATATTTTTTCACCCAAACTGGATGATACTTTCAGGTAATGATCACTACACTAACGCGACTTGGTTCCCCAAATTTCGTTCTTCTATGTTGAAGCGTTCGTTTCCAGTAACAGTTTGAATTTTTAGGTTTCACTCTGTTTTCTCCTATATTGATAGATGTATTTGGAACTCTAAATCCAACACGGTTTGTGCTAGCTTCTTGAAACTTGACACAACAAAGCAGTTTCACGTTCTATCTCTATGTTTTGTTTCCTCTTGATGTAGCCCTAAGCAGTGACTGGCGAGAAACACTTTCATGGAAAGGGGTTGCCAGGCTTCCCAAAATTACGAATCTCCAGAAATCTCAGCAAATATTTTTTCACCCAAACTGGATGATACTTTCAGGTAATGATCAGTACACTAAGGCGACTTGGTTCCCCAAATGTCGTTCTTCTATGTTGAAGCGTTCGTTTCCAGTAACAGTTTGAATTTTTAGGTTTCACTCTGTTTTCTCCTATATTGATAGATGTATTTAGAACTCTAAATCCAACACGGTTTGTGCTAGCTTCTTGAACCTTGACACAATACAGCAGTTTCACGTTCTATCTCTATGTTTTGTTTCCTCTTGATGTAGCCCTAACAGTGACTGGCGAGAAACACTTTCATGGAAAGGGGTTGCCAGGCTTCCCAAATATACGAATCTCCAGAAATCTCAGCAAATATTTTTTCACCCAAACAGGATGATACTTTCAGGTAATGATCAGTACACTAAGGCGACTTGGTTCCCCAAATTTCGTTCTTCTATGTTGAAGCGTTCGTTTCCAGTAACAGTTTGAATTTTTAGGTTTCACTCTGTTTTCTCCTATATTGATAGATGTATTTGGAACTCTAAATCCAACACGGTTTGTGCTAGCTTCTTGAAACTTGACACAATAAAGTAGTTTCACGTTCTATCTCTATGTTTTGTTTCCTCTTGATGTAGCCCTAAGCAGTGACTGGCGAGAAACACTTTCATGGAAAGGGGTTGCCAGGCTTCCCAAAATTACGAATCTCCAGAAATCTCAGCAAATATTTTTTCACCCAAACTGGATGATACTTTCAGGTAATGATCACTACACTAACGCGACTTGGTTCCCCAAATTTCGTTCTTCTATGTTGAAGCGTTCGTTTCCAGTAACAGTTTGAATTTTTAGGTTTCACTCTGTTTTCTCCTATATTGATAGATGTATTTGGAACTCTAAATCCAACACGGTTTGTGCTAGCTTCTTGAAACTTGACACAATAAAGCAGTTTCACGTTCTATCTCTATGTTTTGTTTCCTCTTGATGTAGCCCTAAGCAGTGACTGGCGAGAAACACTTTCATGGAAAGGGGTTGCCAGGCTTCCCAAAATTACAAATCTCCAGAAATCTCAGCAAATATTTTTTCACCCAAACTGGATGATACTTTCAGGTAATGATCAGTACACTAAGGCGACTTGGTTCCCCAAATGTCGTTCTTCTATGTTGAAGCGTTCGTTTCCAGTAACAGTTTGAATTTTTAGGTTTCACTCTGTTTTCTCCTATATTGATAGATGTATTTGGAACTCTAAATCCAACACGGTTTGTGCTAGCTTCTTGAACCTTGACACAATACAGCAGTTTCACGTTCTATCTCTATGTTTTGTTTCCTCTTGATGTAGCCCTAACAGTGACTGGCGAGAAACACTTTCATGGAAAGGGGTTGCCAGGCTTCCCAAATATACGAATCTCCAGAAATCTCAGGAAATATTTTTTCACCCAAACAGGATGATACTTTCAGGTAATGATCAGTACACTAAGGCGACTTGGTTCCCCAAATTTCGTTCTTCTATGTTGAAGCGTTCGTTTCCAGTAACAGTTTGAATTTTTAGGTTTCACTCTGTTTTCTCCTATATTGATAGATGTATTTGGAACTCTAAATCCAACACGGTTTGTGCTAGCTTCTTTAAACTTGACACAATAAAGTAGTTTCACGTTCTATCTCTATGTTTTGTTTCCTCTTGATGTAGCCCTAACAGTGACTGGCGAGAAACACTTTCATGGAAAGGGGTTGCCAGGCTTCCCAAATATACGAATCTCCAGAAATCTCAGGAAATATTTTTTCACCCAAACAGGATGATACTTTCAGGTAATGATCAGTACACTAAGGCGACTTGGTTCCCCAAATTTCGTTCTTCTATGTTGAAGCGTTCGTTTCCAGTAACAGTTTGAATTTTTAGGTTTCACTCTGTTTTCTCCTATATTGATAGATGTATTTGGAACTCTAAATCCAACACGGTTTGTGCTAGCTTCTTGAAACTTGACACAATAAAGTAGTTTCACGTTCTATCTCTATGTTTTGTTTCCTCTTGATGTAGCCCTAACAGTGACTGGCGAGAAACACTTTCATGGAAAGGGGTTGCCAGGCTTCCCAAATATACGAATCTCCAGAAATCTCAGGAAATATTTTTTCACCCAAACAGGATGGTACTTTCAGGTAATGATCAGTACACTAAGGCGACTTGGTTCCCCAAATTTCGTTCTTCTATGTTGAAGCGTTCGTTTCCAGTAACAGTTTGAATTTTTAGGTTTCACTCTGTTTTCTCCTATATTGATAGATGTATTTGGAACTCTAAATCCAACACGGTTTGTGCTAGCTTCTTGAAACTTGACACAATAAAGTAGTTTCACGTTCTATCTCTATGTTTTGTTTCCTCTTGATGTAGCCCTAAGCAGTGACTGGCGAGAAACACTTTCATGGAAAGGGGTTGCCAGGCTTCCCAAAATTACGAATCTCCAGAAATCTCAGCAAATATTTTTTCACCCAAACTGGATGATACTTTCAGGTAATGATCACTACACTAACGCGACTTGGTTCCCCAAATTTCGTTCTTCTATGTTGAAGCGTTCGTTTCCAGTAACAGTTTGAATTTTTAGGTTTCACTCTGTTTTCTCCTATATTGATAGATGTATTTGGAACTCTAAATCCAACACGGTTTGTGCTAGCTTCTTGAAACTTGACACAACAAAGCAGTTTCACGTTCTATCTCTATGTTTTGTTTCCTCTTGATGTAGCCCTAAGCAGTGACTGGCGAGAAACACTTTCATGGAAAGGGGTTGCCAGGCTTCCCAAAATTACGAATCTCCAGAAATCTCAGCAAATATTTTTTCACCCAAACTGGATGATACTTTCAGGTAATGATCAGTACACTAAGGCGACTTGGTTCCCCAAATGTCGTTCTTCTATGTTGAAGCGTTCGTTTCCAGTAACAGTTTGAATTTTTAGGTTTCACTCTGTTTTCTCCTATATTGATAGATGTATTTAGAACTCTAAATCCAACACGGTTTGTGCTAGCTTCTTGAACCTTGACACAATACAGCAGTTTCACGTTCTATCTCTATGTTTTGTTTCCTCTTGATGTAGCCCTAACAGTGACTGGCGAGAAACACTTTCATGGAAAGGGGTTGCCAGGCTTCCCAAATATACGAATCTCCAGAAATCTCAGCAAATATTTTTTCACCCAAACAGGATGATACTTTCAGGTAATGATCAGTACACTAAGGCGACTTGGTTCCCCAAATTTCGTTCTTCTATGTTGAAGCGTTCGTTTCCAGTAACAGTTTGAATTTTTAGGTTTCACTCTGTTTTCTCCTATATTGATAGATGTATTTGGAACTCTAAATCCAACACGGTTTGTGCTAGCTTCTTGAAACTTGACACAATAAAGTAGTTTCACGTTCTATCTCTATGTTTTGTTTCCTCTTGATGTAGCCCTAAGCAGTGACTGGCGAGAAACACTTTCATGGAAAGGGGTTGCCAGGCTTCCCAAAATTACGAATCTCCAGAAATCTCAGCAAATATTTTTTCACCCAAACTGGATGATACTTTCAGGTAATGATCACTACACTAACGCGACTTGGTTCCCCAAATTTCGTTCTTCTATGTTGAAGCGTTCGTTTCCAGTAACAGTTTGAATTTTTAGGTTTCACTCTGTTTTCTCCTATATTGATAGATGTATTTGGAACTCTAAATCCAACACGGTTTGTGCTAGCTTCTTGAAACTTGACACAATAAAGCAGTTTCACGTTCTATCTCTATGTTTTGTTTCCTCTTGATGTAGCCCTAAGCAGTGACTGGCGAGAAACACTTTCATGGAAAGGGGTTGCCAGGCTTCCCAAAATTACAAATCTCCAGAAATCTCAGCAAATATTTTTTCACCCAAACTGGATGATACTTTCAGGTAATGATCAGTACACTAAGGCGACTTGGTTCCCCAAATGTCGTTCTTCTATGTTGAAGCGTTCGTTTCCAGTAACAGTTTGAATTTTTAGGTTTCACTCTGTTTTCTCCTATATTGATAGATGTATTTGGAACTCTAAATCCAACACGGTTTGTGCTAGCTTCTTGAAACTTGACACAATACAGCAGTTTCACGTTCTATCTCTATGTTTTGTTTCCTCTTGATGTAGCCCTAACAGTGACTGGCGAGAAACACTTTCATGGAAAGGGGTTGCCAGGCTTCCCAAATATACGAATCTCCAGAAATCTCAGCAAATATTTTTTCACCCAAACAGGATGATACTTTCAGGTAATGATCAGTACACTAAGGCGACTTGGTTCCCCAAATTTCGTTCTTCTATGTTGAAGCGTTCGTTTCCAGTAACAGTTTGAATTTTTAGGTTTCACTCTCTTTTCTCCTATATTGATAGATGTATTTGGAACTCTAAATCCAACACGGTTTGTGCTAGCTTCTTGAAACTTGACACAATAAAGCAGTTTCACGTTCTATCTCTATGTTTTGTTTCCTCTTGATGTAGCCCTAAGCAGTGACTGGAGAGAAACACTTTCATGGAAAGGGGTTGCAAGGCTTCCCAAAATTACGAATCTCCAGAAATCTCAGCAAATATTTTTTCACCCAAACTGGATGATACTTTCAGGTAATGATCACTACACTAACGCGACTTGGTTCCCCAAATGTCGTTCTTCTATGTTGAAGCGTTCGTTTCCAGTAACAGTTTGAATTTTTAGGTTTCACTCTGTTTTCTCCTATATTGATAGATGTATTTGGAACTCTAAATCCAACACGGTTTGTGCTAGCTTCTTGAACCTTGACACAATACAGCAGTTTCACGTTCTATCTCTATGTTTTGTTTCCTCTTGATGTAGCCCTAACAGTGACTGGCGAGAAACACTTTCATGGAAAAGGGTTGCCAGGCTTCCCAAATATACGAATCTCCAGAAATCTCAGCAAATATTTTTTCACCCAAACAGGATGATACTTTCCGGTAATGATCAGTACACTAAGGCGACTTGGTTCCCCAAATTTCGTTCTTCTATGTTGAAGCGTTCGTTTCCAGTAACAGTTTGAATTTTTAGGTTTCACTCTGTTTTCTCCTATATTGATAGATGTATTTGGAACTCTAAATCCAACACGGTTTGTGCTAGCTTCTTGAAACTTGACACAATAAAGTAGTTTCACGTTCTATCTCTATGTTTTGTTTCCTCTTGATGAAACCCTAAGCAGTGACTGGCGAGAAACACTTTCATGGAAAGGGGTTGCCAGGCTTCCCAAAATTACGAATCTCCAGAAACCTCAGCAAATATTTTTTCACCCAAACTGGATGATACTTTCAGGTAATGATCACTACACTAACGCGACTTGGTTCCCCAAATTTCGTTCTTCTATGTTGAAGCGTTCGTTTCCAGTAACAGTTTGAATTTTTAGGTTTCACTCTGTTTTCTCCTATATTGATAGATGTATTTGGAACTCTAAATCCAACACGGTTTTTGCTAGCTTCTTGAAACTTGACACAATAAAGTAGTTTCACGTTCTATCTCTATGTTTTGTTTCCTCTTGATGTAGCCCTAACAGTGACTGGCGAGAAACACTTTCATGGAAAGGGGTTGCCAGGCTTCCCAAAATTACGAATCTCCGGAAATCTCAGCAAATATTTTTTCACCCAAACTGGATGATACTTTCAGGTAATGATCAGTACACTAACGCGACTTGGTTCCCCAAATGTCGTTCTTCTATGTTGAAGCGTTCGTTTCCAGTAACAGTTTGAATTTTTAGGTTTCACTCTGTTTTCTCCTATATTGATAGATGTATTTGGAACTCTAAATCCAACACGGTTTGTGCTAGCTTCTTGAAACTTGACACAATAAAGTAGTTTCACGTTCTATCTCTATGTTTTGTTTCCTCTTGATGTAGCCCTAACAGTGACTGGCGAGAAACACTTTCATGGAAAGGGGTTGCCAGGCTTCCCAAATATACGAATCTCCAGAAATCTCAGCAAATATTTTTTCACCCAAACAGGATGATACTTTCAGGTAATGATCAGTACACTAAGGCGACTTGGTTCCCCAAATTTCGTTCTTCTATGTTGAAGCGTTCGTTTCCAGTAACAGTTTGAATTTTAAGGTTTCACTCTGTTTTCTCCTATATTGATAGATGTATTTGGAAGTCTAAATCCAACACGGTTTGTGCTAGCTTCTTGAAACTTGACACAATAAAGTAGTTTCACGTTCTATCTCTATGTTTTGTTTCCTCTTGATGTAGCCCTAAGCAGTGACTGGCGAGAAACACTTTCATGGAAAGGGGTTGCCAGGCTTCCCAAAATTACAAATCTCCAGAAATCTCAGCAAATATTTTTTCACCCAAACTGGATGATACTTTCAGGTAATGATCACTACACTAACGCGACTTGTTTCCCCAAATTTCGTTCTTCTATGTTGAAGCGTTCGTTTCCAGTAACAGTTTGAATTTTTAGGTTTCACTCTGTTTTCTCCTATATTGATAGATGTATTTGGAACTCTAAATCCAACACGGTTTGTGCTAGCTTCTTGAAACTTGACACAATAAAGCAGTTTCACGTTCTATCTCTATGTTTTGTTTCCTCTTGATGTAGCCCTAAGCAGTGACTGGCGAGAAACACTTTCATGGAAAGGGGTTGCCAGGCTTCCCAAAATTACGAATCTCCAGAAATCTCAGCAAATATTTTTTCACCCAAACTGGATGATACTTTCAGGTAATGATCAGTACACTAAGGCGACTTGGTTCCCCAAATGTCGTTCTTCTATGTTGAAGCGTTCGTTTCCAGTAACAGTTTGAATTTTTAGGTTTCACTCTGTTTTCTCCTATATTGATAGATGTATTTGGAACTCTAAATCCAACACGGTTTGTGCTAGCTTCTTGAACCTTGACACAATACAGCAGTTTCACGTTCTATCTCTATGTTTTGTTTCCTCTTGATGTAGCCCTAACAGTGACTGGCGAGAAACACTTTCATGGAAAGGGGTTGCCAGGCTTCCCAAATATACGAATCTCCAGAAATCTCAGGAAATATTTTTTCACCCAAACAGGATGATACTTTCAGGTAATGATCAGTACACTAAGGCGACTTGGTTCCCCAAATTTCGTTCTTCTATGTTGAAGCGTTCTTTTCCAGTAACAGTTTGAATTTTTAGGTTTCACTCTGTTTTCTCCTATATTGATAGATGTATTTGGAACTCTAAATCCAACACGGTTTGTGCTAGCTTCTTGAAACTTGACACAATAAAGTAGTTTCACGTTCTATCTCTATGTTTTGTTTCCTCTTGATGTAGCCCTAACAGTGACTGGCGAGAAACACTTTCATGGAAAGGGGTTGCCAGGCTTCCCAAATATACGAATCTCCAGAAATCTCAGCAAATATTTTTTTCACCCAAACAGGATGATACTTTCAGGTAATGATCAGTACACTAAGGCGACTTGGTTCCCCAAATTTCGTTCTTGTATGTTGAAGCGTTCGTTTCCAGTAACAGTTTGAATTTTTAGGTTTCACTCTGTTTTCTCCTATATTGATAGATGTATTTGGAACTCTAAATCCAACACGGTTTGTGCTAGCTTCTTGAAACTTGACACAATAAAGTAGTTTCACGTTCTATCTCTATGTTTTGTTTCCTCTTGATGTAGCCCTAACAGTGACTGGCGAGAAACACTTTCATGGAAAGGGGTTGCCAGGCTTCCCAAATATACGAATCTCCAGAAATCTCAGCAAATATTTTTTCACCCAAACAGGATGATACTTTCAGGTAATGATCAGTACACTAAGGCGACTTGGTTCCCCAAATTTCGTTCTTCTATGTTGAAGCATTCGTTTCCAGTAACAGTTTGAATTTTTAGGTTTCACTCTGTTTTCTCCTATATTGATAGATGTATTTGGAACTCTAAATCCAACACGGTTTGTGCTAGCTTCTTGAAACTTGAAACAATAAAGTAGTTTCACGTTCTATCTCTATGTTTTGTTTCCTCTTGATGTAGCCCTAACAGTGACTGGCGAGAAACACTTTCATGGAAAGGGGTTGCCAGGCTTCCCAAAATTACGAATCTCCAGAAATCTCAGCAAATATTTTTTCACCCAAACTGGATGATACTTTCAGGTAATGATCACTACACTAACGCGACTTGGTTCCCCAAATTTCGTTCTTCTATGTTGAAGCGTTCGTTTCCAGTAACAGTTTGAATTTTTAGGTTTCACTCTGTTTTCTCCTATATTGATAGATGTATTTGGAACTCTAAATCCAACACGGTTTGTGCTAGCTTCTTGAAACTTGACACAATAAAGCAGTTTCACGTTCTATCTCTATGTTTTGTTTCCTCTTGATGTAGCCCTAAGCAGTGACTGGCGAGAAACACTTTCATGGAAAGGGGTTGCCAGGCTTCCCAAAATTACGAATCTCCAGAAATCTCAGCAAATATTTTTTCACCCAAACTGGATGATACTTTCAGGTAATGATCAGTACACTAAGGCGACTTGGTTCCCCAAATGTCGTTCTTCTATGTTGAAGCGTTCGTTTCCAGTAACAGTTTGAATTTTTAGGTTTCACTCTGTTTTCTCCTATATTGATAGATGTATTTGGAACTCTAAATCCAACACGGTTTCTGCTAGCTTCTTGAAACTTGACACAATAAAGTAATTTCACGTTCTATCTCTATGTTTTGTTTCCTCTTGATGTAGCCCCAAGCAGTGACTGAGGAGAAACACTTTCATGGAAAGGGGTTGCCAGGCTTCCTAAAATTACAAATCTCCTGAAATCTCAGCAAATATTTTTTCACCCAATCTGGATGATACTTTCAGGTAATGATCAGTACACTAAGGCGACTTGGTTCCCCAAATGTCGTTCTTCTATGTTGAAGCGTTCGTTTCCAGTAACAGTTTGAATTTTTAGGTTTCACTCTGTTTTCTCCTATATTGATAGATGTATTTGGAACTCTAAATCCAACACGGTTTGTGCTAGCTTCTTGAAACTTGACACAATACAGCAGTTTCACGTTCTATCTCTATGTTTTGTTTCCTCTTGATGTAGCCCTAACAGTGACTGGCGAGAAACACTTTCATGGAAAGGGGTTGCCAGGCTTCCCAAATATACGAATCTCCAGAAATCTCAGCAAATATTTTTTCACCCAAACAGGATGATACTTTCAGGTAATGATCAGTACACTAAGGCGACTTGGTTCCCCAAATTTCGTTCTTCTATGTTGAAGCGTTCGTTTCCAGTAACAGTTTGAATTTTTAGGTTTCACTCTCTTTTCTCCTATATTGATAGATGTATTTGGAACTCTAAATCCAACACGGTTTGTGCTAGCTTCTTGAAACTTGACACAATAAAGCAGTTTCACGTTCTATCTCTATGTTTTGTTTCCTCTTGATGTAGCCCTAAGCAGTGACTGGAGAGAAACACTTTCATGGAAAGGGGTTGCAAGGCTTCCCAAAATTACGAATCTCCAGAAATCTCAGCAAATATTTTTTCACCCAAACTGGATGATACTTTCAGGTAATGATCACTACACTAACGCGACTTGGTTCCCCAAATGTCGTTCTTCTATGTTGAAGCGTTCGTTTCCAGTAACAGTTTGAATTTTTAGGTTTCACTCTGTTTTCTCCTATATTGATAGATGTATTTGGAACTCTAAATCCAACACGGTTTGTGCTAGCTTCTTGAACCTTGACACAATACAGCAGTTTCACGTTCTATCTCTATGTTTTGTTTCCTCTTGATGTAGCCCTAACAGTGACTGGCGAGAAACACTTTCATGGAAAAGGGTTGCCAGGCTTCCCAAATATACGAATCTCCAGAAATCTCAGCAAATATTTTTTCACCCAAACAGGATGATACTTTCCGGTAATGATCAGTACACTAAGGCGACTTGGTTCCCCAAATTTCGTTCTTCTATGTTGAAGCGTTCGTTTCCAGTAACAGTTTGAATTTTTAGGTTTCACTCTGTTTTCTCCTATATTGATAGATGTATTTGGAACTCTAAATCCAACACGGTTTGTGCTAGCTTCTTGAAACTTGACACAATAAAGTAGTTTCACGTTCTATCTCTATGTTTTGTTTCCTCTTGATGAAACCCTAAGCAGTGACTGGCGAGAAACACTTTCATGGAAAGGGGTTGCCAGGCTTCCCAAAATTACGAATCTCCAGAAACCTCAGCAAATATTTTTTCACCCAAACTGGATGATACTTTCAGGTAATGATCACTACACTAACGCGACTTGGTTCCCCAAATTTCGTTCTTCTATGTTGAAGCGTTCGTTTCCAGTAACAGTTTGAATTTTTAGGTTTCACTCTGTTTTCTCCTATATTGATAGATGTATTTGGAACTCTAAATCCAACACGGTTTTTGCTAGCTTCTTGAAACTTGACACAATAAAGTAGTTTCACGTTCTATCTCTATGTTTTGTTTCCTCTTGATGTAGCCCTAACAGTGACTGGCGAGAAACACTTTCATGGAAAGGGGTTGCCAGGCTTCCCAAAATTACGAATCTCCGGAAATCTCAGCAAATATTTTTTCACCCAAACTGGATGATACTTTCAGGTAATGATCAGTACACTAACGCGACTTGGTTCCCCAAATGTCGTTCTTCTATGTTGAAGCGTTCGTTTCCAGTAACAGTTTGAATTTTTAGGTTTCACTCTGTTTTCTCCTATATTGATAGATGTATTTGGAACTCTAAATCCAACACGGTTTGTGCTAGCTTCTTGAAACTTGACACAATAAAGTAGTTTCACGTTCTATCTCTATGTTTTGTTTCCTCTTGATGTAGCCCTAACAGTGACTGGCGAGAAACACTTTCATGGAAAGGGGTTGCCAGGCTTCCCAAATATACGAATCTCCAGAAATCTCAGCAAATATTTTTTCACCCAAACAGGATGATACTTTCAGGTAATGATCAGTACACTAAGGCGACTTGGTTCCCCAAATTTCGTTCTTCTATGTTGAAGCGTTCGTTTCCAGTAACAGTTTGAATTTTAAGGTTTCACTCTGTTTTCTCCTATATTGATAGATGTATTTGGAACTCTAAATCCAACACGGTTTGTGCTAGCTTCTTGAAACTTGACACAATAAAGTAGTTTCACGTTCTATCTCTATGTTTTGTTTCCTCTTGATGTAGCCCTAAGCAGTGACTGGCGAGAAACACTTTCATGGAAAGGGGTTGCCAGGCTTCCCAAAATTACAAATCTCCAGAAATCTCAGCAAATATTTTTTCACCCAAACTGGATGATACTTTCAGGTAATGATCACTACACTAACGCGACTTGTTTCCCCAAATTTCGTTCTTCTATGTTGAAGCGTTCGTTTCCAGTAACAGTTTGAATTTTTAGGTTTCACTCTGTTTTCTCCTATATTGATAGATGTATTTGGAACTCTAAATCCAACACGGTTTGTGCTAGCTTCTTGAAACTTGACACAATAAAGCAGTTTCACGTTCTATCTCTATGTTTTGTTTCCTCTTGATGTAGCCCTAAGCAGTGACTGGCGAGAAACACTTTCATGGAAAGGGGTTGCCAGGCTTCCCAAAATTACGAATCTCCAGAAATCTCAGCAAATATTTTTTCACCCAAACTGGATGATACTTTCAGGTAATGATCAGTACACTAAGGCGACTTGGTTCCCCAAATGTCGTTCTTCTATGTTGAAGCGTTCGTTTCCAGTAACAGTTTGAATTTTTAGGTTTCACTCTGTTTTCTCCTATATTGATAGATGTATTTGGAACTCTAAATCCAACACGGTTTGTGCTAGCTTCTTGAAACTTGACACAATAAAGTAGTTTCACGTTCTATCTCTATGTTTTGTTTCCTCTTGATGTAGCCCTAACAGTGACTGGCGAGAAACACTTTCATGGAAAGGGGTTGCCAGGCTTCCCAAATATACGAATCTCCAGAAATCTCAGCAAATATTTTTTTCACCCAAACAGGATGATACTTTCAGGTAATGATCAGTACACTAAGGCGACTTGGTTCCCCAAATTTCGTTCTTGTATGTTGAAGCGTTCGTTTCCAGTAACAGTTTGAATTTTTAGGTTTCACTCTGTTTTCTCCTATATTGATAGATGTATTTGGAACTCTAAATCCAACACGGTTTGTGCTAGCTTCTTGAAACTTGACACAATAAAGTAGTTTCACGTTCTATCTCTATGTTTTGTTTCCTCTTGATGTAGCCCTAACAGTGACTGGCGAGAAACACTTTCATGGAAAGGGGTTGCCAGGCTTCCCAAATATACGAATCTCCAGAAATCTCAGCAAATATTTTTTCACCCAAACAGGATGATACTTTCAGGTAATGATCAGTACACTAAGGCGACTTGGTTCCCCAAATTTCGTTCTTCTATGTTGAAGCATTCGTTTCCAGTAACAGTTTGAATTTTTAGGTTTCACTCTGTTTTCTCCTATATTGATAGATGTATTTGGAACTCTAAATCCAACACGGTTTGTGCTAGCTTCTTGAAACTTGAAACAATAAAGTAGTTTCACGTTCTATCTCTATGTTTTGTTTCCTCTTGATGTAGCCCTAAGCAGTGACTGGCGAGAAACACTTTCATGGAAAGGGGTTGCCAGGCTTCCCAAAATTACGAATCTCCAGAAATCTCAGCAAATATTTTTTCACCCAAACTGGATGATACTTTCAGGTAATGATCACTACACTAACGCGACTTGGTTCCCCAAATTTCATTCTTCTATGTTGAAGCGTTCGTTTCCAGTAACAGTTTGAATTTTTAGGTTTCACTCTGTTTTCTCCTATATTGATAGATGTATTTGGAACTCTAAATCCAACACGGTTTGTGCTAGCTTCTTGAAACTTGACACAATAAAGCAGTTTCACGTTCTATCTCTATGTTTTGTTTCCTCTTGATGTAGCCCTAAGCAGTGACTGGCGAGAAACACTTTCATGGAAAGGGGTTGCCAGGCTTCCCAAAATTACGAATCTCCAGAAATCTCAGCAAATATTTTTTCACCCAAACTGGATGATACTTTCAGGTAATGATCAGTACACTAAGGCGACTTGGTTCCCCAAATGTCGTTCTTCTATGTTGAAGCGTTCGTTTCCAGTAACAGTTTGAATTTTTAGGTTTCACTCTGTTTTCTCCTATATTGATAGATGTATTTGGAACTCTAAATCCAACACGGTTTCTGCTAGCTTCTTGAAACTTGACACAATAAAGTAATTTCACGTTCTATCTCTATGTTTTGTTTCCTCTTGATGTAGCCCCAAGCAGTGACTGAGGAGAAACACTTTCATGGAAAGGGGTTGCCAGGCTTCCTAAAATTACAAATCTCCTGAAATCTCAGCAAATATTTTTTCACCCAATCTGGATGATACTTTCAGGTAATGATCAGTACACTAAGGCGACTTGGTTCCCCAAATGTCGTTCTTCTATGTTGAAGCGTTCGTTTCCAGTAACAGTTTGAATTTTTAGGTTTCACTCTGTTTTCTCCTATATTGATAGATGTATTTGGAACTCTAAATCCAACACGGTTTGTGCTAGCTTCTTGAAACTTGACACAATAAAGTAGTTTCACGTTCTATCTCTATGTTTTGTTTCCTCTTGATGTAGCCCTAACAGTGACTGGCGAGAAACACTTTCATGGAAAGGGGTTGCCAGGCTTCCCAAATATACGAATCTCCAGAAATCTCAGCAAATATTTTTTCACCCAAACAGGATGATACTTTCAGGTAATGATCAGTACACTAAGGCGACTTGGTTCCCCAAATGTCGTTCTTCTATGTTGAAGCGTTCGTTTCCAGTAACAGTTTGAATTTTTAGGTTTCACTCTGTTTTCTCCTATATTGATAGATGTATTTGGAACTCTAAATCCAACACGGTTTGTGCTAGCTTCTTGAAACTTGACACAATAAAGTAGTTTCACGTTCTATCTCTATGTTTTGTTTCCTCTTGATGTAGCCCTAAGCAGTGACTGGCGAGAAACACTTTCATGGAAAGGGGTTGCCAGGCTTCCCAAAATTACGAATCTCCAGAAATCTCAGCAAATATTTTTTCACCCAAACTGGATGATACTTTCAGGTAATGATCACTACACTAACGCGACTTGGTTCCCCAAATTTCGTTCTTCTATGTTGAAGCGTTCGTTTCCAGTAACAGTTTGAATTTTTAGGTTTCACTCTGTTTTCTCCTATATTGATAGATGTATTTGGAACTCTAAATCCAACACGGTTTGTGCTAGCTTCTTGAAACTTGACACAATAAAGCAGTTTCACGTTCTATCTCTATGTTTTGTTTCCTCTTGATGTAGCCCTAAGCAGTGACTGGCGAGAAACACTTTCATGGAAAGGGGTTGCCAGGCTTCCCAAAATTACGAATCTCCAGAAATCTCAGCAAATATTTTTTCACCCAAACTGGATGATACTTTCAGGTAATGATCACTACACTAACGCGACTTGGTTCCCCAAATTTCGTTCTTCTATGTTGAAGCGTTCGTTTCCAGTAACAGTTTGAATTTTTAGGTTTCACTCTGTTTTCTCCTATATTGATAGATGTATTTGGAACTCTAAATCCAACACGGTTTGTGCTAGCTTCTTGAAACTTGACACAATAAAGCAGTTTCACGTTCTATCTCTATGTTTTGTTTCCTCTTGATGTAGCCCTAAGCAGTGACTGGCGAGAAACACTTTCATGGAAAGGGGTTGCCAGGCTTCCCAAAATTACGAATCTCCAGAAATCTCAGCAAATATTTTTTCACCCAAACTGGATGATACTTTCAGGTAATGATCAGTACACTAAGGCGACTTGGTTCCCCAAATGTCGTTCTTCTATGTTGAAGCGTTCGTTTCCAGTAACAGTTTGAATTTTTAGGTTTCACTCTGTTTTCTCCTATATTGATAGATGTATTTGGAACTCTAAATCCAACACGGTTTGTGCTAGCTTCTTGAAACTTGACACAATAAAGCAGTTTCACGTTCTATCTGTATGTTTTGTTTCCTCTTGATGTAGCCCTAAGCAGTGACTGGCGAGAAACACTTTCATGGAAAGGGGTTGCCAGGCTTCCCAAAATTACGAATCTCCAGAAATCTCAGCAAATATTTTTTCACCCAAACTGGATGATACTTTCAGGTAATGATCAGTACACTAAGGCGACTTGGTTCCCCAAATGTCGTTCTTCTATGTTGAAGCGTTCGTTTCCAGTAACAGTTTGAATTTTTAGGTTTCACTCTGTTTTCTCCTATATTGATAGATGTATTTGGAACTCTAAATCCAACACGGTTTGTGCTAGCTTCTTGAAACTTGACACAATAAAGTAGTTTCACGTTCTATCTCTATGTTTTGTTTTCTCTTGATGTAGCCCTAACAGTGACTGGCGAGAAACACTTTCATGGAAAGGGGTTGCCAGGCTTCCCAAATATACGAATCTCCAGAAATCTCAGCAAATATTTTTTCACCCAAACAGGATGATACTTTCAGGTAATGATCAGTACACTAAGGCGACTTGGTTCCCCAAATTTCGTTCTTCTATGTTGAAGCGTTCGTTTCCAGTAACAGTTTGAATTTTTAGGTTTCACTCTGTTTTCTCCTATATTGATAGATGTATTTGGAACTCTAAATCCAACACGGTTTGTGCTAGCTTCTTGAAACTTGACACAATAAAGTAGTTTCACGTTCTATCTCTATGTTTTGTTTCCTCTTGATGTAGCCCTAACAGTGACTGGCGAGAAACACTTTCATGGAAAGGGGTTGCCAGGCTTCCCAAATATACGAATCTCCAGAAATCTCAGGAAATATTTTTTCACCCAAACAGGATGGTACTTTCAGGTAATGATCAGTACACTAAGGCGACTTGGTTCCCCAAATTTCGTTCTTCTATGTTGAAGCGTTCGTTTCCAGTAACAGTTTGAATTTTTAGGTTTCACTCTGTTTTCTCCTATATTGATAGATGTATTTGGAACTCTAAATCCAACACGGTTTGTGCTAGCTTCTTGAAACTTGACACAATAAAGTAGTTTCACGTTCTATCTCTATGTTTTGTTTCCTCTTGATGTAGCCCTAAGCAGTGACTGGCGAGAAACACTTTCATGGAAAGGGGTTGCCAGGCTTCCCAAAATTACGAATCTCCAGAAATCTCAGCAAATATTTTTTCACCCAAACTGGATGATACTTTCAGGTAATGATCACTACACTAACGCGACTTGGTTCCCCAAATTTCGTTCTTCTATGTTGAAGCGTTCGTTTCCAGTAACAGTTTGAATTTTTAGGTTTCACTCTGTTTTCTCCTATATTGATAGATGTATTTGGAACTCTAAATCCAACACGGTTTGTGCTAGCTTCTTGAAACTTGACACAATAAAGCAGTTTCACGTTCTATCTCTATGTTTTGTTTCCTCTTGATGTAGCCCTAAGCAGTGACTGGCGAGAAACACTTTCATGGAAAGGGGTTGCCAGGCTTCCCAAAATTACGAATCTCCAGAAATCTCAGCAAATATTTTTTCACCCAAACTGGATGATACTTTCAGGTAATGATCAGTACACTAAGGCGACTTGGTTCCCCAAATGTCGTTCTTCTATGTTGAAGCGTTCGTTTCCAGTAACAGTTTGAATTTTTAGGTTTCACTCTGTTTTCTCCTATATTGATAGATGTATTTGGAACTCTAAATCCAACATGGTTTGTGCTAGCTTCTTGAAACTTGACACAATAAAGTAATTTCACGTTCTATCTCTATGTTTTGTTTCCTCTTGATGTAGCCCCAAGCAGTGACTGAGGAGAAACACTTTCATGGAAAGGGGTTGCCAGGCTTTCTAAAATTACAAATCTCCAGAAATCTCAGCAAATATTTTTTCACCCAAACTGGATAATACTTTCAGGTAATGATCAGTACACTAAGGCGACTTGGTTCCCCAAATTTCGTTCTTCTATGTTGAAGCGTTCGTTTCCAGTAACAGTTTGAATTTTTAGGATTCGCTCTGTTTTCTCCTATATTGATAGATGTATTTGGAACTCCAAATCCAACACGGTTTGTGCTAGCTTCTTGAAACTTGACACAATAAAGTAGTTTCACGTTCTATCTCTATGTTTTGTTTCCTCTTGATGTAGCCATAACAGTGACTGGCGAGAAACACTTTCATGGAAAGGGGTTGCCAGGCTTCCCAAATATACGAATCTCCAGAAATCTCAGCAAATATTTTTTCACCCAAACAGGATGATACTTTCAGGTAATGATCAGTACACTAAGGCGACTTGGTTTCCCAAATGTCGTTCTTCTATGTTGAAGCGTTCGTTTCCAGTAACAGTTTGAATTTTTAGGTTTCACTCTGTTTTCTCCTATATTGATAGATGTATTTGGAACTCTAAATCCAACACGGTTTGTGCTAGCTTCTTGAAACTTGACACAATAAAGTAGTTTCACGTTCTATCTCTATGTTTTGTTTCCTCTTGATGTAGCCCTAAGCAGTGACTGGCGAGAAACACTTTCATGGAAAGGGGTTGCCAGGCTTCCCAAAATTACGAATCTCCAGAAATCTCAGCAAATATTTTTTCACCCAAACTGGATGATACTTTCAGGTAATGATCACTACACTAACGCGACTTGGTTCCCCAAATTTCGTTCTTCTATGTTGAAGCGTTCGTTTCCAGTAACAGTTTGAATTTTTAGGTTTCACTCTGTTTTCTCCTATATTGATAGATGTATTTGGAACTCTAAATCCAACACGGTTTGTGCTAGCTTCTTGAAACTTGACACAACAAAGCAGTTTCACGTTCTATCTCTATGTTTTGTTTCCTCTTGATGTAGCCCTAAGCAGTGACTGGCGAGAAACACTTTCATGGAAAGGGGTTGCCAGGCTTCCCAAAATTACGAATCTCCAGAAATCTCAGGAAATATTTTTTCACCCAAACTGGATGATACTTTCAGGTAATGATCAGTACACTAAGGCGACTTGGTTCCCCAAATGTCGTTCTTCTATGTTGAAGCGTTCGTTTCCAGTAACAGTTTGAATTTTTAGGTTTCACTCTGTTTTCTCCTATATTGATAGATGTATTTAGAACTCTAAATCCAACACGGTTTGTGCTAGCTTCTTGAACCTTGACACAATACAGCAGTTTCACCTTCTATCTCTATGTTTTGTTTCCTCTTGATGTAGCCCTAACAGTGACTGGCGAGAAACACTTTCATGGAAAGGGGTTGCCAGGCTTCCCAAATATACGAATCTCCAGAAATCTCAGCAAATATTTTTTCACCCAAACAGGATGATACTTTCAGGTAATGATCAGTACACTAAGGCGACTTGGTTCCCCAAATTTCGTTCTTCTATGTTGAAGCGTTCGTTTCCAGTAACAGTTTGAATTTTTAGGTTTCACTCTGTTTTCTCCTATATTGATAGATGTATTTGGAACTCTAAATCCAACACGGTTTGTGCTAGCTTCTTGAAACTTGACACAATAAAGTAGTTTCACGTTCTATCTCTATGTTTTGTTTCCTCTAGATGTAGCCCTAAGCAGTGACTGGCGAGAAACACTTTCATGGAAAGGGGTTGCCAGGCTTCCCAAAATTACGAATCTCCAGAAATCTCAGCAAATATTTTTTCACCCAAACTGGATGATACTTTCAGGTAATGATCACTACACTAACGCGACTTGGTTCCCCAAATTTCGTTCTTCTATGTTGAAGCGTTCGTTTCCAGTAACAGTTTGAATTTTTAGGTTTCACTCTGTTTTCTCCTATATTGATAGATGTATTTGGAACTCTAAATCCAACACGGTTTGTGCTAGCTTCTTGAAACTTGACACAACAAAGCAGTTTCACGTTCTATCTCTATGTTTTGTTTCCTCTTGATGTAGCCCTAAGCAGTGACTGGCGAGAAACACTTTCATGGAAAGGGGTTGCCAGGCTTCCCAAAATTACGAATCTCCAGAAATCTCAGCAAATATTTTTTCACCCAAACTGGATGATACTTTCAGGTAATGATCAGTACACTAAGGCGACTTGGTTCCCCAAATGTCGTTCTTCTATGTTGAAGCGTTCGTTTCCAGTAACAGTTTGAATTTTTAGGTTTCACTCTGTTTTCTCCTATATTGATAGATGTATTTAGAACTCTAAATCCAACACGGTTTGTGCTAGCTTCTTGAACCTTGACACAATACAGCAGTTTCACCTTCTATCTCTATGTTTTGTTTCCTCTTGATGTAGCCCTAACAGTGACTGGCGAGAAACACTTTCATGGAAAGGGGTTGCCAGGCTTCCCAAATATACGAATCTCCAGAAATCTCAGCAAATATTTTTTCACCCAAACAGGATGATACTTTCAGGTAATGATCAGTACACTAAGGCGACTTGGTTCCCCAAATTTCGTTCTTCTATGTTGAAGCGTTCGTTTCCAGTAACAGTTTGAATTTTTAGGTTTCACTCTGTTTTCTCCTATATTGATAGATGTATTTGGAACTCTAAATCCAACACGGTTTGTGCTAGCTTCTTGAAACTTGACACAATAAAGTAGTTTCACGTTCTATCTCTATGTTTTGTTTCCTCTAGATGTAGCCCTAAGCAGTGACTGGCGAGAAACACTTTCATGGAAAGGGGTTGCCAGGCTTCCCAAAATTACGAATCTCCAGAAATCTCAGCAAATATTTTTTCACCCAAACTGGATGATACTTTCAGGTAATGATCACTACACTAACGCGACTTGGTTCCCCAAATTTCGTTCTTCTATGTTGAAGCGTTCGTTTCCAGTAACAGTTTGAATTTTTAGGTTTCGCTCTGTTTTCTCCTATATTGATAGATGTATTTGGAACTCCAAATCCAACACGGTTTGTGCTAGCTTCTTGAAACTTGACACAATAAAGTAGTTTCACGTTCTATCTCTATGTTTTGTTTCCTCTTGATGTAGCCCTAACAGTGACTGGCAAGAAACACTTTCATGGAAAGGGATTGCCAGGCTTCCCAAATATACGAATCTCCAGAAATCTCAGCAAATATTTTTTCACCCAAACTGGATGATACTTTCAGGTAATGATCACTACACTAACGCGACTTGGTTCCCCAAATTTCGTTCTTCTATGTTGAAGCGTTCGTTTCCAGTAACAGTTTGAATTTTTAGGTTTCACTCTGTTTTCTCCTATATTGATAGATGTATTTGGAACTCTAAATCCAACACGGTTTGTGCTAGCTTCTTGAAACTTGACACAATAAAGCAGTTTCACGTTCTATCTCTATGTTTTGTTTCCTCTTGATGTAGCCCTAAGCAGTGACTGGCGAGAAACACTTTCATGGAAAGGGGTTGCCAGGCTTCCCAAAATTACGAATCTCCAGAAATCTCAGCAAATATTTTTTCACCCAAACTGGATGATACTTTCAGGTAATGATCAGTACACTAAGGCGACTTGGTTCCCCAAATGTCGTTCTTCTATGTTGAAGCGTTCGTTTCCAGTAACAGTTTGAATTTTTAGGTTTCACTCTGTTTTCTCCTATATTGATAGATGTATTTGGAACTCTAAATCCAACACGGTTTGTGCTAGCTTCTTGAACCTTGACACAATACAGCAGTTTCACGTTCTATCTCTATGTTTTGTTTCCTCTTGATGTAGCCCTAACAGTGACTGGCGAGAAACACTTTCATGGAAAGGGGTTGCCAGGCTTCCCAAATATACGAATCTCCAGAAATCTCAGGAAATATTTTTTCACCCAAACAGGATGATACTTTCAGGTAATGATCAGTACACTAAGGCGACTTGGTTCCCCAAATTTCGTTCTTCTATGTTGAAGCGTTCGTTTCCAGTAACAGTTTGAATTTTTAGGTTTCACTCTGTTTTCTCCTATATTGATAGATGTATTTGGAACTCTAAATCCAACACGGTTTGTGCTAGCTTCTTTAAACTTGACACAATAAAGTAGTTTCACGTTCTATCTCTATGTTTTGTTTCCTCTTGATGTAGCCCTAACAGTGACTGGCGAGAAACACTTTCATGGAAAGGGGTTGCCAGGCTTCCCAAATATACGAATCTCCAGAAATCTCAGGAAATATTTTTTCACCCAAACAGGATGATACTTTCAGGTAATGATCAGTACACTAAGGCGACTTGGTTCCCCAAATTTCGTTCTTCTATGTTGAAGCGTTCGTTTCCAGTAACAGTTTGAATTTTTAGGTTTCACTCTGTTTTCTCCTATATTGATAGATGTATTTGGAACTCTAAATCCAACACGGTTTGTGCTAGCTTCTTGAAACTTGACACAATAAAGTAGTTTCACGTTCTATCTCTATGTTTTGTTTCCTCTTGATGTAGCCCTAACAGTGACTGGCGAGAAACACTTTCATGGAAAGGGGTTGCCAGGCTTCCCAAATATACGAATCTCCAGAAATCTCAGGAAATATTTTTTCACCCAAACAGGATGGTACTTTCAGGTAATGATCAGTACACTAAGGCGACTTGGTTCCCCAAATTTCGTTCTTCTATGTTGAAGCGTTCGTTTCCAGTAACAGTTTGAATTTTTAGGTTTCACTCTGTTTTCTCCTATATTGATAGATGTATTTGGAACTCTAAATCCAACACGGTTTGTGCTAGCTTCTTGAAACTTGACACAATAAAGTAGTTTCACGTTCTATCTCTATGTTTTGTTTCCTCTTGATGTAGCCCTAAGCAGTGACTGGCGAGAAACACTTTCATGGAAAGGGGTTGCCAGGCTTCCCAAAATTACGAATCTCCAGAAATCTCAGCAAATATTTTTTCACCCAAACTGGATGATACTTTCAGGTAATGATCACTACACTAACGCGACTTGGTTCCCCAAATTTCGTTCTTCTATGTTGAAGCGTTCGTTTCCAGTAACAGTTTGAATTTTTAGGTTTCACTCTGTTTTCTCCTATATTGATAGATGTATTTGGAACTCTAAATCCAACACGGTTTGTGCTAGCTTCTTGAAACTTGACACAACAAAGCAGTTTCACGTTCTATCTCTATGTTTTGTTTCCTCTTGATGTAGCCCTAAGCAGTGACTGGCGAGAAACACTTTCATGGAAAGGGGTTGCCAGGCTTCCCAAAATTACGAATCTCCAGAAATCTCAGCAAATATTTTTTCACCCAAACTGGATGATACTTTCAGGTAATGATCAGTACACTAAGGCGACTTGGTTCCCCAAATGTCGTTCTTCTATGTTGAAGCGTTCGTTTCCAGTAACAGTTTGAATTTTTAGGTTTCACTCTGTTTTCTCCTATATTGATAGATGTATTTAGAACTCTAAATCCAACACGGTTTGTGCTAGCTTCTTGAACCTTGACACAATACAGCAGTTTCACGTTCTATCTCTATGTTTTGTTTCCTCTTGATGTAGCCCTAACAGTGACTGGCGAGAAACACTTTCATGGAAAGGGGTTGCCAGGCTTCCCAAATATACGAATCTCCAGAAATCTCAGCAAATATTTTTTCACCCAAACAGGATGATACTTTCAGGTAATGATC
Source organism: Spermophilus citellus (assembly GCF_964194105.1). Classification (NCBI taxonomy): domain Eukaryota; kingdom Metazoa; phylum Chordata; class Mammalia; order Rodentia; family Sciuridae; genus Spermophilus; species Spermophilus citellus. The sequence goes on from NW_027673057.1 coordinate 86,554, forward strand.
AGTACACTAAGGCGACTTGGTTCCCCAAATTTCGTTCTTCTATGTTGAAGCGTTCGTTTCCAGTAACAGTTTGAATTTTTAGGTTTCACTCTGTTTTCTCCTATATTGATAGATGTATTTGGAACTCTAAATCCAACACGGTTTGTGCTAGCTTCTTGAAACTTGACACAATAAAGTAGTTTCACGTTCTATCTCTATGTTTTGTTTCCTCTTGATGTAGCCCTAAGCAGTGACTGGCGAGAAACACTTTCATGGAAAGGGGTTGCCAGGCTTCCCAAAATTACGAATCTCCAGAAATCTCAGCAAATATTTTTTCACCCAAACTGGATGATACTTTCAGGTAATGATCACTACACTAACGCGACTTGGTTCCCCAAATTTCGTTCTTCTATGTTGAAGCGTTCGTTTCCAGTAACAGTTTGAATTTTTAGGTTTCACTCTGTTTTCTCCTATATTGATAGATGTATTTGGAACTCTAAATCCAACACGGTTTGTGCTAGCTTCTTGAAACTTGACACAATAAAGCAGTTTCACGTTCTATCTCTATGTTTTGTTTCCTCTTGATGTAGCCCTAAGCAGTGACTGGCGAGAAACACTTTCATGGAAAGGGGTTGCCAGGCTTCCCAAAATTACAAATCTCCAGAAATCTCAGCAAATATTTTTTCACCCAAACTGGATGATACTTTCAGGTAATGATCAGTACACTAAGGTGACTTGGTTCCCCAAATGTCGTTCTTCTATGTTGAAGCGTTCGTTTCCAGTAACAGTTTGAATTTTTAGGTTTCACTCTGTTTTCTCCTATATTGATAGATGTATTTGGAACTCTAAATCCAACACGGTTTGTGCTAGCTTCTTGAAACTTGACACAATACAGCAGTTTCACGTTCTATCTCTATGTTTTGTTTCCTCTTGATGTAGCCCTAACAGTGACTGGCGAGAAACACTTTCATGGAAAGGGGTTGCCAGGCTTCCCAAATATACGAATCTCCAGAAATCTCAGCAAATATTTTTTCACCCAAACAGGATGATACTTTCAGGTAATGATCAGTACACTAAGGCGACTTGGTTCCCCAAATTTCGTTCTTCTATGTTGAAGCGTTCGTTTCCAGTAACAGTTTGAATTTTTAGGTTTCACTCTCTTTTCTCCTATATTGATAGATGTATTTGGAACTCTAAATCCAACACGGTTTGTGCTAGCTTCTTGAAACTTGACACAATAAAGCAGTTTCACGTTCTATCTCTATGTTTTGTTTCCTCTTGATGTAGCCCTAAGCAGTGACTGGAGAGAAACACTTTCATGGAAAGGGGTTGCAAGGCTTCCCAAAATTACGAATCTCCAGAAATCTCAGCAAATATTTTTTCACCCAAACTGGATGATACTTTCAGGTAATGATCACTACACTAACGCGACTTGGTTCCCCAAATGTCGTTCTTCTATGTTGAAGCGTTCGTTTCCAGTAACAGTTTGAATTTTTAGGTTTCACTCTGTTTTCTCCTATATTGATAGATGTATTTGGAACTCTAAATCCAACACGGTTTGTGCTAGCTTCTTGAACCTTGACACAATACAGCAGTTTCACGTTCTATCTCTATGTTTTGTTTCCTCTTGATGTAGCCCTAACAGTGACTGGCGAGAAACACTTTCATGGAAAAGGGTTGCCAGGCTTCCCAAATATACGAATCTCCAGAAATCTCAGCAAATATTTTTTCACCCAAACAGGATGATACTTTCCGGTAATGATCAGTACACTAAGGCGACTTGGTTCCCCAAATTTCGTTCTTCTATGTTGAAGCGTTCGTTTCCAGTAACAGTTTGAATTTTTAGGTTTCACTCTGTTTTCTCCTATATTGATAGATGTATTTGGAACTCTAAATCCAACACGGTTTGTGCTAGCTTCTTGAAACTTGACACAATAAAGTAGTTTCACGTTCTATCTCTATGTTTTGTTTCCTCTTGATGAAACCCTAAGCAGTGACTGGCGAGAAACACTTTCATGGAAAGGGGTTGCCAGGCTTCCCAAAATTACGAATCTCCAGAAACCTCAGCAAATATTTTTTCACCCAAACTGGATGATACTTTCAGGTAATGATCACTACACTAACGCGACTTGGTTCCCCAAATTTCGTTCTTCTATGTTGAAGCGTTCGTTTCCAGTAACAGTTTGAATTTTTAGGTTTCACTCTGTTTTCTCCTATATTGATAGATGTATTTGGAACTCTAAATCCAACACGGTTTTTGCTAGCTTCTTGAAACTTGACACAATAAAGTAGTTTCACGTTCTATCTCTATGTTTTGTTTCCTCTTGATGTAGCCCTAACAGTGACTGGCGAGAAACACTTTCATGGAAAGGGGTTGCCAGGCTTCCCAAAATTACGAATCTCCGGAAATCTCAGCAATTATTTTTTCACCCAAACTGGATGATACTTTCAGGTAATGATCAGTACACTAACGCGACTTGGTTCCCCAAATGTCGTTCTTCTATGTTGAAGCGTTCGTTTCCAGTAACAGTTTGAATTTTTAGGTTTCACTCTGTTTTCTCCTATATTGATAGATGTATTTGGAACTCTAAATCCAACACGGTTTGTGCTAGCTTCTTGAAACTTGACACAATAAAGTAGTTTCACGTTCTATCTCTATGTTTTGTTTCCTCTTGATGTAGCCCTAACAGTGACTGGCGAGAAACACTTTCATGGAAAGGGGTTGCCAGGCTTCCCAAATATACGAATCTCCAGAAATCTCAGCAAATATTTTTTCACCCAAACAGGATGATACTTTCAGGTAATGATCAGTACACTAAGGCGACTTGGTTCCCCAAATTTCGTTCTTCTATGTTGAAGCGTTCGTTTCCAGTAACAGTTTGAATTTTAAGGTTTCACTCTGTTTTCTCCTATATTGATAGATGTATTTGGAAGTCTAAATCCAACACGGTTTGTGCTAGCTTCTTGAAACTTGACACAATAAAGTAGTTTCACGTTCTATCTCTATGTTTTGTTTCCTCTTGATGTAGCCCTAAGCAGTGACTGGCGAGAAACACTTTCATGGAAAGGGGTTGCCAGGCTTCCCAAAATTACAAATCTCCAGAAATCTCAGCAAATATTTTTTCACCCAAACTGGATGATACTTTCAGGTAATGATCACTACACTAACGCGACTTGTTTCCCCAAATTTCGTTCTTCTATGTTGAAGCGTTCGTTTCCAGTAACAGTTTGAATTTTTAGGTTTCACTCTGTTTTCTCCTATATTGATAGATGTATTTGGAACTCTAAATCCAACACGGTTTGTGCTAGCTTCTTGAAACTTGACACAATAAAGCAGTTTCACGTTCTATCTCTATGTTTTGTTTCCTCTTGATGTAGCCCTAAGCAGTGACTGGCGAGAAACACTTTCATGGAAAGGGGTTGCCAGGCTTCCCAAAATTACGAATCTCCAGAAATCTCAGCAAATATTTTTTCACCCAAACTGGATGATACTTTCAGGTAATGATCAGTACACTAAGGCGACTTGGTTCCCCAAATGTCGTTCTTCTATGTTGAAGCGTTCGTTTCCAGTAACAGTTTGAATTTTTAGGTTTCACTCTGTTTTCTCCTATATTGATAGATGTATTTGGAACTCTAAATCCAACACGGTTTGTGCTAGCTTCTTGAACCTTGACACAATACAGCAGTTTCACGTTCTATCTCTATGTTTTGTTTCCTCTTGATGTAGCCCTAACAGTGACTGGCGAGAAACACTTTCATGGAAAGGGGTTGCCAGGCTTCCCAAATATACGAATCTCCAGAAATCTCAGGAAATATTTTTTCACCCAAACAGGATGATACTTTCAGGTAATGATCAGTACACTAAGGCGACTTGGTTCCCCAAATTTCGTTCTTCTATGTTGAAGCGTTCTTTTCCAGTAACAGTTTGAATTTTTAGGTTTCACTCTGTTTTCTCCTATATTGATAGATGTATTTGGAACTCTAAATCCAACACGGTTTGTGCTAGCTTCTTGAAACTTGACACAATAAAGTAGTTTCACGTTCTATCTCTATGTTTTGTTTCCTCTTGATGTAGCCCTAACAGTGACTGGCGAGAAACACTTTCATGGAAAGGGGTTGCCAGGCTTCCCAAATATACGAATCTCCAGAAATCTCAGCAAATATTTTTTTCACCCAAACAGGATGATACTTTCAGGTAATGATCAGTACACTAAGGCGACTTGGTTCCCCAAATTTCGTTCTTGTATGTTGAAGCGTTCGTTTCCAGTAACAGTTTGAATTTTTAGGTTTCACTCTGTTTTCTCCTATATTGATAGATGTATTTGGAACTCTAAATCCAACACGGTTTGTGCTAGCTTCTTGAAACTTGACACAATAAAGTAGTTTCACGTTCTATCTCTATGTTTTGTTTCCTCTTGATGTAGCCCTAACAGTGACTGGCGAGAAACACTTTCATGGAAAGGGGTTGCCAGGCTTCCCAAATATACGAATCTCCAGAAATCTCAGCAAATATTTTTTCACCCAAACAGGATGATACTTTCAGGTAATGATCAGTACACTAAGGCGACTTGGTTCCCCAAATTTCGTTCTTCTATGTTGAAGCATTCGTTTCCAGTAACAGTTTGAATTTTTAGGTTTCACTCTGTTTTCTCCTATATTGATAGATGTATTTGGAACTCTAAATCCAACACGGTTTGTGCTAGCTTCTTGAAACTTGAAACAATAAAGTAGTTTCACGTTCTATCTCTATGTTTTGTTTCCTCTTGATGTAGCCCTAAGCAGTGACTGGCGAGAAACACTTTCATGGAAAGGGGTTGCCAGGCTTCCCAAAATTACGAATCTCCAGAAATCTCAGCAAATATTTTTTCACCCAAACTGGATGATACTTTCAGGTAATGATCACTACACTAACGCGACTTGGTTCCCCAAATTTCGTTCTTCTATGTTGAAGCGTTCGTTTCCAGTAACAGTTTGAATTTTTAGGTTTCACTCTGTTTTCTCCTATATTGATAGATGTATTTGGAACTCTAAATCCAACACGGTTTGTGCTAGCTTCTTGAAACTTGACACAATAAAGCAGTTTCACGTTCTATCTCTATGTTTTGTTTCCTCTTGATGTAGCCCTAAGCAGTGACTGGCGAGAAACACTTTCATGGAAAGGGGTTGCCAGGCTTCCCAAAATTACGAATCTCCAGAAATCTCAGCAAATATTTTTTCACCCAAACTGGATGATACTTTCAGGTAATGATCAGTACACTAAGGCGACTTGGTTCCCCAAATGTCGTTCTTCTATGTTGAAGCGTTCGTTTCCAGTAACAGTTTGAATTTTTAGGTTTCACTCTGTTTTCTCCTATATTGATAGATGTATTTGGAACTCTAAATCCAACACGGTTTCTGCTAGCTTCTTGAAACTTGACACAATAAAGTAATTTCACGTTCTATCTCTATGTTTTGTTTCCTCTTGATGTAGCCCCAAGCAGTGACTGAGGAGAAACACTTTCATGGAAAGGGGTTGCCAGGCTTCCTAAAATTACAAATCTCCTGAAATCTCAGCAAATATTTTTTCACCCAATCTGGATGATACTTTCAGGTAATGATCAGTACACTAAGGCGACTTGGTTCCCCAAATGTCGTTCTTCTATGTTGAAGCGTTCGTTTCCAGTAACAGTTTGAATTTTTAGGTTTCACTCTGTTTTCTCCTATATTGATAGATGTATTTGGAACTCTAAATCCAACACGGTTTGTGCTAGCTTCTTGAAACTTGACACAATACAGCAGTTTCACGTTCTATCTCTATGTTTTGTTTCCTCTTGATGTAGCCCTAACAGTGACTGGCGAGAAACACTTTCATGGAAAGGGGTTGCCAGGCTTCCCAAATATACGAATCTCCAGAAATCTCAGCAAATATTTTTTCACCCAAACAGGATGATACTTTCAGGTAATGATCAGTACACTAAGGCGACTTGGTTCCCCAAATTTCGTTCTTCTATGTTGAAGCGTTCTTTTCCAGTAACAGTTTGAATTTTTAGGTTTCACTCTGTTTTCTCCTATATTGATAGATGTATTTGGAACTCTAAATCCAACACGGTTTGTGCTAGCTTCTTGAAACTTGACACAATAAAGTAGTTTCACGTTCTATCTCTATGTTTTGTTTCCTCTTGATGTAGCCCTAACAGTGACTGGCGAGAAACACTTTCATGGAAAGGGGTTGCCAGGCTTCCCAAATATACGAATCTCCAGAAATCTCAGCAAATATTTTTTTCACCCAAACAGGATGATACTTTCAGGTAATGATCAGTACACTAAGGCGACTTGGTTCCCCAAATTTCGTTCTTGTATGTTGAAGCGTTCGTTTCCAGTAACAGTTTGAATTTTTAGGTTTCACTCTGTTTTCTCCTATATTGATAGATGTATTTGGAACTCTAAATCCAACACGGTTTGTGCTAGCTTCTTGAAACTTGACACAATAAAGTAGTTTCACGTTCTATCTCTATGTTTTGTTTCCTCTTGATGTAGCCCTAACAGTGACTGGCGAGAAACACTTTCATGGAAAGGGGTTGCCAGGCTTCCCAAATATACGAATCTCCAGAAATCTCAGCAAATATTTTTTCACCCAAACAGGATGATACTTTCAGGTAATGATCAGTACACTAAGGCGACTTGGTTCCCCAAATTTCGTTCTTCTATGTTGAAGCATTCGTTTCCAGTAACAGTTTGAATTTTTAGGTTTCACTCTGTTTTCTCCTATATTGATAGATGTATTTGGAACTCTAAATCCAACACGGTTTGTGCTAGCTTCTTGAAACTTGAAACAATAAAGTAGTTTCACGTTCTATCTCTATGTTTTGTTTCCTCTTGATGTAGCCCTAAGCAGTGACTGGCGAGAAACACTTTCATGGAAAGGGGTTGCCAGGCTTCCCAAAATTACGAATCTCCAGAAATCTCAGCAAATATTTTTTCACCCAAACTGGATGATACTTTCAGGTAATGATCACTACACTAACGCGACTTGGTTCCCCAAATTTCGTTCTTCTATGTTGAAGCGTTCGTTTCCAGTAACAGTTTGAATTTTTAGGTTTCACTCTGTTTTCTCCTATATTGATAGATGTATTTGGAACTCTAAATCCAACACGGTTTGTGCTAGCTTCTTGAAACTTGACACAATAAAGCAGTTTCACGTTCTATCTCTATGTTTTGTTTCCTCTTGATGTAGCCCTAAGCAGTGACTGGCGAGAAACACTTTCATGGAAAGGGGTTGCCAGGCTTCCCAAAATTACGAATCTCCAGAAATCTCAGCAAATATTTTTTCACCCAAACTGGATGATACTTTCAGGTAATGATCAGTACACTAAGGCGACTTGGTTCCCCAAATGTCGTTCTTCTATGTTGAAGCGTTCGTTTCCAGTAACAGTTTGAATTTTTAGGTTTCACTCTGTTTTCTCCTATATTGATAGATGTATTTGGAACTCTAAATCCAACACGGTTTCTGCTAGCTTCTTGAAACTTGACACAATAAAGTAATTTCACGTTCTATCTCTATGTTTTGTTTCCTCTTGATGTAGCCCCAAGCAGTGACTGAGGAGAAACACTTTCATGGAAAGGGGTTGCCAGGCTTCCTAAAATTACAAATCTCCTGAAATCTCAGCAAATATTTTTTCACCCAATCTGGATGATACTTTCAGGTAATGATCAGTACACTAAGGCGACTTGGTTCCCCAAATGTCGTTCTTCTATGTTGAAGCGTTCGTTTCCAGTAACAGTTTGAATTTTTAGGTTTCACTCTGTTTTCTCCTATATTGATAGATGTATTTGGAACTCTAAATCCAACACGGTTTGTGCTAGCTTCTTGAAACTTGACACAATACAGCAGTTTCACGTTCTATCTCTATGTTTTGTTTCCTCTTGATGTAGCCCTAACAGTGACTGGCGAGAAACACTTTCATGGAAAGGGGTTGCCAGGCTTCCCAAATATACGAATCTCCAGAAATCTCAGCAAATATTTTTTCACCCAAACAGGATGATACTTTCAGGTAATGATCAGTACACTAAGGCGACTTGGTTCCCCAAATTTCGTTCTTCTATGTTGAAGCGTTCGTTTCCAGTAACAGTTTGAATTTTTAGGTTTCACTCTCTTTTCTCCTATATTGATAGATGTATTTGGAACTCTAAATCCAACACGGTTTGTGCTAGCTTCTTGAAACTTGACACAATAAAGCAGTTTCACGTTCTATCTCTATGTTTTGTTTCCTCTTGATGTAGCCCTAAGCAGTGACTGGAGAGAAACACTTTCATGGAAAGGGGTTGCAAGGCTTCCCAAAATTACGAATCTCCAGAAATCTCAGCAAATATTTTTTCACCCAAACTGGATGATACTTTCAGGTAATGATCACTACACTAACGCGACTTGGTTCCCCAAATGTCGTTCTTCTATGTTGAAGCGTTCGTTTCCAGTAACAGTTTGAATTTTTAGGTTTCACTCTGTTTTCTCCTATATTGATAGATGTATTTGGAACTCTAAATCCAACACGGTTTGTGCTAGCTTCTTGAACCTTGACACAATACAGCAGTTTCACGTTCTATCTCTATGTTTTGTTTCCTCTTGATGTAGCCCTAACAGTGACTGGCGAGAAACACTTTCATGGAAAAGGGTTGCCAGGCTTCCCAAATATACGAATCTCCAGAAATCTCAGCAAATATTTTTTCACCCAAACAGGATGATACTTTCCGGTAATGATCAGTACACTAAGGCGACTTGGTTCCCCAAATTTCGTTCTTCTATGTTGAAGCGTTCGTTTCCAGTAACAGTTTGAATTTTTAGGTTTCACTCTGTTTTCTCCTATATTGATAGATGTATTTGGAACTCTAAATCCAACACGGTTTGTGCTAGCTTCTTGAAACTTGACACAATAAAGTAGTTTCACGTTCTATCTCTATGTTTTGTTTCCTCTTGATGAAACCCTAAGCAGTGACTGGCGAGAAACACTTTCATGGAAAGGGGTTGCCAGGCTTCCCAAAATTACGAATCTCCAGAAATCTCAGCAAATATTTTTTCACCCAAACTGGATGATACTTTCAGGTAATGATCACTACACTAACGCGACTTGGTTCCCCAAATTTCGTTCTTCTATGTTGAAGCGTTCGTTTCCAGTAACAGTTTGAATTTTTAGGTTTCACTCTGTTTTCTCCTATATTGATAGATGTATTTGGAACTCTAAATCCAACACGGTTTTTGCTAGCTTCTTGAAACTTGACACAATAAAGTAGTTTCACGTTCTATCTCTATGTTTTGTTTCCTCTTGATGTAGCCCTAACAGTGACTGGCGAGAAACACTTTCATGGAAAGGGGTTGCCAGGCTTCCCAAAATTACGAATCTCCGGAAATCTCAGCAAATATTTTTTCACCCAAACTGGATGATACTTTCAGGTAATGATCAGTACACTAACGCGACTTGGTTCCCCAAATGTCGTTCTTCTATGTTGAAGCGTTCGTTTCCAGTAACAGTTTGAATTTTTAGGTTTCACTCTGTTTTCTCCTATATTGATAGATGTATTTGGAACTCTAAATCCAACACGGTTTGTGCTAGCTTCTTGAAACTTGACACAATAAAGTAGTTTCACGTTCTATCTCTATGTTTTGTTTCCTCTTGATGTAGCCCTAACAGTGACTGGCGAGAAACACTTTCATGGAAAGGGGTTGCCAGGCTTCCCAAATATACGAATCTCCAGAAATCTCAGCAAATATTTTTTCACCCAAACAGGATGATACTTTCAGGTAATGATCAGTACACTAAGGCGACTTGGTTCCCCAAATTTCGTTCTTCTATGTTGAAGCGTTCGTTTCCAGTAACAGTTTGAATTTTAAGGTTTCACTCTGTTTTCTCCTATATTGATAGATGTATTTGGAACTCTAAATCCAACACGGTTTGTGCTAGCTTCTTGAAACTTGACACAATAAAGTAGTTTCACGTTCTATCTCTATGTTTTGTTTCCTCTTGATGTAGCCCTAAGCAGTGACTGGCGAGAAACACTTTCATGGAAAGGGGTTGCCAGGCTTCCCAAAATTACAAATCTCCAGAAATCTCAGCAAATATTTTTTCACCCAAACTGGATGATACTTTCAGGTAATGATCACTACACTAACGCGACTTGTTTCCCCAAATTTCGTTCTTCTATGTTGAAGCGTTCGTTTCCAGTAACAGTTTGAATTTTTAGGTTTCACTCTGTTTTCTCCTATATTGATAGATGTATTTGGAACTCTAAATCCAACACGGTTTGTGCTAGCTTCTTGAAACTTGACACAATAAAGCAGTTTCACGTTCTATCTCTATGTTTTGTTTCCTCTTGATGTAGCCCTAAGCAGTGACTGGCGAGAAACACTTTCATGGAAAGGGGTTGCCAGGCTTCCCAAAATTACGAATCTCCAGAAATCTCAGCAAATATTTTTTCACCCAAACTGGATGATACTTTCAGGTAATGATCAGTACACTAAGGCGACTTGGTTCCCCAAATGTCGTTCTTCTATGTTGAAGCGTTCGTTTCCAGTAACAGTTTGAATTTTTAGGTTTCACTCTGTTTTCTCCTATATTGATAGATGTATTTGGAACTCTAAATCCAACACGGTTTGTGCTAGCTTCTTGAAACTTGACACAATAAAGTAGTTTCACGTTCTATCTCTATGTTTTGTTTCCTCTTGATGTAGCCCTAACAGTGACTGGCGAGAAACACTTTCATGGAAAGGGGTTGCCAGGCTTCCCAAATATACGAATCTCCAGAAATCTCAGCAAATATTTTTTTCACCCAAACAGGATGATACTTTCAGGTAATGATCAGTACACTAAGGCGACTTGGTTCCCCAAATTTCGTTCTTGTATGTTGAAGCGTTCGTTTCCAGTAACAGTTTGAATTTTTAGGTTTCACTCTGTTTTCTCCTATATTGATAGATGTATTTGGAACTCTAAATCCAACACGGTTTGTGCTAGCTTCTTGAAACTTGACACAATAAAGTAGTTTCACGTTCTATCTCTATGTTTTGTTTCCTCTTGATGTAGCCCTAACAGTGACTGGCGAGAAACACTTTCATGGAAAGGGGTTGCCAGGCTTCCCAAATATACGAATCTCCAGAAATCTCAGCAAATATTTTTTCACCCAAACAGGATGATACTTTCAGGTAATGATCAGTACACTAAGGCGACTTGGTTCCCCAAATTTCGTTCTTCTATGTTGAAGCATTCGTTTCCAGTAACAGTTTGAATTTTTAGGTTTCACTCTGTTTTCTCCTATATTGATAGATGTATTTGGAACTCTAAATCCAACACGGTTTGTGCTAGCTTCTTGAAACTTGAAACAATAAAGTAGTTTCACGTTCTATCTCTATGTTTTGTTTCCTCTTGATGTAGCCCTAAGCAGTGACTGGCGAGAAACACTTTCATGGAAAGGGGTTGCCAGGCTTCCCAAAATTACGAATCTCCAGAAATCTCAGCAAATATTTTTTCACCCAAACTGGATGATACTTTCAGGTAATGATCACTACACTAACGCGACTTGGTTCCCCAAATTTCATTCTTCTATGTTGAAGCGTTCGTTTCCAGTAACAGTTTGAATTTTTAGGTTTCACTCTGTTTTCTCCTATATTGATAGATGTATTTGGAACTCTAAATCCAACACGGTTTGTGCTAGCTTCTTGAAACTTGACACAATAAAGCAGTTTCACGTTCTATCTCTATGTTTTGTTTCCTCTTGATGTAGCCCTAAGCAGTGACTGGCGAGAAACACTTTCATGGAAAGGGGTTGCCAGGCTTCCCAAAATTACGAATCTCCAGAAATCTCAGCAAATATTTTTTCACCCAAACTGGATGATACTTTCAGGTAATGATCAGTACACTAAGGCGACTTGATTCCCCAAATGTCGTTCTTCTATGTTGAAGCGTTCGTTTCCAGTAACAGTTTGAATTTTTAGGTTTCACTCTGTTTTCTCCTATATTGATAGATGTATTTGGAACTCTAAATCCAACACGGTTTCTGCTAGCTTCTTGAAACTTGACACAATAAAGTAATTTCACGTTCTATCTCTATGTTTTGTTTCCTCTTGATGTAGCCCCAAGCAGTGACTGAGGAGAAACACTTTCATGGAAAGGGGTTGCCAGGCTTCCTAAAATTACAAATCTCCTGAAATCTCAGCAAATATTTTTTCACCCAATCTGGATGATACTTTCAGGTAATGATCAGTACACTAAGGCGACTTGGTTCCCCAAATGTCGTTCTTCTATGTTGAAGCGTTCGTTTCCAGTAACAGTTTGAATTTTTAGGTTTCACTCTGTTTTCTCCTATATTGATAGATGTATTTGGAACTCTAAATCCAACACGGTTTGTGCTAGCTTCTTGAAACTTGACACAATAAAGTAGTTTCACGTTCTATCTCTATGTTTTGTTTCCTCTTGATGTAGCCCTAACAGTGACTGGCGAGAAACACTTTCATGGAAAGGGGTTGCCAGGCTTCCCAAATATACGAATCTCCAGAAATCTCAGCAAATATTTTTTCACCCAAACAGGATGATACTTTCAGGTAATGATCAGTACACTAAGGCGACTTGGTTCCCCAAATGTCGTTCTTCTATGTTGAAGCGTTCGTTTCCAGTAACAGTTTGAATTTTTAGGTTTCACTCTGTTTTCTCCTATATTGATAGATGTATTTGGAACTCTAAATCCAACACGGTTTGTGCTAGCTTCTTGAAACTTGACACAATAAAGTAGTTTCACGTTCTATCTCTATGTTTTGTTTCCTCTTGATGTAGCCCTAAGCAGTGACTGGCGAGAAACACTTTCATGGAAAGGGGTTGCCAGGCTTCCCAAAATTACGAATCTCCAGAAATCTCAGCAAATATTTTTTCACCCAAACTGGATGATACTTTCAGGTAATGATCACTACACTAACGCGACTTGGTTCCCCAAATTTCGTTCTTCTATGTTGAAGCGTTCGTTTCCAGTAACAGTTTGAATTTTTAGGTTTCACTCTGTTTTCTCCTATATTGATAGATGTATTTGGAACTCTAAATCCAACACGGTTTGTGCTAGCTTCTTGAAACTTGACACAATAAAGCAGTTTCACGTTCTATCTCTATGTTTTGTTTCCTCTTGATGTAGCCCTAAGCAGTGACTGGCGAGAAACACTTTCATGGAAAGGGGTTGCCAGGCTTCCCAAAATTACGAATCTCCAGAAATCTCAGCAAATATTTTTTCACCCAAACTGGATGATACTTTCAGGTAATGATCACTACACTAACGCGACTTGGTTCCCCAAATTTCGTTCTTCTATGTTGAAGCGTTCGTTTCCAGTAACAGTTTGAATTTTTAGGTTTCACTCTGTTTTCTCCTATATTGATAGATGTATTTGGAACTCTAAATCCAACACGGTTTGTGCTAGCTTCTTGAAACTTGACACAATAAAGCAGTTTCACGTTCTATCTCTATGTTTTGTTTCCTCTTGATGTAGCCCTAACAGTGACTGGCGAGAAACACTTTCATGGAAAGGGGTTGCCAGGCTTCCCAAATATACGAATCTCCAGAAATCTCAGCAAATATTTTTTCACCCAAACAGGATGATACTTTCAGGTAATGATCAGTACACTAAGGCGACTTGGTTCCCCAAATTTCGTTCTTCTATGTTGAAGCGTTCGTTTCCAGTAACAGTTTGAATTTTTAGGTTTCACTCTGTTTTCTCCTATATTGATAGATGTATTTGGAACTCTAAATCCAACACGGTTTGTGCTAGCTTCTTGAAACTTGACACAATAAAGTAGTTTCACGTTCTATCTCTATGTTTTGTTTCCTCTTGATGTAGCCCTAACAGTGACTGGCGAGAAACACTTTCATGGAAAGGGGTTGCCAGGCTTCCCAAATATACGAATCTCCAGAAATCTCAGCAAATATTTTTTCACCCAAACAGGATGATACTTTCAGGTAATGATCAGTACACTAAGGCGACTTGGTTCCCCAAATTTCGTTCTTCTATGTTGAAGCGTTCGTTTCCAGTAACAGTTTGAATTTTTAGGTTTCACTCTGTTTTCTCCTATATTGATAGATGTATTTGGAACTCTAAATCCAACACGGTTTGTGCTAGCTTCTTGAAACTTGACACAATAAAGTAGTTTCACGTTCTATCTCTATGTTTTGTTTCCTCTTGATGTAGCCCTAAGCAGTGACTGGCGAGAAACACTTTCATGGAAAGGGGTTGCCAGGCTTCCCAAAATTACGAAACTCCAGAAATCTCAGCAAATATTTTTTCACCCAAACTGGATGATACTTTCAGGTAATGATCACTACACTAACGCGACTTGGTTCCCCAAATTTCGTTCTTCTATGTTGAAGCGTTCGTTTCCAGTAACAGTTTGAATTTTTAGGTTTCACTCTGTTTTCTCCTATATTGATAGATGTATTTGGAACTCTAAATCCAACACGGTTTGTGCTAGCTTCTTGAAACTTGACACAATAAAGCAGTTTCACGTTCTATCTCTATGTTTTGTTTCCTCTTGATGTAGCCCTAAGCAGTGACTGGCGAGAAACACTTTCATGGAAAGGGGTTGCCAGGCTTCCCAAAATTACGAATCTCCAGAAATCTCAGCAAATATTTTTTCACCCAAACTGGATGATACTTTCAGGTAATGATCAGTACACTAAGGCGACTTGGTTCCCCAAATGTCGTTCTTCTATGTTGAAGCGTTCGTTTCCAGTAACAGTTTGAATTTTTAGGTTTCACTCTGTTTTCTCCTATATTGATAGATGTATTTGGAACTCTAAATCCAACACGGTTTCTGCTAGCTTCTTGAAACTTGACACAATAAAGTAATTTCACGTTCTATCTCTATGTTTTGTTTCCTCTTGATGTAGCCCCAAGCAGTGACTGAGGAGAAACACTTTCATGGAAAGGGGTTGCCAGGCTTCCTAAAATTACAAATCTCCAGAAATCTCAGCAAATATTTTTTCACCCAATCTGGATGATACTTTCAGGTAATGATCAGTACACTAAGGCGACTTGGTTCCCCAAATGTCGTTCTTCTATGTTGAAGCGTTCGTTTCCAGTAACAGTTTGAATTTTTAGGTTTCACTCTGTTTTCTCCTATATTGATAGATGTATTTGGAACTCTAAATCCAACACGGTTTGTGCTAGCTTCTTGAAACTTGACACAATAAAGTAGTTTCACGTTCTATCTCTATGTTTTGTTTCCTCTTGATGTAGCCCTAACAGTGACTGGCGAGAAACACTTTCATGGAAAGGGGTTGCCAGGCTTCCCAAATATACGAATCTCCAGAAATCTCAGCAAATATTTTTTCACCCAAACAGGATGATACTTTCAGGTAATGATCAGTACACTAAGGCGACTTGGTTCCCCAAATTTCGTTCTTCTATGTTGAAGCGTTCGTTTCCAGTAACAGTTTGAATTTTTAGGTTTCACTCTGTTTTCTCCTATATTGATAGATGTATTTGGAACTCTAAATCCAACACGGTTTGTGCTAGCTTCTTGAAACTTGACACAATAAAGGAGTTTCACGTTCTATCTCTATGTTTTGTTTCCTCTTGATGTAGCCCTAAGCAGTGACTGGCGAGAAACACTTTCATGGAAAGGGGTTGCCAGGCTTCCCAAAATTACAAATCTCCAGAAATCTCAGCAAATATTTTTTCACCCAAACTGGATGATACTTTCAAGTAATGATCAGTACACTAAGGCGACTTGGTTCCCCAAATGTCGTTCTTCTATGTTGAAGCGTTCGTTTCCAGTAACAGTTTGAATTTTTAGGTTTCACTCTGTTTTCTCCTATATTGATAGATGTATTTGGAACTCTAAATCCAACACGGTTTGTGCTAGCTACTTGAACCTTGACACAATACAGCAGTTTCACGTTCTATCTCTATGTTTTGTTTCCTCTTGATGTAGCCCTAACAGTGACTGGCGAGAAACACTTTCATGGAAAGGGGTTGCCAGGCTTCCCAAATATACGAATCTCCAGAAATCTCAGCAAATATTTTTTCACCCAAACAGGATGATACTTTCAGGTAATGATCAGTACACTAAGGCGACTTGGTTCCCCAAATTTCGTTCTTCTATGTTGAAGTGTTCGTTTCCAGTAACAGTTTGAATTTTTAGGTTTCACTCTGTTTTCTCCTATATTGATAGATGTATTTGGAACTCTAAATCCAACACGGTTTGTGCTAGCTTCTTGAAACTTGACACAATAAAGTAGTTTCACGTTCTATCTCTATGTTTTGTTTCCTCTTGATGTAGCCCTAACAGTGACTGGCGAGAAACACTTTCATGGAAAGGGGTTGCCAGGCTTCCCAAATATACGAATCTCCAGAAATCTCAGCAAATATTTTTTCACCCAAACAGGATGATACTTTCAGGTAATGATCAGTACACTAAGGCGACTTGGTTCCCCAAATGTCGTTCTTCTATGTTGAAGCGTTCGTTTCCAGTAACAGTTTGAATTTTTAGGTTTCACTCTGTTTTCTCCTATATTGATAGATGTATTTGGAACTCTAAATCCAACACGGTTTGTGCTAGCTTCTTGAAACTTGACACAATAAAGTAGTTTCACGTTCTATCTCTATGTTTTGTTTCCTCTTGATGTAGCCCTAAGCAGTGACTGGCGAGAAACACTTTCATGGAAAGGGGTTGCCAGGCTTCCCAAAATTACGAATCTCCAGAAATCTCAGCAAATATTTTTTCACCCAAACTGGATGATACTTTCAGGTAATGATCACTACACTAACGCGACTTGGTTCCCCAAATGTCGTTCTTCTATGTTGAAGCGTTCGTTTCCAGTAACAGTTTGAATTTTTAGGTTTCACTCTGTTTTCTCCTATATTGATAGATGTATTTGGAACTCTAAATCCAACACGGTTTGTGCTAGCTTCTTGAAACTTGACACAATAAAGCAGTTTCACGTTCTATCTCTATGTTTTGTTTCCTCTTGATGTAGCCCTAAGCAGTGACTGGCGAGAAACACTTTCATGGAAAGGGGTTGCCAGGCTTCCCAAAATTACGAATCTCCAGAAATCTCAGCAAATATTTTTTCACCCAAACTGGATGATACTTTCAGGTAATGATCAGTACACTAAGGCGACTTGGTTCCCCAAATGTCGTTCTTCTATGTTGAAGCGTTCGTTTCCAGTAACAGTTTGAATTTTTAGGTTTCACTCTGTTTTCTCCTATATTGATAGATGTATTTGGAACTCTAAATCCAACACGGTTTGTGCTAGCTTCTTGAAACTTGACACAATAAAGCAGTTTCACGTTCTATCTCTATGTTTTGTTTCCTCTTGATGTAGCCCTAACAGTGACTGGCGAGAAACACTTTCATGGAAAGGGGTTGCCAGGCTTCCCAAATATACGAATCTCCAGAAATCTCAGCAAATATTTTTTCACCCAAACAGGATGATACTTTCAGGTAATGATCAGTACACTAAGGCGACTTGGTTCCCCAAATTTCGTTGTTCTATGTTGAAGCGTTCGTTTCCAGTAACAGTTTGAATTTTTAGGTTTCACTCTGTTTTCTCCTATATTGATAGATGTATTTGGAACTCTAAATCCAACACGGTTTGTGCTAGCTTCTTGAAACTTGACACAATAAAGTAGTTTCACGTTCTATCTCTATGTTTTGTTTCCTCTTGATGTAGCCCTAACAGTGACTGGCGAGAAACACTTTCATGGAAAGGGGTTGCCAGGCTTCCCAAATATATGAATCTCCAGAAATCTCAGGAAATATTTTTTCACCCAAACAGGATGATACTTTCAGGTAATGATCAGTACACTAAGGCGACTTGGTTCCCCAAATTTCGTTCTTCTATGTTGAAGCGTTCGTTTCCAGTAACAGTTTGAATTTTTAGGTTTCACTCTGTTTTCTCCTATATTGATAGATGTATTTGGAACTCTAAATCCAACACGGTTTGTGCTAGCTTCTTGAAACTTGACACAATAAAGCAGTTTCACGTTCTATCTCTATGTTTTGTTTCCTCTTGATGTAGCCCTAACAGTGACTGGCGAGAAACACTTTCATGGAAAGGGGTTGCCAGGCTTCCCAAATATACGAATCTCCAGAAATCTCAGCAAATATTTTTTCACCCAAACAGGATGATACTTTCAGGTAATGATCAGTACACTAAGGCGACTTGGTTCCCCAAATTTCGTTCTTCTATGTTGAAGCGTTCGTTTCCAGTAACAGTTTGAATTTTTAGGTTTCACTCTGTTTTCTCCTATATTGATAGATGTATTTGGAACTCTAAATCCAACACGGTTTGTGCTAGCTTCTTGAAACTTGACACAATAAAGTAGTTTCACGTTCTATCTCTATGTTTTGTTTCCTCTTGATGTAGCCCTAACAGTGACTGGCGAGAAACACTTTCATGGAAAGGGGTTGCCAGGCTTCCCAAATATATGAATCTCCAGAAATCTCAGCAAATATTTTTTCACCCAAACAGGATGATACTTTCAGGTAA
Organism: Spermophilus citellus; assembly: GCF_964194105.1. NCBI lineage: Eukaryota > Metazoa > Chordata > Mammalia > Rodentia > Sciuridae > Spermophilus > Spermophilus citellus. The sequence continues at coordinate 105,023 of NW_027673057.1, forward strand.
TGATCAGTACACTAAGGCGACTTGGTTCCCCAAATTTCGTTCTTCTATGTTGAAGCGTTCGTTTCCAGTAACAGTTTGAATTTTTAGGTTTCACTCTGTTTTCTCCTATATTGATAGATGTATTTGGAACTCTAAATCCAACACGGTTTGTGCTAGCTTCTTGAAACTTGACACAATAAAGGAGTTTCACGTTCTATCTCTATGTTTTGTTTCCTCTTGATGTAGCCCTAAGCAGTGACTGGCGAGAAACACTTTCATGGAAAGGGGTTGCCAGGCTTCCCAAAATTACAAATCTCCAGAAATCTCAGCAAATATTTTTTCACCCAAACTGGATGATACTTTCAAGTAATGATCAGTACACTAAGGCGACTTGGTTCCCCAAATGTCGTTCTTCTATGTTGAAGCGTTCGTTTCCAGTAAGAGTTTGAATTTTTAGGTTTCACTCTGTTTTCTCCTATATTGATAGATGTATTTGGAACTCTAAATCCAACACGGTTTGTGCTAGCTACTTGAACCTTGACACAATACAGCAGTTTCACGTTCTATCTCTATGTTTTGTTTCCTCTTGATGTAGCCCTAACAGTGACTGGCGAGAAACACTTTCATGGAAAGGGGTTGCCAGGCTTCCCAAATATACGAATCTCCAGAAATCTCAGCAAATATTTTTTCACCCAAACAGGATGATACTTTCAGGTAATGATCAGTACACTAAGGCGACTTGGTTCCCCAAATTTCGTTCTTCTATGTTGAAGTGTTCGTTTCCAGTAACAGTTTGAATTTTTAGGTTTCACTCTGTTTTCTCCTATATTGATAGATGTATTTGGAACTCTAAATCCAACACGGTTTGTGCTAGCTTCTTGAAACTTGACACAATAAAGTAGTTTCACGTTCTATCTCTATGTTTTGTTTCCTCTTGATGTAGCCCTAACAGTGACTGGCGAGAAACACTTTCATGGAAAGGGGTTGCCAGGCTTCCCAAATATACGAATCTCCAGAAATCTCAGCAAATATTTTTTCACCCAAACAGGATGATACTTTCAGGTAATGATCAGTACACTAAGGCGACTTGGTTCCCCAAATGTCGTTCTTCTATGTTGAAGCGTTCGTTTCCAGTAACAGTTTGAATTTTTAGGTTTCACTCTGTTTTCTCCTATATTGATAGATGTATTTGGAACTCTAAATCCAACACGGTTTGTGCTAGCTACTTGAACCTTGACACAATACAGCAGTTTCACGTTCTATCTCTATGTTTTGTTTCCTCTTGATGTAGCCCTAACAGTGACTGGCGAGAAACACTTTCATGGAAAGGGGTTGCCAGGCTTCCCAAATATACGAATCTCCAGAAATCTCAGGAAATATTTTTTCACCCAAACAGGATGATACTTTCAGGTAATGATCAGTACACTAAGGCGACTTGGTTCCCCAAATTTCGTTCTTCTATGTTGAAGTGTTCGTTTCCAGTAACAGTTTGAATTTTTAGGTTTCACTCTGTTTTCTCCTATATTGATAGATGTATTTGGAACTCTAAATCCAACACGGTTTGTGCTAGCTACTTGAACCTTGACACAATACAGCAGTTTCACGTTCTATCTCTATGTTTTGTTTCCTCTTGATGTAGCCCTAACAGTGACTGGCGAGAAACACTTTCATGGAAAGGGGTTGCCAGGCTTCCCAAATATACGAATCTCCAGAAATCTCAGGAAATATTTTTTCACCCAAACAGGATGATACTTTCAGGTAATGATCAGTACACTAAGGCGACTTGGTTCCCCAAATTTCGTTCTTCTATGTTGAAGTGTTCGTTTCCAGTAACAGTTTGAATTTTTAGGTTTCACTCTGTTTTCTCCTATATTGATAGATGTATTTGGAACTCTAAATCCAACACGGTTTGTGCTAGCTTCTTGAAACTTGACACAATAAAGGAGTTTCACGTTCTATCTCTATGTTTTGTTTCCTCTTGATGTAGCCCTAAGCAGTGACTGGCGAGAAACACTTTCATGGAAAGGGGTTGCCAGGCTTCCCAAAATTACAAATCTCCAGAAATCTCAGCAAATATTTTTTCACCCAAACTGGATGATACTTTCAGGTAATGATCAGTACACTAAGGCGACTTGGTTCCCCAAATGTCGTTCTTCTATGTTGAAGCGTTCGTTTCCAGTAACAGTTTGAATTTTTAGGTTTCACTCTGTTTTCTCCTATATTGATAGATGTATTTGGAACTCTAAATCCAACACGGTTTGTGCTAGCTACTTGAACCTTGACACAATACAGCAGTTTCACGTTCTATCTCTATGTTTTGTTTCCTCTTGATGTAGCCCTAACAGTGACTGGCGAGAAACACTTTCATGGAAAGGGGTTGCCAGGCTTCCCAAATATACGAATCTCCAGAAATCTCAGCAAATATTTTTTCACCCAAACAGGATGATACTTTCAGGTAATGATCAGTACACTAAGGCGACTTGGTTCCCCAAATTTCGTTCTTCTATGTTGAAGTGTTCGTTTCCAGTAACAGTTTGAATTTTTAGGTTTCACTCTGTTTTCTCCTATATTGATAGATGTATTTGGAACTCTAAATCCAACACGGTTTGTGCTAGCTTCTTGAAACTTGACACAATAAAGTAGTTTCACGTTCTATCTCTATGTTTTGTTTCCTCTTGATGTAGCCCTAACAGTGACTGGCGAGAAACACTTTCATGGAATGGGGTTGCCAGGCTTCCCAAATATACGAATCTCCAGAAATCTCAGCAAATATTTTTTCACCCAAACAGGATGATACTTTCAGGTAATGATGAGTACACTAAGGCGACTTGGTTCCCCAAATTTCGTTCTTCTATGTTGAAGCGTTCGTTTCCAGTAACAGTTTGAATTTTTAGGTTTCACTCTGTTTTCTCCTATATTGATAGATGTATTTGGAACTCTAAATCCAACACGGTTTGTGCTAGCTTCTTGAAACTTGACACAATAAAGCAGTTTCACGTTCTATCTCTATGTTTTGTTTCCTCTTGATGTAGCCCTAACAGTGACTGGCGAGAAACACTTTCATGGAAAGGGGTTGCCACGCTTCCCAAAATTACGAATCTCCAGAAATCTCAGCAAATATTTTTTCACCCAAACTGGATGATACTTTCAGGTAATGATCACTACACTAACGCGACTTGGTTCCCCAAATTTCGTTCTTCTATGTTGAAGCGTTCGTTTCCAGTAACAGTTTGAATTTTTAGGTTTCACTCTGTTTTCTCCTATATTGATAGATGTATTTGGAACACTAAATCCAACACGGTTTGTGCTAGCTTCTTGAAACTTGACACAATAAAGCAGTTTCACGTTCTATCTCTATGTTTTGTTTCCTCTTGATGTAGCCCTAAGCAGTGACTGGCGAGAAACACTTTCATGGAAAGGGGTTGCCAGGCTTCCCAAAATTACGAATCTCCAGAAATCTCAGCAAATATTTTTTCACCCAAACTGGATGATACTTTCAGGTAATGATCAGTACACTAAGGCGACTTGGTTCCCCAAATGTCGTTCTTCTATGTTGAAGCGTTCGTTTCCAGTAACAGTTTGAATTTTTAGGTTTCACTCTGTTTTCTCCTATATTGATAGATGTATTTGGAACTCTAAATCCAACACGGTTTGTGCTAGCTTCTTGAAACTTGACACAATAAAGCAGTTTCACGTTCTATCTCTATGTTTTGTTTCCTCTTGATGTAGCCCTAACAGTGACTGGCGAGAAACACTTTCATGGAAAGGGGTTGCCAGGCTTCCCAAATATAGGAATCTCCAGAAATCTCAGCAAATATTTTTTCACCCAAACAGGATGATACTTTCAGGTAATGATCAGTACACTAAGGCGACTTGGTTCCCCAAATGTCGTTCTTCTATGTTGAAGCGTTCGTTTCCAGTAACAGTTTGAATTTTTAGGTTTCACTCTGTTTTCTCCTATATTGATAGATGTATTTGGAACTCTAAATCCAACACGGTTTGTGCTAGCTACTTGAACCTTGACACAATACAGCAGTTTCACGTTCTATCTCTATGTTTTGTTTCCTCTTGATGTAGCCCTAACAGTGACTGGCGAGAAACACTTTCATGGAAAGGGGTTGCCAGGCTTCCCAAATATACGAATCTCCAGAAATCTCAGCAAATATTTTTTCACCCAAACAGGATGATACTTTCAGGTAATGATCAGTACACTAAGGCGACTTGGTTCCCCAAATTTCGTTCTTCTATGTTGAAGTGTTCGTTTCCAGTAACAGTTTGAATTTTTAGGTTTCACTCTGTTTTCTCCTATATTGATAGATGTATTTGGAACTCTAAATCCAACACGGTTTGTGCTAGCTTCTTGAAACTTGACACAATAAAGGAGTTTCACGTTCTATCTCTATGTTTTGTTTCCTCTTGATGTAGCCCTAAGCAGTGACTGGCGAGAAACACTTTCATGGAAAGGGGTTGCCAGGCTTCCCAAAATTACAAATCTCCAGAAATCTCAGCAAATATTTTTTCACCCAAACTGGATGATACTTTCAGGTAATGATCAGTACACTAAGGCGACTTGGTTCCCCAAATGTCGTTCTTCTATGTTGAAGCGTTCGTTTCCAGTAACAGTTTGAATTTTTAGGTTTCACTCTGTTTTCTCCTATATTGATAGATGTATTTGGAACTCTAAATCCAACACGGTTTGTGCTAGCTACTTGAACCTTGACACAATACAGCAGTTTCACGTTCTATCTCTATGTTTTGTTTCCTCTTGATGTAGCCCTAACAGTGACTGGCGAGAAACACTTTCATGGAAAGGGGTTGCCAGGCTTCCCAAATATACGAATCTCCAGAAATCTCAGCAAATATTTTTTCACCCAAACAAAATGATACTTTCAGGTAATGATGAGTACACTAAGGCGACTTGGTTCCCCAAATTTCGTTCTTCTATGTTGAAGCGTTCGTTTCCAGTAACAGTTTGAATTTTTAGGTTTCACTCTGTTTTCTCCTATATTGATAGATGTATTTGGAACTCTAAATCCAACACGGTTTGTGCTAGCTTCTTGAAACTTGACACAATAAAGCAGTTTCACGTTCTATCTCTATGTTTTGTTTCCTCTTGATGTAGCCCTAACAGTGACTGGCGAGAAACACTTTCATGGAAAGGGGTTGCCACGCTTCCCAAAATTACGAATCTCCAGAAATCTCAGCAAATATTTTTTCACCCAAACTGGATGATACTTTCAGGTAATGATCACTACACTAACGCGACTTGGTTCCCCAAATTTCGTTCTTCTATGTTGAAGCGTTCGTTTCCAGTAACAGTTTGAATTTTTAGGTTTCACTCTGTTTTCTCCTATATTGATAGATGTATTTGGAACTCTAAATCCAACACGGTTTGTGCTAGCTTCTTGAAACTTGACACAATAAAGCAGTTTCACGTTCTATCTCTATGTTTTGTTTCCTCTTGATGTAGCCCTAAGCAGTGACTGGCGAGAAACACTTTCATGGAAAGGGGTTGCCAGGCTTCCCAAAATTACGAATCTCCAGAAATCTCAGCAAATATTTTTTCACCCAAACTGGATGATACTTTCAGGTAATGATCAGTACACTAAGGCGACTTGGTTCCCCAAATGTCGTTCTTCTATGTTGAAGCGTTCGTTTCCAGTAACAGTTTGAATTTTTAGGTTTCACTCTGTTTTCTCCTATATTGATAGATGTATTTGGAACTCTAAATCCAACACGGTTTGTGCTAGCTTCTTGAAACTTGACACAATAAAGCAGTTTCACGTTCTATCTCTATGTTTTGTTTCCTCTTGATGTAGCCCTAACAGTGACTGGCGAGAAACACTTTCATGGAAAGGGGTTGCCAGGCTTCCCAAATATAGGAATCTCCAGAAATCTCAGCAAATATTTTTTCACCCAAACAGGATGATACTTTCAGGTAATGATCAGTACACTAAGGCGACTTGGTTCCCCAAATTTCGTTCTTCTATGTTGAAGCGTTCGTTTCCAGTAACAGTTTGAATTTTTAGGTTTCACTCTGTTTTCTCCTATATTGATAGATGTATTTGGAACTCTAAATCCAACACGGTTTGTGCTAGCTTCTTGAAACTTGACACAATAAAGTAGTTTCACGTTCTATCTCTATGTTTTGTTTCCTCTTGATGTAGCCCTAACAGTGACTGGCGAGAAACACTTTCATGGAAAGGGGTTGCCAGGCTTCCCAAATATATGAATCTCCAGAAATCTCAGCAAATATTTTTTCACCCAAACAGGATGATACTTTCAGGTAATGATCAGTACACTAAGGCGACTTGGTTCCCCAAATTTCGTTCTTCTATGTTGAAGCGTTCGTTTCCAGTAACAGTTTGAATTTTTAGGTTTCACTCTGTTTTCTCCTATATTGATAGATGTATTTGGAACTCTAAATCCAACACGGTTTGTGCTAGCTTCTTGAAACTTGACACAATAAAGGAATTTCACGTTCTATCTCTATGTTTTGTTTCCTCTTGATGTAGCCCTAAGCAGTGACTGGCGAGAAACACTTTCATGGAAAGGGGTTGCCAGGCTTCCCAAAATTACAAATCTCCAGAAATCTCAGCAAATATTTTTTCACCCAAACTGGATGATACTTTCAGGTAATGATCAGTACACTAAGGCGACTTGGTTCCCCAAATGTCGTTCTTCTATGTTGAAGCGTTCGTTTCCAGTAACAGTTTGAATTTTTAGGTTTCACTCTGTTTTCTCCTATATTGATAGATGTATTTGGAACTCTAAATCCAACACGGTTTGTGCTAGCTTCTTGAAACTTGACACAATAAAGCAGTTTCACGTTCTATCTCTATGTTTTGTTTCCTCTTGATGTAGCCCTAACAGTGACTGGCGAGAAACACTTTCATGGAAAGGGGTTGCCAGGCTTCCCAAATATAGGAATCTCCAGAAATCTCAGCAAATATTTTTTCACCCAAACAGGATGATACTTTCAGGTAATGATCAGTACACTAAGGCGACTTGGTTCCCCAAATGTCGTTCTTCTATGTTGAAGCGTTCGTTTCCAGTAACAGTTTGAATTTTTAGGTTTCACTCTGTTTTCTCCTATATTGATAGATGTATTTGGAACTCTAAATCCAACACGGTTTGTGCTAGCTACTTGAACCTTGACACAATACAGCAGTTTCACGTTCTATCTCTATGTTTTGTTTCCTCTTGATGTAGCCCTAACAGTGACTGGCGAGAAACACTTTCATGGAAAGGGGTTGCCAGGCTTCCCAAATATACGAATCTCCAGAAATCTCAGCAAATATTTTTTCACCCAAACAGGATGATACTTTCAGGTAATGATCAGTACACTAAGGCGACTTGGTTCCCCAAATTTCGTTCTTCTATGTTGAAGTGTTCGTTTCCAGTAACAGTTTGAATTTTTAGGTTTCACTCTGTTTTCTCCTATATTGATAGATGTATTTGGAACTCTAAATCCAACACGGTTTGTGCTAGCTTCTTGAAACTTGACACAATAAAGCAGTTTCACGTTCTATCTCTATGTTTTGTTTCCTCTTGATGTAGCCCTAAGCAGTGACTGGCGAGAAACACTTTCATGGAAAGGGGTTGCCAGGCTTCCCAAAATTACAAATCTCCAGAAATCTCAGCAAATATTTTTTCACCCAAACTGGATGATACTTTCAGGTAATGATCAGTACACTAAGGCGACTTGGTTCCCCAAATGTCGTTCTTCTATGTTGAAGCGTTCGTTTCCAGTAACAGTTTGAATTTTTAGGTTTCACTCTGTTTTCTCCTATATTGATAGATGTATTTGGAACTCTAAATCCAACACGGTTTGTGCTAGCTACTTGAACCTTGACACAATACAGCAGTTTCACGTTCTATCTCTATGTTTTGTTTCCTCTTGATGTAGCCCTAACAGTGACTGGCGAGAAACACTTTCATGGAAAGGGGTTGCCAGGCTTCCCAAATATACGAATCTCCAGAAATCTCAGCAAATATTTTTTCACCCAAACAAAATGATACTTTCAGGTAATGATGAGTACACTAAGGCGACTTGGTTCCCCAAATTTCGTTCTTCTATGTTGAAGCGTTCGTTTCCAGTAACAGTTTGAATTTTTAGGTTTCACTCTGTTTTCTCCTATATTGATAGATGTATTTGGAACTCTAAATCCAACACGGTTTGTGCTAGCTTCTTGAAACTTGACACAATAAAGCAGTTTCACGTTCTATCTCTATGTTTTGTTTCCTCTTGATGTAGCCCTAACAGTGACTGGCGAGAAACACTTTCATGGAAAGGGGTTGCCACGCTTCCCAAAATTACGAATCTCCAGAAATCTCAGCAAATATTTTTTCACCCAAACTGGATGATACTTTCAGGTAATGATCACTACACTAACGCGACTTGGTTCCCCAAATTTCGTTCTTCTATGTTGAAGCGTTCGTTTCCAGTAACAGTTTGAATTTTTAGGTTTCACTCTGTTTTCTCCTATATTGATAGATGTATTTGGAACTCTAAATCCAACACGGTTTGTGCTAGCTTCTTGAAACTTGACACAATAAAGCAGTTTCACGTTCTATCTCTATGTTTTGTTTCCTCTTGATGTAGCCCTAAGCAGTGACTGGCGAGAAACACTTTCATGGAAAGGGGTTGCCAGGCTTCCCAAAATTACGAATCTCCAGAAATCTCAGCAAATATTTTTTCACCCAAACTGGATGATACTTTCAGGTAATGATCAGTACACTAAGGCGACTTGGTTCCCCAAATGTCGTTCTTCTATGTTGAAGCGTTCGTTTCCAGTAACAGTTTGAATTTTTAGGTTTCACTCTGTTTTCTCCTATATTGATAGATGTATTTGGAACTCTAAATCCAACACGGTTTGTGCTAGCTTCTTGAAACTTGACACAATAAAGCAGTTTCACGTTCTATCTCTATGTTTTGTTTCCTCTTGATGTAGCCCTAACAGTGACTGGCGAGAAACACTTTCATGGAAAGGGGTTGCCAGGCTTCCCAAATATAGGAATCTCCAGAAATCTCAGCAAATATTTTTTCACCCAAACAGGATGATACTTTCAGGTAATGATCAGTACACTAAGGCGACTTGGTTCCCCAAATTTCGTTCTTCTATGTTGAAGCGTTCGTTTCCAGTAACAGTTTGAATTTTTAGGTTTCACTCTGTTTTCTCCTATATTGATAGATGTATTTGGAACTCTAAATCCAACACGGTTTGTGCTAGCTTCTTGAAACTTGACACAATAAAGTAGTTTCACGTTCTATCTCTATGTTTTGTTTCCTCTTGATGTAGCCCTAACAGTGACTGGCGAGAAACACTTTCATGGAAAGGGGTTGCCAGGCTTCCCAAATATATGAATCTCCAGAAATCTCAGCAAATATTTTTTCACCCAAACAGGATGATACTTTCAGGTAATGATCAGTACACTAAGGCGACTTGGTTCCCCAAATTTCGTTCTTCTATGTTGAAGCGTTCGTTTCCAGTAACAGTTTGAATTTTTAGGTTTCACTCTGTTTTCTCCTATATTGATAGATGTATTTGGAACTCTAAATCCAACACGGTTTGTGCTAGCTTCTTGAAACTTGACACAATAAAGGAATTTCACGTTCTATCTCTATGTTTTGTTTCCTCTTGATGTAGCCCTAAGCAGTGACTGGCGAGAAACACTTTCATGGAAAGGGGTTGCCAGGCTTCCCAAAATTACAAATCTCCAGAAATCTCAGCAAATATTTTTTCACCCAAACTGGATGATACTTTCAGGTAATGATCAGTACACTAAGGCGACTTGGTTCCCCAAATGTCGTTCTTCTATGTTGAAGCGTTCGTTTCCAGTAACAGTTTGAATTTTTAGGTTTCACTCTGTTTTCTCCTATATTGATAGATGTATTTGGAACTCTAAATCCAACACGGTTTGTGCTAGCTACTTGAACCTTGACACAATACAGCAGTTTCACGTTCTATCTCTATGATTTGTTTCCTCTTGATGTAGCCCTAACAGTGACTGGCGAGAAACACTTTCATGGAAAGGGGTTGCCAGGCTTCCCAAATATACGAATCTCCAGAAATCTCAGCAAATATTTTTTCACCCAAACAGGATGATACTTTCAGGTAATGATCAGTACACTAAGGCGACTTGGTTCCCCAAATTTCGTTCTTCTATGTTGAAGTGTTCGTTTCCAGTAACAGTTTGAATTTTTAGGTTTCACTCTGTTTTCTCCTATATTGATAGATGTATTTGGAACTCTAAATCCAACACGGTTTGTGCTAGCTTCTTGAAACTTGACACAATAAAGTAGTTTCACGTTCTATCTCTATGTTTTGTTTCCTCTTGATGTAGCCCTAACAGTGACTGGCGAGAAACACTTTCATGGAAAGGGGTTGCCAGGCTTCCCAAATATACGAATCTCCAGAAATCTCAGCAAATATTTTTTCACCCAAACAGGATGATACTTTCAGGTAATGATGAGTACACTAAGGCGACTTGGTTCCCCAAATTTCGTTCTTCTATGTTGAAGCGTTCGTTTCCAGTAACAGTTTGAATTTTTAGGTTTCACTCTGTTTTCTCCTATATTGATAGATGTATTTGGAACTCTAAATCCAACACGGTTTGTGCTAGCTTCTTGAAACTTGACACAATAAAGTAGTTTCACGTTCTATCTCTATGTTTTGTTTCCTCTTGATGTAACCCTAAGCAGTGACTGGCGAGAAACACTTTCATGGAAAGGGGTTGCCAGGCTTCCCAAAATTACGAATCTCCAGAAATCTCAGCAAATATTTTTTCACCCAAACTGGATGATACTTTCAGGTAATGATCACTACACTAAGGCGACTTGGTTCCCCAAATTTCGTTCTTCTATGTTGAAGCGTTCGTTTCCAGTAACAGTTTGAATTTTTAGGTTTCACTCTGTTTTCTCCTATATTGATAGATGTATTTGGAACTCTAAATCCAACACGGTTTGTGCTAGCTTCTTGAAACTTGACACAATAAAGCAGTTTCACGTTCTATCTCTATGTTTTGTTTCCTCTTGATGTAGCCCTAACAGTGACTGGCGAGAAACACTTTCATGGAAAGGGGTTGCCAGGCTTCCCAAATATAGGAATCTCCAGAAATCTCAGCAAATATTTTTTCACCCAAACTGGATGATACTTTCAGGTAATGATCAGTACACTAAGGCGACTTGGTTCCCCAAATGTCGTTCTTCTATGTTGAAGCGTTCGTTTCCAGTAACAGTTTGAATTTTTAGGTTTCACTCTGTTTTCTCCTATATTGATAGATGTATTTGGAACTCTAAATCCAACACGGTTTGTGCTAGCTTCTTGAAACTTGACACAATAAAGTAGTTTCACGTTCTATCTCTATGTTTTGTTTCCTCTTGATGTAGCCCTAACAGTGACTGGCGAGAAACACTTTCATGGAAAGGGGTTGCCAGGCTTCCCAAATATATGAATCTCCAGAAATCTCAGCAAATATTTTTTCACCCAAACAGGATGATACTTTCAGGTAATGATCAGTACACTAAGGCGACTTGGTTCCCCAAATTTCGTTCTTCTATGTTGAAGCGTTCGTTTCCAGTAACAGTTTGAATTTTTAGGTTTCACTCTGTTTTCTCCTATATTGATAGATGTATTTGGAACTCTAAATCCAACACGGTTTGTGCTAGCTTCTTGAAACTTGACACAATAAAGGAATTTCACGTTCTATCTCTATGTTTTGTTTCCTCTTGATGTAGCCCTAAGCAGTGACTGGCGAGAAACACTTTCATGGAAAGGGGTTGCCAGGCTTCCCAAAATTACAAATCTCCAGAAATCTCAGCAAATATTTTTTCACCCAAACTGGATGATACTTTCAGGTAATGATCAGTACACTAAGGCGACTTGGTTCCCCAAATGTCGTTCTTCTATGTTGAAGCGTTCGTTTCCAGTAACAGTTTGAATTTTTAGGTTTCACTCTGTTTTCTCCTATATTGATAGATGTATTTGGAACTCTAAATCCAACACGGTTTGTGCTAGCTACTTGAACCTTGACACAATACAGCAGTTTCACGTTCTATCTCTATGTTTTGTTTCCTCTTGATGTAGCCCTAACAGTGACTGGCGAGAAACACTTTCATGGAAAGGGGTTGCCAGGCTTCCCAAATATACGAATCTCCAGAAATCTCAGCAAATATTTTTTCACCCAAACAGGATGATACTTTCAGGTAATGATCAGTACACTAAGGCGACTTGGTTCCCCAAATTTCGTTCTTCTATGTTGAAGTGTTCGTTTCCAGTAACAGTTTGAATTTTTAGGTTTCACTCTGTTTTCTCCTATATTGATAGATGTATTTGGAACTCTAAATCCAACACGGTTTGTGCTAGCTTCTTGAAACTTGACACAATAAAGTAGTTTCACGTTCTATCTCTATGTTTTGTGTCCTCTTGATGTAGCCCTAACAGTGACTGGCGAGAAACACTTTCATGGAAAGGGGTTGCCAGGCTTCCCAAATATACGAATCTCCAGAAATCTCAGCAAATATTTTTTCACCCAAACAGGATGATACTTTCAGGTAATGATGAGTACACTAAGGCGACTTGGTTCCCCAAATTTCGTTCTTCTATGTTGAAGCGTTCGTTTCCAGTAACAGTTTGAATTTTTAGGTTTCACTCTGTTTTCTCCTATATTGATAGATGTATTTGGAACTCTAAATCCAACACGGTTTGTGCTAGCTTCTTGAAACTTGACACAATAAAGTAGTTTCACGTTCTATCTCTATGTTTTGTTTCCTCTTGATGTAACCCTAAGCAGTGACTGGCGAGAAACACTTTCATGGAAAGGGGTTGCCAGGCTTCCCAAAATTACGAATCTCCAGAAATCTCAGCAAATATTTTTTCACCCAAACTGGATGATACTTTCAGGTAATGATCACTACACTAAGGCGACTTGGTTCCCCAAATTTCGTTCTTCTATGTTGAAGCGTTCGTTTCCAGTAACAGTTTGAATTTTTAGGTTTCACTCTGTTTTCTCCTATATTGATAGATGTATTTGGAACTCTAAATCCAACACGGTTTGTGCTAGCTTCTTGAAACTTGACACAATAAAGCAGTTTCACGTTCTATCTTTATGTTTTGTTTCCTCTTGATGTAGCCCTAAGCAGTGACTGGCGAGAAACACTTTCATGGAAAGGGGTTGCCAGGCTTCCCAAATATACGAATCTGCAGAAATCTCAGCAAATATTTTTTCACCCAAACTGGATGATACTTTCAGGTAATGATCAGTACACTAAGGCGACTTGGTTCCCCAAATGTCGTTCTTCTATGTTGAAGCGTTCGTTTCCAGTAACAGTTTGAATTTTTAGGTTTCACTCTGTTTTCTCCTATATTGATAGATGTATTTGGAAATCTAAATCCAACACGGTTTGTGCTAGCTTCTTGAAACTTGACACAATAAAGTAATTTCACGTTCTATCTCTATGTTTTGTTTCCTCTTGATGTAGCCCCAAGCAGTGACTGAGGAGAAACACTTTCATGGAAAGGGGTTGCCAAGCTTCCTAAAATTACAAATCTCCAGAAATCTCAGCAAATATTTTTTCACCCAAACTGGATGATACTTTCAGGTAATGATCAGTACACTAAGGCGACTTGGTTCCCCAAATTTCGTTCTTCTATGTTGAAGCGTTCGTTTCCAGTAACAGTTTGAATTTTTAGGTTTCACTCTGTTTTCTCAGAACTATATTGATAGATGTATTTGGAACTCTAAATCCAACACGGTTTGTGCTAGCTTCTTGAAACTTGACACAATAAAGCAGTTTCACGTTCTATCTCTATGTTTTGTTTCCTCTTGATGTAGCCCTAACAGTGACTGGCGAGAAACACTTTCATGGAAAGGGGTTGCCAGGCTTCCCAAATATACGAATCTCCAGAAATCTCAGGAAATATTTTTTCACCCAAACAGGATGATACTTTCAGGTAATGATCAGTACACTAAGGCGACTTGGTTCCCCAAATTTCGTTCTTCTATGTTGAAGCGTTCGTTTCCAGTAACAGTTTGAATTTTTAGGTTTCACTCTGTTTTCTCCTATATTGATAGATGTATTTGGAACTCTAAATCCAACACGGTTTGTGCTAGCTTCTTGAAACTTGACACAATAAAGTAGTTTCACGTTCTATCTCTATGTTTTGTTTCCTCTTGATGTAGCCCTAACAGTGACTGGCGAGAAACACTTTCATGGAAAGGGGTTGCCAGGCTTCCCAAATATACGAATCTCCAGAAATCTCAGCAAATATTTTTTCACCCAAACAGGATGATACTTTCAGGTAATGATCAGTACACTAAGGCGACTTGGTTCCCCAAATTTCGTTCTTCTATGTTGAAGCGTTCGTTTCCAGTAACAGTTTGAATTTTTAGGTTTCACTCTGTTTTCTCCTATATTGATAGATGTATTTGGAACTCTAAATCCAACACGGTTTGTGCTAGCTTCTTGAAACTTGACACAATAAAGTAGTTTCACGTACTATCTCTATGTTTTGTTTCCTCTTGATGTAGCCCTAAGCAGTGACTGGCGAGAAACACTTTCATGGAATGGGGTTGCCAGGCTTCCCAAAATTACGAATCTCCAGAAATCTCAGCAAATATTTTTTCACCCAAACTGGATGATACTTTCAGGTAATGATCACTACACTAACGCGACTTGGTTCCCCAAATTTCGTTCTTCTATGTTGAAGCGTTCGTTTCCAGTAACAGTTTGAATTTTTAGGTTTCACTCTGTTTTCTCCTATATTGATAGATGTATTTGGAACTCTAAATCCAACACGGTTTGTGCTAGCTTCTTGAAACTTGACACAATAAAGCAGTTTCACGTTCTATCTCTATGTTTTGTTTCCTCTTGATGTAGCCCTAAGCAGTGACTGGCGAGAAACACTTTCATGGAAAGGGGTTGCCAGGCTTCCCAAAATTACAAATCTCCAGAAATCTCAGCAAATATTTTTTCACCCAAACTGGATGATACTTTCAGGTAATGATCAGTACACTAAGGCGACTTGGTTCCCCAAATGTCGTTCTTCTATGTTGAAGCGTTCGTTTCCAGTAACAGTTTGAATTTTTAGGTTTCACTCTGTTTTCTCCTATATTGATAGATGTATTTGGAACTCTAAATCCAACACGGATTGTGCTAGCTTCTTGAAACTTGACACAATAAAGCAGTTTCACGTTCTATCTCTATGTTTTGTTTCCTCTTGATGTAGCCCTAACAGTGACTGGCGAGAAACACTTTCATGGAAAGGGGTTGCCAGGCTTCCCAAATATACGAATCTCCAGAAATCTCAGCAAATATTTTTTCACCCAAACAGGATGATACTTTCAGGTAATGATCAGTACACTAAGGCGACTTGGTTCCCCAAATTTCGTTCTTCTATGTTGAAGCGTTCGTTTCCAGTAACAGTTTGAATTTTTAGGTTTCACTCTGTTTTCTCCTATATTGATAGATGTATTTGGAACTCTAAATCCAACACGGTTTGTGCTAGCTTCTTGAAACTTGACACAATAAAGTAGTTTCACGTTCTATCTCTATGTTTTGTTTCCTCTTGATGTAGCCCTAACAGTGACTGGCGAGAAACACTTTCATGGAAAGGGGTTGCCAGGCTTCCCAAATATATGAATCTCCAGAAATCTCAGGAAATATTTTTTCACCCAAACAGGATGATACTTTCAGGTAATGATCAGTACACTAAGGCGACTTGGTTCCCCAAATTTCGTTCTTCTATGTTGAAGCGTTCGTTTCCAGTAACAGTTTGAATTTTTAGGTTTCACTCTGTTTTCTCCTATATTGATAGATGTATTTGGAACTCTAAATCCAACACGGTTTGTGCTAGCTTCTTGAAACTTGACACAATAAAGGAGTTTCACGTTCTATCTCTATGTTTTGTTTCCTCTTGATGTAGCCCTAAGCAGTGACTGGCGAGAAACACTTTCATGGAAAGGGGTTGCCAGGCTTCCCAAAATTACAAATCTCCAGAAATCTCAGCAAATATTTTTTCACCCAAACTGGATGATACTTTCAGGTAATGATCAGTACACTAAGGCGACTTGGTTCCCCAAATGTCGTTCTTCTATGTTGAAGCGTTCGTTTCCAGTAACAGTTTGAATTTTTAGGTTTCACTCTGTTTTCTCCTATATTGATAGATGTATTTGGAACTCTAAATCCAACACGGTTTGTGCTAGCTACTTGAACCTTGACACAATACAGCAGTTTCACGTTCTATCTCTATGTTTTGTTTCCTCTTGATGTAGCCCTAACAGTGACTGGCGAGAAACACTTTCATGGAAAGGGGTTGCCAGGCTTCCCAAATATACGAATCTCCAGAAATCTCAGCAAATATTTTTTCACCCAAACAGGATGATACTTTCAGGTAATGATCAGTACACTAAGGCGACTTGGTTCCCCAAATTTCGTTCTTCTATGTTGAAGTGTTCGTTTCCAGTAACAGTTTGAATTTTTAGGTTTCACTCTGTTTTCTCCTATATTGATAGATGTATTTGGAACTCTAAATCCAACACGGTTTGTGCTAGCTTCTTGAAACTTGACACAATAAAGGAGTTTCACGTTCTATCTCTATGTTTTGTTTCCTCTTGATGTAGCCCTAAGCAGTGACTGGCGAGAAACACTTTCATGGAAAGGGGTTGCCAGGCTTCCCAAAATTACAAATCTCCAGAAATCTCAGCAAATATTTTTTCACCCAAACTGGATGATACTTTCAGGTAATGATCAGTACACTAAGGCGACTTGGTTCCCCAAATGTCGTTCTTCTATGTTGAAGCGTTCGTTTCCAGTAACAGTTTGAATTTTTAGGTTTCACTCTGTTTTCTCCTATATTGATAGATGTATTTGGAACTCTAAATCCAACACGGTTTGTGCTAGCTACTTGAACCTTGACACAATACAGCAGTTTCACGTTCTATCTCTATGTTTTGTTTCCTCTTGATGTAGCCCTAACAGTGACTGGCGAGAAACACTTTCATGGAAAGGGGTTGCCAGGCTTCCCAAATATACGAATCTCCAGAAATCTCAGCAAATATTTTTTCACCCAAACAGGATGATACTTTCAGGTAATGATGAGTACACTAAGGCGACTTGGTTCCCCAAATTTCGTTCTTCTATGTTGAAGCGTTCGTTTCCAGTAACAGTTTGAATTTTTAGGTTTCACTCTGTTTTCTCCTATATTGATAGATGTATTTGGAACTCTAAATCCAACACGGTTTGTGCTAGCTTCTTGAAACTTGACACAATAAAGCAGTTTCACGTTCTATCTCTATGTTTTGTTTCCTCTTGATGTAGCCCTAACAGTGACTGGCGAGAAACACTTTCATGGAAAGGGGTTGCCACGCTTCCCAAAATTACGAATCTCCAGAAATCTCAGCAAATATTTTTTCACCCAAACTGGATGATACTTTCAGGTAATGATCACTACACTAACGCGACTTGGTTCCCCAAATTTCGTTCTTCTATGTTGAAGCGTTCGTTTCCAGTAACAGTTTGAATTTTTAGGTTTCACTCTGTTTTCTCCTATATTGATAGATGTATTTGGAACTCTAAATCCAACACGGTTTGTGCTAGCTTCTTGAAACTTGACACAATAAAGCAGTTTCACGTTCTATCTCTATGTTTTGTTTCCTCTTGATGTAGCCCTAAGCAATGACTGGCGAGAAACACTTTCATGGAAAGGGGTTGCCAGGCTTCCCAAAATTACGAATCTCCAGAAATCTCAGCAAATATTTTTTCACCCAAACTGGATGATACTTTCAGGTAATGATCAGTACACTAAGGCGACTTGGTTCCCCAAATGTCGTTCTTCTATGTTGAAGCGTTCGTTTCCAGTAACAGTTTGAATTTTTAGGTTTCACTCTGTTTTCTCCTATATTGATAGATGTATTTGGAACTCTAAATCCAACACGGTTTGTGCTAGCTTCTTGAAACTTGACACAATAAAGCAGTTTCACGTTCTATCTCTATGTTTTGTTTCCTCTTGATGTAGCCCTAACAGTGACTGGCGAGAAACACTTTCATGGAAAGGGGTTGCCAGGCTTCCCAAATATAGGAATCTCCAGAAATCTCAGCAAATATTTTTTCACCCAAACAGGATGATACTTTCAGGTAATGATCAGTACACTAAGGCGACTTGGTTCCCCAAATTTCGTTCTTCTATGTTGAAGCATTCGTTTCGAGTAACAGTTTGAATTTTTAGGTTTCACTCTGTTTTCTCCTATATTGATAGATGTATTTGGAACTCTAAATCCAACACGGTTTGTGCTAGCTTCTTGAAACTTGACACAATAAAGTAGTTTCACGTTCTATCTCTATGTTTTGTTTCCTCTTGATGTAGCCCTAACAGTGACTGGCGAGAAACACTTTCATGGAAAGGGGTTGCCAGGCTTCCCAAATATATGAATCTCCAGAAATCTCAGCAAATATTTTTTCACCCAAACAGGATGATACTTTCAGGTAATGATCAGTACACTAAGGCGACTTGGTTCCCCAAATTTCGTTCTTCTATGTTGAAGCGTTCGTTTCCAGTAACAGTTTGAATTTTTAGGTTTCACTCTGTTTTCTCCTATATTGATAGATGTATTTGGAACTCTAAATCCAACACGGTTTGTGCTAGCTTCTTGAAACTTGACACAATAAAGGAATTTCACGTTCTATCTCTATGTTTTGTTTCCTCTTGATGTAGCCCTAAGCAGTGACTGGCGAGAAACACTTTCATGGAAAGGGGTTGCCAGGCTTCCCAAAATTACAAATCTCCAGAAATCTCAGCAAATATTTTTTCACCCAAACTGGATGATACTTTCAGGTAATGATCAGTACACTAAGGCGACTTGGTTCCCCAAATGTCGTTCTTCTATGTTGAAGCGTTCGTTTCCAGTAACAGTTTGAATTTTTAGGTTTCACTCTGTTTTCTCCTATATTGATAGATGTATTTGGAACTCTAAATCCAACACGGTTTGTGCTAGCTACTTGAACCTTGACACAATACAGCAGTTTCACGTTCTATCTCTATGTTTTGTTTCCTCTTGATGTAGCCCTAACAGTGACTGGCGAGAAACAGTTTCATGGAAAGGGGTTGCCAGGCTTCCCAAATATACGAATCTCCAGAAATCTCAGCAAATATTTTTTCACCCAAACAGGATGATACTTTCAGGTAATGATCAGTACACTAAGGCGACTTGGTTCCCCAAATTTCGTTCTTCTATGTTGAAGTGTTCGTTTCCAGTAACAGTTTGAATTTTTAGGTTTCACTCTGTTTTCTCCTATATTGATAGATGTATTTGGAACTCTAAATCCAACACGGTTTGTGCTAGCTTCTTGAAACTTGACACAATAAAGTAGTTTCACGTTCTATCTCTATGTTTTGTGTCCTCTTGATGTAGCCCTAACAGTGACTGGCGAGAAACACTTTCATGGAAAGGGGTTGCCAGGCTTCCCAAATATACGAATCTCCAGAAATCTCAGCAAATATTTTTTCACCCAAACAGGATGATACTTTCAGGTAATGATGAGTACACTAAGGCGACTTGGTTCCCCAAATTTCGTTCTTCTATGTTGAAGCGTTCGTTTCCAGTAACAGTTTGAATTTTTAGGTTTCACTCTGTTTTCTCCTATATTGATAGATGTATTTGGAACTCTAAATCCAACACGGTTTGTGCTAGCTTCTTGAATCTTGACACAATAAAGTAGTTTCACGTTCTATCTCTATGTTTTGTTTCCTCTTGATGTAACCCTAAGCAGTGACTGGCGAGAAACACTTTCATGGAAAGGGGTTGCCAGGCTTCCCAAAATTACGAATCTCCAGAAATCTCAGCAAATATTTTTTCACCCAAACTGGATGATACTTTCAGGTAATGATCACTACACTAAGGCGACTTGGTTCCCCAAATTTCGTTCTTCTATGTTGAAGCGTTCGTTTCCAGTAACAGTTTGAATTTTTAGGTTTCACTCTGTTTTCTCCTATATTGATAGATGTATTTGGAACTCTAAATCCAACACGGTTTGTGCTAGCTTCTTGAAACTTGACACAATAAAGCAGTTTCACGTTCTATCTCTATGTTTTGTTTCCTCTTGATGTAGCCCTAAGCAGTGACTGGCGAGAAACACTTTCATGGAAAGGGGTTGCCAGGCTTCCCAAATATACGAATCTCCAGAAATCTCAGCAAATATTTTTTCACCCAAACTGGATGATACTTTCAGGTAATGATCAGTACACTAAGGCGACTTGGTTCCCCAAATGTCGTTCTTCTATGTTGAAGCGTTCGTTTCCAGTAACAGTTTGAATTTTTAGGTTTCACTCTGTTTTCTCCTATATTGATAGATGTATTTGGAAATCTAAATCCAACACGGTTTGTGCTAGCTTCTTGAAACTTGACACAATAAAGTAATTTCACGTTCTATCTCTATGTTTTGTTTCCTCTTGATGTAGCCCCAAGCAGTGACTGAGGAGAAACACTTTCATGGAAAGGGGTTGCCAAGCTTCCTAAAATTACAAATCTCCAGAAATCTCAGCAAATATTTTTTCACCCAAACTGGATGATACTTTCAGGTAATGATCAGTACACTAAGGCGACTTGGTTCCCCAAATGTCGTTCTTCTATGTTGAAGCGTTCGTTTCCAGTAACAGTTTGAATTTTTAGGTTTCACTCTGTTTTCTCCTATATTGATAGATGTATTTGGAACTCTAAATCCAACACGGTTTGTGCTAGCTACTTGAACCTTGACACAATACAGCAGTTTCACGTTCTATCTCTATGTTTTGTTTCCTCTTGATGTAGCCCTAACAGTGACTGGCGAGAAACACTTTCATGGAAAGGGGTTGCCAGGCTTCCCAAATATACGAATCTCCAGAAATCTCAGCAAATATTTTTTCACCCAAACAGGATGATACTTTCAGGTAATGATCAGTACACTAAGGCGACTTGGTTCCCCAAATTTCGTTCTTCTATGTTGAAGTGTTCGTTTCCAGTAACAGTTTGAATTTTTAGGTTTCACTCTGTTTTCTCCTATATTGATAGATGTATTTGGAACTCTAAATCCAACACGGTTTGTGCTAGCTTCTTGAAACTTGACACAATAAAGTAGTTTCACGTTCTATCTCTATGTTTTGTGTCCTCTTGATGTAGCCCTAACAGTGACTGGCGAGAAACACTTTCATGGAAAGGGGTTGCCAGGCTTCCCAAATATACGAATCTCCAGAAATCTCAGCAAATATTTTTTCACCCAAACAGGATGATACTTTCAGGTAATGATGAGTACACTAAGGCGACTTGGTTCCCCAAATTTCGTTCTTCTATGTTGAAGCGTTCGTTTCCAGTAACAGTTTGAATTTTTAGGTTTCACTCTGTTTTCTCCTATATTGATAGATGTATTTGGAACTCTAAATCCAACACGGTTTGTGCTAGCTTCTTGAAACTTGACACAATAAAGTAGTTTCACGTTCTATCTCTATGTTTTGTTTCCTCTTGATGTAACCCTAAGCAGTGACTGGCGAGAAACACTTTCATGGAAAGGGGTTGCCAGGCTTCCCAAAATTACGAATCTCCAGAAATCTCAGCAAATATTTTTTCACCCAAACTGGATGATACTTTCAGGTAATGATCACTACACTAAGGCGACTTGGTTCCCCAAATTTCGTTCTTCTATGTTGAAGCGTTCGTTTCCAGTAACAGTTTGAATTTTTAGGTTTCACTCTGTTTTCTCCTATATTGATAGATGTATTTGGAACTCTAAATCCAACACGGTTTGTGCTAGCTTCTTGAAACTTGACACAATAAAGCAGTTTCACGTTCTATCTCTATGTTTTGTTTCCTCTTGATGTAGCCCTAAGCAGTGACTGGCGAGAAACACTTTCATGGAAAGGGGTTGCCAGGCTTCCCAAATATACGAATCTCCAGAAATCTCAGCAAATATTTTTTCACCCAAACTGGATGATACTTTCAGGTAATGATCAGTACACTAAGGCGACTTGGTTCCCCAAATTTCGTTCTTCTATGTTGAAGCGTTCGTTTCCAGTAACAGTTTGAATTTTTAGGTTTCACTCTGTTTTCTCCTATATTGATAGATGTATTTGGAAATCTAAATCCAACACGGTTTGTGCTAGCTTCTTGAAACTTGACACAATAAAGTAATTTCACGTTCTATCTCTATGTTTTGTTTCCTCTTGATGTAGCCCCAAGCAGTGACTGAGGAGAAACACTTTCATGGAAAGGGGTTGCCAAGCTTCCTAAAAT
Source organism: Spermophilus citellus (assembly GCF_964194105.1). Classification (NCBI taxonomy): domain Eukaryota; kingdom Metazoa; phylum Chordata; class Mammalia; order Rodentia; family Sciuridae; genus Spermophilus; species Spermophilus citellus. The sequence continues at coordinate 127,262 of NW_027673057.1, forward strand.
TACAAATCTCCAGAAATCTCAGCAAATATTTTTTCACCCAAACTGGATGATACTTTCAGGTAATGATCAGTACACTAAGGCGACTTGGTTCCCCAAATTTCGTTCTTCTATGTTGAAGCGTTCGTTTCCAGTAACAGTTTGAATTTTTAGGTTTCACTCTGTTTTCTCAGAACTATATTGATAGATGTATTTGGAACTCTAAATCCAACACGGTTTGTGCTAGCTTCTTGAAACTTGACACAATAAAGCAGTTTCACGTTCTATCTCTATGTTTTGTTTCCTCTTGATGTAGCCCTAACAGTGACTGGCGAGAAACACTTTCATGGAAAGGGGTTGCCAGGCTTCCCAAATATACGAATCTCCAGAAATCTCAGGAAATATTTTTTCACCCAAACAGGATGATACTTTCAGGTAATGATCAGTACACTAAGGCGACTTGGTTCCCCAAATTTCGTTCTTCTATGTTGAAGCGTTCGTTTCCAGTAACAGTTTGAATTTTTAGGTTTCACTCTGTTTTCTCCTATATTGATAGATGTATTTGGAACTCTAAATCCAACACGGTTTGTGCTAGCTTCTTGAAACTTGACACAATAAAGTAGTTTCACGTTCTATCTCTATGTTTTGTGTCCTCTTGATGTAGCCCTAACAGTGACTGGCGAGAAACACTTTCATGGAAAGGGGTTGCCAGGCTTCCCAAATATACGAATCTCCAGAAATCTCAGCAAATATTTTTTCACCCAAACAGGATGATACTTTCAGGTAATGATCAGTACACTAAGGCGACTTGGTTCCCCAAATTTCGTTCTTCTATGTTGAAGCGTTCGTTTCCAGTAACAGTTTGAATTTTTAGGTTTCACTCTGTTTTCTCCTATATTGATAGATGTATTTGGAACTCTAAATCCAACACGGTTTGTGCTAGCTTCTTGAAACTTGACACAATAAAGTAGTTTCACGTTCTATCTCTATGTTTTGTTTCCTCTTGATGTAGCCCTAAGCAGTGACTGGCGAGAAACATTTTCATGGAATGGGGTTGCCAGGCTTCCCAAAATTACGAATCTCCAGAAATCTCAGCAAATATTTTTTCACCCAAACTGGATGATACTTTCAGGTAATGATCACTACACTAACGCGATTTGGTTCCCCAAATTTCGTTCTTCTATGTTGAAGCGTTCGTTTCCAGTAACAGTTTGAATTTTTAGGTTTCACTCTGTTTTCTCCTATATTGATAGATGTATTTGGAACTCTAAATCCAACACGGTTTGTGCTAGCTTCTTGAAACTTGACACAATAAAGCAGTTTCACGTTCTATCTCTATGTTTTGTTTCCTCTTGATGTAGCCCTAAGCAGTGACTGGCGAGAAACACTTTCATGGAAAGGGGTTGCCAGGCTTCCCAAAATTACGAATCTCCAGAAATCTCAGCAAGTATTTTTTCACCCAAACTGGATGATACTTTCAGGTAATGATCAGTACACTAAGGCGACTTGGTTCCCCAAATGTCGTTCTTCTATGTTGAAGCGTTCGTTTCCAGTAACAGTTTGAATTTTTAGGTTTCACTCTGTTTTCTCCTATATTGATAGATGTATTTGGAACTCTAAATCCAACACGGTTTGTGCTAGCTTCTTGAAACTTGACACAATAAAGTAATTTCACGTTCTATCTCTATGTTTTGTTTCCTCTTGATTTAGCCCCAAGCAGTGACTGAGGAGAAACACTTTCATGGAAAGGGGTTGCCAAGCTTCCTAAAATTACAAATCTCCAGAAATCTCAGCAAATATTTTTTCACCCAAACTGGATGATACTTTCAGGTAATGATCAGTACACTAAGGCGACTTGGTTCCCCAAATGTCGTTCTTCTATGTTGAAGCGTTCGTTTCCAGTAACAGTTTGAATTTTTAGGTTTCACTCTGTTTTCTCAGAACTATATTGATAGATGTATTTGGAACTCTAAATCCAACACGGTTTGTGGTAGCTTCTTGAAACTTGACAAAATAAAGCAGTTTCACGTTCCATCTCTATGTTTTGTTTCCTCTTGATGTAGCCCTAACAGTGACTGGCGAGAAACACTTTCATGGAAAGGGGTTGCCAGGCTTCCCAAATATACGAATCTCCAGAAATCTCAGGAAATATTTTTTCACCCAAACAGGATGATACTTTCAGGTAATGATCAGTACACTAAGGCGACTTGGTTCCCCAAATTTCGTTCTTCTATGTTGAAGTGTTCGTTTCCAGTAACAGTTTGAATTTTTAGGTTTCACTCTGTTTTCTCCTATATTGATAGATGTATTTGGAACTCTAAATCCAACACGGTTTGTGCTAGCTTCTTGAAACTTGACACAATAAAGTAGTTTCACGTTCTATCTCTATGTTTTGTTTCCTCTTGATGTAGCCCTAACAGTGACTGGCGAGAAACACTTTAATGGAAAGGGGTTGCCAGGCTTCCCAAATATACGAATCTCCAGAAATCTCAGCAAATATTTTTTCACCCAAACAGGATGATACTATCAGGTAATGATGAGTACACTAAGGCGACTTGGTTCCCCAAATTTCGTTCTTCTATGTTGAAGCGTTCGTTTCCAGTAAAAGTTTGAATTTTTAGGTTTCACTCTGTTTTCTCCTATATTGATAGATGTATTTGGAACTCTAAATCCAACACGGTTTGTGCTAGCTTCTTGAAACTTGACACAATAAAGTAGTTTCACGTTCTATCTCTATGTTTTGTTTCCTCTTGATGTAGCCCTAAGCAGTGACTGGCGAGAAACACTTTCATGGAAAGGGGTTGCCAGGCTTCCCAAAATTACGAATCTCCAGAAATCTCAGCAAATATTTTTTCACCCAAACTGGATGATACTTTCAGGTAATGATCACTACACTAAGGCGACTTGGTTCCCCAAATTTCGTTCTTCTATGTTGAAGCGTTCGTTTCCAGTAACAGTTTGAATTTTTAGGTTTCACTCTGTTTTCTCCTATATTGATAGATGTATTTGGAACTCTAAATCCAACACGGTTTGTGCTAGCTTCTTGAAACTTGACACAATAAAGCAGTTTCACGTTCTATCTCTATGTTTTGTTTCCTCTTGATGTAGCCCTAAGCAGTGACTGGCGAGAAACACTTTCATGGAAAGGGGTTGCCAGGCTTCCCAAAATTACAAATCTCCAGAAATCTCAGCAAATATTTTTTCACCCAAACTGGATGATACTTTCAGGTAATGATCAGTACACTAAGGCGACTTGGTTCCCCAAATGTCGTTCTTCTATGTTGAAGCGTTCGTTTCCAGTAACAGTTTGAATTTTTAGGTTTCACTCTGTTTTCTCCTATATTGATAGATGTATTTGGAACTCTAAATCCAACACGGTTTGTGCTAGCTTCTTGAAACTTGACACAATACAGCAGTTTCACGTTCTATCTCTATGTTTTGTTTCCTCTTGATGTAGCCCTAACAGTGACTGGCGAGAAACACTTTCATGGAAAGGGGTTGCCAGGCTTCCCAAATATACGAATCTCCAGAAATCTCAGCAAATATTTTTTCACCCAAACAGGATGATACTTTCAGGTAATGATCAGTACACTAAGGCGACTTGGTTCCCCAAATTTCGTTCTTCTATGTTGAAGCGTTCGTTTCCAGTAACAGTTTGAATTTTTAGGTTTCACTCTGTTTTCTCCTATATTGATAGATGTATTTGGAACTCTAAATCCAACACGGTTTGTGCTAGCTTCTTGAAACTTGACACAATAAAGTAGTTTCACGTTCTATCTCTATGTTTTGTTTCCTCTTGATGTAGCCCTAAGCAGTGACTGGCGAGAAACACTTTCATGGAAAGGGGTTGCAAGGCTTCCCAAAATTACGAATCTCCAGAAATCTCAGCAAATATTTTTTCACCCAAACTGGATGATACTTTCAGGTAATGATCACTACACTAACGCGACTTGGTTCCCCAAATGTCGTTCTTCTATGTTGAAGCGTTCGTTTCCAGTAACAGTTTGAATTTTTAGGTTTCACTCTGTTTTCTCCTATATTGATAGATGTATTTGGAACTCTAAATCCAACACGGTTTGTGCTAGCTTCTTGAACCTTGACACAATACAGCAGTTTCACGTTCTATCTCTATGTTTTGTTTCCTCTTGATGTAGCCCTAACAGTGACTGGCGAGAAACACTTTCATGGAAAAGGGTTGCCAGGCTTCCCAAATATACGAATCTCCAGAAATCTCAGCAAATATTTTTTCACCCAAACAGGATGATACTTTCAGGTAATGATCAGTACACTAAGGCGACTTGGTTCCCCAAATTTCGTTCTTCTATGTTGAAGCGTTCGTTTCCAGTAACAGTTTGAATTTTTAGGTTTCACTCTGTTTTCTCCTATATTGATAGATGTATTTGGAACTCTAAATCCAACACGGTTTGTGCTAGCTTCTTGAAACTTGACACAATAAAGTAGTTTCACGTTCTATCTCTATGTTTTGTTTCCTCTTGATGTAGCCCTAACAGTGACTGGCGAGAAACACTTTCATGGAAAAAGGTTGCCAGGCTTCCCAAATATACGAATCTCCAGAAATCTCAGCAAATATTTTTTTCACCCAAACAGGATGATACTTTCAGGTAATGATCAGTACACTAAGGCGACTTGGTTCCCCAAATTTCGTTCTTCTATGTTGAAGCGTTCGTTTCCAGTAACAGTTTGAATTTTTAGGTTTCACTCTGTTTTCTCCTATATTGATAGATGTATTTGGAACTCTAAATCCAACACGGTTTGTGCTAGCTTCTTGAAACTTGACACAATAAAGTAGTTTCACGTTCTATCTCTATGTTTTGTTTCCTCTTGTTGTAACCCTAAGCAGTTACTGGCGAGAAACACTTTCATGGAAAGGGGTTGCCAGGCTTCCCAAAATTACGAATCTCCAGAAATCTCAGCAAATATTTTTTCACCCAAACTGGATGATACTATCAGGTAATCATCACTACACTAACGCGACTTGGTTCCCCAAATTTCGTTCATCTATGTTGAAGCGTTCGTTTCCAGTAACAGTTTGAATTTTTAGGTTTCACTCTGTTTTCTCCTATATTGATAGATGTATTTGGAACTCTAAATCCAACACGGTTTGTGCTAGCTTCTTGAAACTTGACACAATAAAGCAGTTTCACGTTCTATCTCTATGTTTTGTTTCCTCTTGATGTAGCCCCAAGCAGTGACTGAGGAGAAACACTTTCATGGAAAGGGCTTGCCAGGCTTCCTAAAATTACAAATCTCCAGAAATCTCAGCAAATATTTTTTCACCCAATCTGAATGATACTTTCAGGTAATGATCAGTACACTAAGGCGACTTGGTTCCCCAAATGTCGTTCTTCTATGTTGAAGCGTTCGTTTCCAGTAACAGTTTGAATTTTTAGGTTTCACTCTGTTTTCTCCTATATTGATAGATGTATTTGGAACTCTAAATCCAACACGGTTTGTGCTAGCTTCTTGAAACTTGACACAATAAAGTAGTTTCACGTTCTATCTCTATGTTTTGTTTCCTCTTGATGTAGCCCTAACAGTGACTGGCGAGAAACACTTTCATGGAAAGGGGTTGCCAGGCTTCCCAAATATACGAATCTCCAGAAATCTCAGCAAATATTTTTTCACCCAAACAGGATGATACTTTCAGGTAATGATCAGTACACTAAGGCGACTTGGTTCCCCAAATGTCGTTCTTCTATGTTGAAGCGTTCGTTTCCAGTAACAGTTTGAATTTTTAGGTTTCACTCTGTTTTCTCCTATATTGATAGATGTATTTGGAACTCTAAATCCAACACGGTTTGTGCTACCTCTTGAAACTTGACACAATAAAGTAGTTTCACGTTCTATCTCTATGTTTTGTTTCCTCTTGATGTAGCCCTAAGCAGTGACTGGCGAGAAACACTTTCATGGAAAGGGGTTGCCAGGCTTCCCAAAATTACGAATCTCCAGAAATCTCAGCAAATATTTTTTCACCCAAACAGGATGATACTTTCAGGTAATGATCAGTACACTAAGGCGACTTGGTTCCCCAAATTTCGTTCTTCTATGTTGAAGCGTTCGTTTCCAGTAACAGTTTGAATTTTTAGGTTTCACTCTGTTTTCTCCTATATTGATAGATGTATTTGGAACTCTAAATCCAACACGGTTTGTGCTAGCTTCTTGAAACTTGACACAATAAAGCAGTTTCACGTTCTATCTCTATGTTTTGTTTCCTCTTGATGTAGCCCTAAGCAGTGACTGGCGAGAAACACTTTCATGGAAAGGGGTTGCCAGGCTTCCCAAAATTACGAATCTCCAGAAATCTCAGCAAATATTTTTTCACCCAAACTGGATGATACTTTCAGGTAATGATCAGTACACTAACGCGACTTGGTTCCCCAAATGTCGTTCTTCTATGTTGAAGCGTTCGTTTCCAGTAACAGTTTGAATTTTTAGGTTTCACTCTGTTTTCTCCTATATTGATAGATGTATTTGGAACTCTAAATCCAACACGGTTTGTGCTAGCTTCTTGAAACTTGACACAATAAAGCAGTTTCACGTTCTATCTCTATGTTTTGTTTCCTCTTGATGTAGCCCTAACAGTGACTGGCGAGAAACACTTTCATGGAAAGGGGTTGCCAGGCTTCCCAAATATACGAATCTCCAGAAATCTCAGCAAATATTTTTTCACCCAAACAGGATGATACTTTCAGGTAATGATCAGTACACTAAGGCGACTTGGTTCCCCAAATTTCGTTCTTCTATGTTGAAGCGTTCGTTTCCAGTAACAGTTTGAATTTTTAGGTTTCACTCTGTTTTCTCCTATATTGATAGATGTATTAGAACTCTAAATCCAACACGGTTTGTGCTAGCTTCTTGAAACTTGACACAATAAAGTAGTTTCACGTTCTATCTCTATGTTTTGTTTCCTCTTGATGTAGCCCTAACAGTGACTGGCGAGAAACACTTTCATGGAAAGGGGTTGCCAGGCTTCCCAAATATATGAATCTCCAGAAATCTCAGCAAATATTTTTTCACCCAAACAGGATGATACTTTCAGGTAATGATCAGTACACTAAGGCGACTTGGTTCCCCAAATTTCGTTCTTCTATGTTGAAGCGTTCGTTTCCAGTAACAGTTTGAATTTTTAGGTTTCACTCTGTTTTCTCCTATATTGATAGATGTATTTGGAACTCTAAATCCAACACGGTTTGTCCTAGCTTCTTGAAACTTGACACAATAAAGGAGTTTCACGTTCTATCTCTATGTTTTGTTTCCTCTTGATGTAGCCCTAAGCAGTGACTGGCGAGAAACACTTTCATGGAAAGGGGTTGCCAGGCTTCCCAAAATTACAAATCTCCAGAAATCTCAGCAAATATTTTTTCACCCAAACTGGATGATACTTTCAGGTAATGATCAGTACACTAGGACGACTTGGTTCCCCAAATGTCGTTCTTCTATGTTGAAGCGTTCGTTTCCAGTAACAGTTTGAATTTTTAGGTTTCACTCTGTTTTCTCCTATATTGATAGATGTATTTGGAACTCTAAATCCAACACGGTTTGTGCTAGCTACTTGAACCTTGACACAATACAGCAGTTTCACGTTCTATCTCTATGTTTTGTTTCCTCTTGATGTAGCCCTAACAGTGACTGGCGAGAAACACTTTCATGGAAAGGGGTTGCCAGGCTTCCCAAATAAACGAATCTCCAGAAATCTCAGCAAATATTTTTTCACCCAAACAGGATGATACTTTCAGGTAATGATCAGTACACTAAGGCGACTTGGTTCCCCAAATTTCGTTCTTCTATGTTGAAGTGTTCGTTTCCAGTAACAGTTTGAATTTTTAGGTTTCACTCTGTTTTCTCCTATATTGATAGATGTATTTGGAACTCTAAAACCAACACGGTTTGTGCTAGCTTCTTGAAACTTGACACAATAAAGTAGTTTCACGTTCTATCTCTATGTTTTGTTTCCTCTTGATGTAGCCCTAACAGTGACTGGCGAGAAACACTTTCATGGAAAGGGGTTGCCAGGCTTCCCAAATATACGAATCTCCAGAAATCTCAGCAAATATTTTTTCACCCAAACAGGATGATACTTTCAGGTAATGATGAGTACACTAAGGCGACTTGGTTCCCCAAATTTCGTTCTTCTATGTTGAAGCGTTCGTTTCCAGTAACAGTTTGAATTTTTAGGTTTCACTCTGTTTTCTCCTATATTGATAGATGTATTTGGAACTCTAAATCCAACACGGTTTGTGCTAGCTTCTTGAAACTTGACACAATAAAGTAGTTTCACGTTCTATCTCATTGTTTTGTTTCCTCTTGATGTAACCCTAAGCAGTGACTGGCGAGAAACACTTTCATGGAAAGGGGTTGTCAGGCTTCCCAAAATTACGAATCTCCAGAAATCTCAGCAAATATTTTTTCACCCAAACTGGATGATACTATCAGGTAATGATCACTACACTAACGCGACTTGGTTCCCCAAATTTCGTTCTTCTATGTTGAAGCGTTCGTTTCCAGTAACAGTTTGAATTTTTAGGTTTCACTCTGTTTTCTCCTATATTGATAGATGTATTTGGAACTCTAAATCCAACACGGTTTGTGCTAGCTTCTTGAAACTTGACACAATAAAGCAGTTTCACGTTCTATCTCTATGTTTTCTTTCCTCTTGATGTAGCCCCAAGCAGTGACTGAGGAGAAACACTTTCATGGAAAGGGCTTGCCAGGCTTCCTAAAATTACAAATCTCCAGAAATCTCAGCAAATATTTTTTCACCCAATCTGGATGATACTTTCAGGTAATGATCAGTACACTAAGGCGACTTGGTTCCCCAAATGTCGTTCTTCTATGTTGAAGCGTTCGTTTCCAGTAACAGTTTGAATTTTTAGGTTTCACTCTGTTTTCTCCTATATTGATAGATGTATTTGGAACTCTAAATCCAACACGGTTTGTGCTAGCTTCTTGAAACTTGACACAATAAAGTAGTTTCACGTTCTATCTCTATGTTTTGTTTCCTCTTGATGTAGCCCTAACAGTGACTGGCGAGAAACACTTTCATGGAAAGGGGTTGCCAGGCTTCCCAAATATACGAATCTCCAGAAATCTCAGCAAATATTTTTTCACCCAAACAGGATGATACTTTCAGGTAATGATCAGTACACTAAGGCGACTTGGTTCCCCAAATGTCGTTCTTCTATGTTGAAGCGTTCGTTTCCAGTAACAGTTTGAATTTTTAGGTTTCACTCTGTTTTCTCCTATATTGATAGATGTATTTGGAACTCTAAATCCAACACGGTTTGTGCTACCTCTTGAAACTTGACACAATAAAGTAGTTTCACGTTCTATCTCTATGTTTTGTTTCCTCTTGATGTAGCCCTAAGCAGTGACTGGCGAGAAACACTTTCATGGAAAGGGGTTGCCAGGCTTCCCAAAATTACGAATCTCCAGAAATCTCAGCAAATATTTTTTCACCCAAACTGGATGATACTTTCAGGTAATGATCACTACACTAACTCGATTGGTTCCCCAAATTTCGTTCTTCTATGTTGAAGCGTTCGTTTCCAGTAACAGTTTGAATTTTTAGGTTTCACTCTGTTTTCTCCTATATTGATAGATGTATTTGGAACTCTAAATCCAACACGGTTTGTGCTAGCTTCTTGAAACTTGACACAATAAAGCAGTTTCACGTTCTATCTCTATGTTTTGTTTCCTCTTGATGTAGCCCTAAGCAGTGACTGGCGAGAAACACTTTCATGGAAAGGGGTTGCCAGGCTTCCCAAAATTACGAATCTCCAGAAATCTCAGCAAATATTTTTTCACCCAAACTGGATGATACTTTCAGGTAATGATCAGTACACTAAGGCGACTTGGTTCCCCAAATGTCGTTCTTCTATGTTGAAGCGTTCGTTTCCAGTAACAGTTTGAATTTTTAGGTTTCACTCTGTTTTCTCCTATATTGATAGATGTATTTGGAACTCTAAATCCAACACGGTTTGTGCTAGCTTCTTGAAACTTGACACAATAAAGCAGTTTCACGTTCTATCTCTATGTTTTGTTTCCTCTTGATGTAGCCCTAACAGTGACTGGCGAGAAACACTTTCATGGAAAGGGGTTGCCAGGCTTCCCAAATATACGAATCTCCAGAAATCTCAGCAAATATTTTTTCACCCAAACAGGATGATACTTTCAGGTAATGATCAGTACACTAAGGCGACTTGGTTCCCCAAATTTCGTTCTTCTATGTTGAAGCGTTCGTTTCCAGTAACAGTTTGAATTTTTAGGTTTCACTCTGTTTTCTCCTATATTGATAGATGTATTAGAACTCTAAATCCAACACGGTTTGTGCTAGCTTCTTGAAACTTGACACAATAAAGTAGTTTCACGTTCTATCTCTATGTTTTGTTTCCTCTTGATGTAGCCCTAACAGTGACTGGCGAGAAACACTTTCATGGAAAGGGGTTGCCAGGCTTCCCAAATATATGAATCTCCAGAAATCTCAGCAAATATTTTTTCACCCAAACAGGATGATACTTTCAGGTAATGATCAGTACACTAAGGCGACTTGGTTCCCCAAATTTCGTTCTTCTATGTTGAAGCGTTCGTTTCCAGTAACAGTTTGAATTTTTAGGTTTCACTCTGTTTTCTCCTATATTGATAGATGTATTTGGAACTCTAAATCCAACACGGTTTGTCCTAGCTTCTTGAAACTTGACACAATAAAGGAGTTTCACGTTCTATCTCTATGTTTTGTTTCCTCTTGATGTAGCCCTAAGCAGTGACTGGCGAGAAACACTTTCATGGAAAGGGGTTGCCAGGCTTCCCAAAATTACAAATCTCCAGAAATCTCAGCAAATATTTTTTCACCCAAACTGGATGATACTTTCAGGTAATGATCAGTACACTAGGACGACTTGGTTCCCCAAATGTCGTTCTTCTATGTTGAAGCGTTCGTTTCCAGTAACAGTTTGAATTTTTAGGTTTCACTCTGTTTTCTCCTATATTGATAGATGTATTTGGAACTCTAAATCCAACACGGTTTGTGCTAGCTACTTGAACCTTGACACAATACAGCAGTTTCACGTTCTATCTCTATGTTTTGTTTCCTCTTGATGTAGCCCTAACAGTGACTGGCGAGAAACACTTTCATGGAAAGGGGTTGCCAGGCTTCCCAAATATACGAATCTCCAGAAATCTCAGCAAATATTTTTTCACCCAAACAGGATGATACTTTCAGGTAATGATCAGTACACTAAGGCGACTTGGTTCCCCAAATTTCGTTCTTCTATGTTGAAGTGTTCGTTTCCAGTAACAGTTTGAATTTTTAGGTTTCACTCTGTTTTCTCCTATATTGATAGATGTATTTGGAACTCTAAAACCAACACGGTTTGTGCTAGCTTCTTGAAACTTGACACAATAAAGTAGTTTCACGTTCTATCTCTATGTTTTGTTTCCTCTTGATGTAGCCCTAACAGTGACTGGCGAGAAACACTTTCATGGAAAGGGGTTGCCAGGCTTCCCAAATATACGAATCTCCAGAAATCTCAGCAAATATTTTTTCACCTAAACAGGATGATACTTTCAGGTAATGATGAGTACACTAAGGCGACTTGGTTCCCCAAATTTCGTTCTTCTATGTTGAAGCGTTCGTTTCCAGTAACAGTTTGAATTTTTAGGTTTCACTCTGTTTTCTCCTATATTGATAGATGTATTTGGAAATCTAAATCCAACACGGTTTGTGCTAGCTTCTTGAAACTTGACACAATAAAGTAATTTCACGTTCTATCTCTATGTTTTGTTTCCTCTTGATGTAGCCCCAAGCAGTGACTGAGGAGAAACACTTTCATGGAAAGGGGTTGCCAAGCTTCCTAAAATTACAAATCTCCAGAAATCTCAGCAAATATTTTTTCACCCAAACTGGATGATACTTTCAGGTAATGATCAGTACACTAAGGCGACTTGGTTCCCCAAATGTCGTTCTTCTATGTTGAAGCGTTCGTTTCCAGTAACAGTTTGAATTTTTAGGTTTCACTCTGTTTTCTCAGAACTATATTGATAGATGTATTTGGAACTCTAAATCCAACACGGTTTGTGCTAGCTTCTTGAAACTTGACACAATAAAGCAGTTTCACGTTCTATCTCTATGTTTTGTTTCCTCTTGATGTAGCCCTAACAGTGACTGGCGAGAAACACTTTCATGGAAAGGGGTTGCCAGGCTTCCCAAATATACGAATCTCCAGAAATCTCAGCAAATATTTTTTCAACCAAACAGGATGATACTTTCAGGTAATGATCAGTACACTAAGGCGACTTGGTTCCCCAAATTTCGTTCTTCTATGTTGAAGCGTTCGTTTCCAGTAACAGTTTGAATTTTTAGGTTTCACTCTGTTTTCTCCTATATTGATAGATGTATTTGGAACTCTAAATCCAACACGGTTTGTGCTAGCTTCTTGAAACTTGACACAATAAAGTAGTTTCACGTTCTATCTCTATGTTTTGTTTCCTCTTGATGTAGCCCTAACAGTGACTGGCGAGAAACACTTTCATGGAAAGGGGTTGCCAGGCTTCCCAAATATACGAATCTCCAGAAATCTCAGCAAATATTTTTTCACCCAAACAGGATGATACTTTCAGGTAATGATCAGTACACTAAGGCGACTTGGTTCCCCAAATTTCGTTCTTCTATGTTGAAGCGTTCGTTTCCAGTAACAGTTTGAATTTTTAGGTTTCACTCTGTTTTCTCCTATATTGATAGATGTATTTGGAACTCTAAATCCAACACGGTTTGTGCTAGCTTCTTGAAACTTGACACAATAAAGTAGTTTCATGTTCTATCTCTATGTTTTGTTTCCTCTTGATGTAGCCCTAAGCAGTGACTGGCGAGAAACACTTTCATGGAAAGGGGTTGCCAGGCTTCCCAAAATTACGAATCTCCAGAAATCTCAGCAAATATTTTTTCACCCAAACTGGATGATACTTTCAGGTAATGATCACTACACTAACGCGACTTGGTTCCCCAAATTTCGTTCTTCTATGTTGAAGCGTTCGTTTCCAGTAACAGTTTGAATTTTTAGGTTTCACTCTGTTTTCTCCTATATTGATAGATGTATTTGGAACTCTAAATCCAACACGGTTTGTGCTAGCTTCTTGAAACTTGACACAATAAAGCAGTTTCACGTTCTATCTCTATGTTTTGTTTCCTCTTGATGTAGCCCTAAGCAGTGACTGGCGAGAAACACTTTCATGGAAAGGGGTTGCCAGGCTTCCCAAAATTACAAATCTCCAGAAATCTCAGCAAATATTTTTTCACCCAAACTGGATGATACTTTCAGGTAATGATCAGTACACTAAGGCGACTTGGTTCCCCAAATGTCGTTCTTCTATGTTGAAGCGTTCGTTTCCAGTAACAGTTTGAATTTTTAGGTTTCACTCTGTTTTCTCAGAACTATATTGATAGATGTATTTGGAACTCTAAATCCAACACGGTTTGTGCTAGCTTCTTGAAACTTGACACAATAAAGCAGTTTCACGTTCTATCTCTATGTTTTGTTTCCTCTTGATGTAGCACTAAGCAGTGACTGGCGAGAAACACTTTCATGGAAAGGGGTTGCCAGGCTTCCCAAATATACGAATCTCCAGAAATCTCAGCAAATATTTTTTCAACCAAACAGGATGATACTTTCAGGTAATGATCAGTACACTAAGGCGACTTGGTTCCCCAAATTTCGTTCTTCTATGTTGAAGCCTTCGTTTCCAGTAACAGTTTGAATTTTTAGGTTTCACTCTGTTTTCTCCTATATTGATAGATGTATTTGGAACTCTAAATCCAACACGGTTTGTGCTAGCTTCTTGAAACTTGACACAATAAAGTAGTTTCACGTTCTATCTCTATGTTTTGTTTCCTCTTGATGTAACCCTAAGCAGTGACTGGCGAGAAACACTTTCATGGAAAGGGGTTGTCAGGCTTCCCAAAATTACGAATCTCCAGAAATCTCAGCAAATATTTTTTCACCCAAACTGGATGATACTTTCAGGTAATGATCACTACACTAAGGCGACTTGGTTCCCCAAATTTCGTTCTTCTATGTTGAAGCGTTCGTTTCCAGTAACAGTTTGAATTTTTAGGTTTCACTCTGTTTTCTCCTATATTGATAGATGTATTTGGAACTCTAAATCCAACACGGTTTGTGCTAGCTTCTTGAAACTTGACACAATAAAGCAGTTTCACGTTCTATCTCTATGTTTTGTTTCCTCTTGATGTAGCCCTAAGCAGTGACTGGCGAGAAACACTTTCATGGAAAGGGGTTGCCAGGCTTCCCAAAATTACGAATCTCCAGAAATTTCAGCAAATATTTTTTCACCCAAACTGGATGATACTTTCAGGTAATGATCAGTACACTAAGGCGACTTGGTTCCCCAAATGTCGTTCTTCTATGTTGAAGCGTTCGTTTCCAGTAACAGTTTGAATTTTTAGGTTTCACTCTGTTTTCTCCTATATTGATAGATGTATTTGGAAATCTAAATCCAACACGGTTTGTGCTAGCTTCTTGAAACTTGACACAATAAAGTAATTTCACGTTCTATCTCTATGTTTTGTTTCCTCTTGATGTAGCCCCAAGCAGTGACTGAGGAGAAACACTTTCATGGAAAGGGGTTGCCAAGCTTCCTAAAATTACAAATCTCCAGAAATCTCAGCAAATATTTTTTCACCCAAACTGGATGATACTTTCAGGTAATGATCAGTACACTAAGGCGACTTGGTTCCCCAAATGTCGTTCTTCTATGTTGAAGCGTTCGTTTCCAGTAACAGTTTGAATTTTTAGGTTTCACTCTGTTTTCTCAGAACTATATTGATAGATGTATTTGGAACTCTAAATCCAACACGGTTTGTGCTAGCTTCTTGAAACTTGACACAATAAAGCAGTTTCACGTTCTATCTCTATGTTTTGTTTCCTCTTTATGTAGCCCTAACAGTGACTGGCGAGAAACACTTTCATGGAAAGGGGTTGCCAGGCTTCCCAAATATACGAATCTCCAGAAATCTCAGGAAATATTTTTTCAACCAAACAGGATGATACTTTCAGGTAATGATCAGTACACTAAGGCGACTTGGTTCCCCAAATTTCGTTCTTCTATGTTGAAGCGTTCGTTTCCAGTAACAGTTTGAATTTTTAGGTTTCACTCTGTTTTCTCCTATATTGATAGATGTATTTGGAACTCTAAATCCAACACGGTTTGTGCTAGCTTCTTGAAACTTGACACAATAAAGCAGTTTCACGTTCTATCTCTATGTTTTGTTTCCTCTTGATGTAGCCCTAAGCAGTGACTGGCGAGAAACACTTTCATGGAAAGGGGTTGCCAGGCTTCCCAAAATTACGAATCTCCAGAAATTTCAGCAAATATTTTTTCACCCAAACTGGATGATACTTTCAGGTAATGATCAGTACACTAAGGCGACTTGGTTCCCCAAATGTCGTTCTTCTATGTTGAAGCGTTCGTTTCCAGTAACAGTTTGAATTTTTAGGTTTCACTCTGTTTTCTCCTATATTGATAGATGTATTTGGAAATCTAAATCCAACACGGTTTGTGCTAGCTTCTTGAAACTTGACACAATAAAGTAATTTCACGTTCTATCTCTATGTTTTGTTTCCTCTTGATGTAGCCCCAAGCAGTGACTGAGGAGAAACACTTTCATGGAAAGGGGTTGCCAAGCTTCCTAAAATTACAAATCTCCAGAAATCTCAGCAAATATTTTTTCACCCAAACTGGATGATACTTTCAGGTAATGATCAGTACACTAAGGCGACTTGGTTCCCCAAATGTCGTTCTTCTATGTTGAAGCGTTCGTTTCCAGTAACAGTTTGAATTTTTAGGTTTCACTCTGTTTTCTCAGAACTATATTGATAGATGTATTTGGAACTCTAAATCCAACACGGTTTGTGCTAGCTTCTTGAAACTTGACACAATAAAGCAGTTTCACGTTCTATCTCTATGTTTTGTTTCCTCTTGATGTAGCCCTAACAGTGACTGGCGAGAAACACTTTCATGGAAAGGGGTTGCCAGGCTTCCCAAATATACGAATCTCCAGAAATCTCAGGAAATATTTTTTCAACCAAACAGGATGATACTTTCAGGTAATGATCAGTACACTAAGGCGACTTGGTTCCCCAAATTTCGTTCTTCTATGTTGAAGCGTTCGTTTCCAGTAACAGTTTGAATTTTTAGGTTTCACTCTGTTTTCTCCTATATTGATAGATGTATTTGGAACTCTAAATCCAACACGGTTTGTGCTAGCTTCTTGAAACTTGACACAATAAAGTAGTTTCACGTTCTATCTCTATGTTTTGTTTCCTCTTGATGTAGCCCTAACAGTGACTGGCGAGAAACACTTTCATGGAAAGGGGTTGCCAGGCTTCCCAAATATACGAATCTCCAGAAATCTCAGCAAATATTTTTTCACCCAAACAGGATGATACTTTCAGGTAATGATCAGTACACTAAGGCGAATTGGTTCCCCAAATTTCGTTCTTCTATGTTGAAGCGTTCGTTTCCAGTAACAGTTTGAATTTTTAGGTTTCACTCTGTTTTCTCCTATATTGATAGATGTATTTGGAACTCTAAATCCAACACGGTTTGTGCTAGCTTCTTGAAACTTGACACAATAAAGTAGTTTCACGTTCTATCTCTATGTTTTGTTTCCTCTTGATGTAGCCCTAAGCAGTGACTGGCGAGAAACACTTTCATGGAAAGGGGTTGCCAGGCTTCCCAAAATTACGAATCTCCAGAAATCTCAGCAAATATTTTTTCACCCAAACTGGATGATACTTTCAGGTAATGATCACTACACTAACGCGACTTGGTTCCCCAAATTTCGTTCTTCTATGTTGAAGCGTTCGTTTCCAGTAACAGTTTGAATTTTTAGGTTTCACTCTGTTTTCTCCTATATTGATAGATGTATTTGGAACTCTAAATCCAACACGGTTTGTGCTAGCTTCTTGAAACTTGACACAATAAAGCAGTTTCACGTTCTATCTCTATGTTTTGTTTCCTCTTGATGTAGCCCTAAGCAGTGACTGGCGAGAAACACTTTCATGGAAAGGGGTTGCCAGGCTTCCCAAAATTACAAATCTCCAGAAATCTCAGCAAATATTTTTTCACCCAAACTGGATGATACTTTCAGGTAATGATCAGTACACTAAGGCGACTTGGTTCCCTAAATGTCGTTCTTCTATGTTGAAGCGTTCGTTTCCAGTAACAGTTTGAATTTTTAGGTTTCACTCTGTTTTCTCCTATATTGATAGATGTATTTGGAACTCTAAATCCAACACGGTTTGTGCTAGCTTCTTGAAACTTGACACAATACAGCAGTTTCAGGTTCTATCTCTATGTTTTGTTTCCTCTTGATGTAGCCCTAACAGTGACTGGCGAGAAACACTTTCATGGAAAGGGGTTGCCAGGCTTCCCAAATATACGAATCTCCAGAAATCTCAGCAAATATTTTTTCACCCAAACAGGATGATACTTTCACGTAATGATCAGTACACTAAGGCGACTTGGTTCCCCAAATTTCGTTCTTCTATGTTGAAGCGTTTGTTTCCAGTAACAGTTTGAATTTTTAGGTTTCACTCTGTTTTCTCCTATATTGATAGATGTATTTGGAATTCTAAATCCAACACGGTTTGTGCTAGCTTCTTGAAACTTGACACAATAAAGTAGTTTCACGTTCTATCTCTATGTTTTGTTTCCTCTTGATGTAGCCCTAAGCAGTGACTGGCGAGAAACACTTTCATGGAAAGGGGTTGCAAGGCTTCCCAAAATTACGAATCTCCAGAAATCTCAGCAAATATTTTTTCACCCAAACTGGATGATACTTTCAGGTAATGATCACTACACTAACGCGACTTGGTTCCCCAAATGTCGTTCTTCTATGTTGAAACGTTCGTTTCCAGTAACAGTTTGAATTTTTAGGTTTCACTCTGTTTTCTCCTATATTGATAGATGTATTTGGAACTCTAAATCCAACACGGTTTGTGCTAGCTTCTTGAACCTTGACACAATACAGCAGTTTCACGTTCTATCTCTATGTTTTGTTTCCTCTTGATGTAGCCCTAACAGTGACTGGGGAGAAACACTTTCATGGAAAAGGGTTGCCAGGCTTCCCAAATATACGAATCTCCAGAAATCTCAGCAAATATTTTTCACCCAAACAGGATGATACTTTCAGGTAATGATCAGTACACTAAGGCGACTTGGTTCCCCAAATTTCGTTCTTCTATGTTGAAGCGTTCGTTTCCAGTAACAGTTTGAATTTTTAGGTTTCACTCTGTTTTCTCCTATATTGATAGATGTATTTGGAACTCTAAATCCAACACGGTTTGTGCTAGCTTCTTGAAACTTGACACAATAAAGTAGTTTCACGTTCTATCTCATTGTTTTGTTTCCTCTTGATGTAACCCTAAGCAGTGACTGGCGAGAAACACTTTCATGGAAAGGGGTTGTCAGGCTTCCCAAAATTACGAATCTCCAGAAATCTCAGCAAATATTTTTTCACCCAAACTGGATGATACTATCAGGTAATGATCACTACACTAACGCGACTTGGTTCCCCAAATTTCGTTCTTCTATGTTGAAGCGTTCGTTTCCAGTAACAGTTTGAATTTTTAGGTTTCACTCTGTTTTCTCCTATATTGATAGATGTATTTGGAACTCTAAATCCAACACGGTTTGTGCTAGCTTCTTGAAACTTGACACAATAAAGCAGTTTCACGTTCTATCTCTATGTTTTCTTTCCTCTTGATGTAGCCCCAAGCAGTGACTGAGGAGAAACACTTTCATGGAAAGGGCTTGCCAGGCTTCCTAAAATTACAAATCTCCAGAAATCTCAGCAAATATTTTTTCACCCAATCTGGATGATACTTTCAGGTAATGATCAGTACACTAAGGCGACTTGGTTCCCCAAATGTCGTTCTTCTATGTTGAAGCGTTCGTTTCCAGTAACAGTTTGAATTTTTAGGTTTCACTCTGTTTTCTCCTATATTGATAGATGTATTTGGAACTCTAAATCCAACACGGTTTGTGCTAGCTTCTTGAAACTTGACACAATAAAGTAGTTTCACGTTCTATCTCTATGTTTTGTTTCCTCTTGATGTAGCCCTAACAGTGACTGGCGAGAAACACTTTCATGGAAAGGGGTTGCCAGGCTTCCCAAATATACGAATCTCCAGAAATCTCAGCAAATATTTTTTCACCCAAACAGGATGATACTTTCAGGTAATGATCAGTACACTAAGGCGACTTGGTTCCCCAAATGTCGTTCTTCTATGTTGAAGCGTTCGTTTCCAGTAACAGTTTGAATTTTTAGGTTTCACTCTGTTTTCTCCTATATTGATAGATGTATTTGGAACTCTAAATCCAACACGGTTTGTGCTACCTCTTGAAACTTGACACAATAAAGTAGTTTCACGTTCTATCTCTATGTTTTGTTTCCTCTTGATGTAGCCCTAAGCAGTGACTGGCGAGAAACACTTTCATGGAAAGGGGTTGCCAGGCTTCCCAAAATTACGAATCTCCAGAAATCTCAGCAAATATTTTTTCACCCAAACTGGATGATACTTTCAGGTAATGATCACTACACTAACTCGATTGGTTCCCCAAATTTCGTTCTTCTATGTTGAAGCGTTCGTTTCCAGTAACAGTTTGAATTTTTAGGTTTCACTCTGTTTTCTCCTATATTGATAGATGTATTTGGAACTCTAAATCCAACACGGTTTGTGCTAGCTTCTTGAAACTTGACACAATAAAGCAGTTTCACGTTCTATCTCTATGTTTTGTTTCCTCTTGATGTAGCCCTAAGCAGTGACTGGCGAGAAACACTTTCATGGAAAGGGGTTGCCAGGCTTCCCAAAATTACGAATCTCCAGAAATCTCAGCAAATATTTTTTCACCCAAACTGGATGATACTTTCAGGTAATGATCAGTACACTAAGGCGACTTGGTTCCCCAAATGTCGTTCTTCTATGTTGAAGCGTTCGTTTCCAGTAACAGTTTGAATTTTTAGGTTTCACTCTGTTTTCTCCTATATTGATAGATGTATTTGGAACTCTAAATCCAACACGGTTTGTGCTAGCTTCTTGAAACTTGACACAATAAAGCAGTTTCACGTTCTATCTCTATGTTTTGTTTCCTCTTGATGTAGCCCTAACAGTGACTGGCGAGAAACACTTTCATGGAAAGGGGTTGCCAGGCTTCCCAAATATACGAATCTCCAGAAATCTCAGCAAATATTTTTTCACCCAAACAGGATGATACTTTCAGGTAATGATCAGTACACTAAGGCGACTTGGTTCCCCAAATTTCGTTCTTCTATGTTGAAGCGTTCGTTTCCAGTAACAGTTTGAATTTTTAGGTTTCACTCTGTTTTCTCCTATATTGATAGATGTATTAGAACTCTAAATCCAACACGGTTTGTGCTAGCTTCTTGAAACTTGACACAATAAAGTAGTTTCACGTTCTATCTCTATGTTTTGTTTCCTCTTGATGTAGCCCTAACAGTGACTGGCGAGAAACACTTTCATGGAAAGGGGTTGCCAGGCTTCCCAAATATATGAATCTCCAGAAATCTCAGCAAATATTTTTTCACCCAAACAGGATGATACTTTCAGGTAATGATCAGTACACTAAGGCGACTTGGTTCCCCAAATTTCGTTCTTCTATGTTGAAGCGTTCGTTTCCAGTAACAGTTTGAATTTTTAGGTTTCACTCTGTTTTCTCCTATATTGATAGATGTATTTGGAACTCTAAATCCAACACGGTTTGTCCTAGCTTCTTGAAACTTGACACAATAAAGGAGTTTCACGTTCTATCTCTATGTTTTGTTTCCTCTTGATGTAGCCCTAAGCAGTGACTGGCGAGAAACACTTTCATGGAAAGGGGTTGCCAGGCTTCCCAAAATTACAAATCTCCAGAAATCTCAGCAAATATTTTTTCACCCAAACTGGATGATACTTTCAGGTAATGATCAGTACACTAGGACGACTTGGTTCCCCAAATGTCGTTCTTCTATGTTGAAGCGTTCGTTTCCAGTAACAGTTTGAATTTTTAGGTTTCACTCTGTTTTCTCCTATATTGATAGATGTATTTGGAACTCTAAATCCAACACGGTTTGTGCTAGCTACTTGAACCTTGACACAATACAGCAGTTTCACGTTCTATCTCTATGTTTTGTTTCCTCTTGATGTAGCCCTAACAGTGACTGGCGAGAAACACTTTCATGGAAAGGGGT
The DNA here is from genome assembly GCF_964194105.1 of Spermophilus citellus. Lineage (NCBI taxonomy): Eukaryota > Metazoa > Chordata > Mammalia > Rodentia > Sciuridae > Spermophilus > Spermophilus citellus. The sequence continues at coordinate 148,521 of NW_027673057.1, forward strand.
TGCCAGGCTTCCCAAATATACGAATCTCCAGAAATCTCAGCAAATATTTTTTCACCCAAACAGGATGATACTTTCAGGTAATGATCAGTACACTAAGGCGACTTGGTTCCCCAAATTTCGTTCTTCTATGTTGAAGTGTTCGTTTCCAGTAACAGTTTGAATTTTTAGGTTTCACTCTGTTTTCTCCTATATTGATAGATGTATTTGGAACTCTAAAACCAACACGGTTTGTGCTAGCTTCTTGAAACTTGACACAATAAAGTAGTTTCACGTTCTATCTCTATGTTTTGTTTCCTCTTGATGTAGCCCTAACAGTGACTGGCGAGAAACACTTTCATGGAAAGGGGTTGCCAGGCTTCCCAAATATACGAATCTCCAGAAATCTCAGCAAATATTTTTTCACCTAAACAGGATGATACTTTCAGGTAATGATGAGTACACTAAGGCGACTTGGTTCCCCAAATTTCGTTCTTCTATGTTGAAGCGTTCGTTTCCAGTAACAGTTTGAATTTTTAGGTTTCACTCTGTTTTCTCCTATATTGATAGATGTATTTGGAAATCTAAATCCAACACGGTTTGTGCTAGCTTCTTGAAACTTGACACAATAAAGTAATTTCACGTTCTATCTCTATGTTTTGTTTCCTCTTGATGTAGCCCCAAGCAGTGACTGAGGAGAAACACTTTCATGGAAAGGGGTTGCCAAGCTTCCCAAAATTACAAATCTCCAGAAATCTCAGCAAATATTTTTTCACCCAAACTGGATGATACTTTCAGGTAATGATCAGTACACTAAGGCGACTTGGTTCCCCAAATGTCGTTCTTCTATGTTGAAGCGTTCGTTTCCAGTAACAGTTTGAATTTTTAGGTTTCACTCTGTTTTCTCAGAACTATATTGATAGATGTATTTGGAACTCTAAATCCAACACGGTTTGTGCTAGCTTCTTGAAACTTGACACAATAAAGCAGTTTCACGTTCTATCTCTATGTTTTGTTTCCTCTTGATGTAGCCCTAACAGTGACTGACGAGAAACACTTTCATGGAAAGGGGTTGCCAGGCTTCCCAAATATACGAATCTCCAGAAATCTCAGCAAATATTTTTTCAACCAAACAGGATGATACTTTCAGGTAATGATCAGTACACTAAGGCGACTTGGTTCCCCAAATTTCGTTCTTCTATGTTGAAGCGTTCGTTTCCAGTAACAGTTTGAATTTTTAGGTTTCACTCTGTTTTCTCCTATATTGATAGATGTATTTGGAACTCTAAATCCAACACGGTTTGTGCTAGCTTCTTGAAACTTGACACAATAAAGTAGTTTCACGTTCTATCTCTATGTTTTGTTTCCTCTTGATGTAGCCCTAACAGTGACTGGCGAGAAACACTTTCATGGAAAGGGGTTGCCAGGCTTCCCAAATATACGAATCTCCAGAAATCTCAGCAAATATTTTTTCACCCAAACAGGATGATACTTTCAGGTAATGATCAGTACACTAAGGCGACTTGGTTCCCCAAATTTCGTTCTTCTATGTTGAAGCGTTCGTTTCCAGTAACAGTTTGAATTTTTAGGTTTCACTCTGTTTTCTCCTATATTGATAGATGTATTTGGAACTCTAAATCCAACACGGTTTGTGCTAGCTTCTTGAAACTTGACACAATAAAGTAGTTTCATGTTCTATCTCTATGTTTTGTTTCCTCTTGATGTAGCCCTAAGCAGTGACTGGCGAGAAACACTTTCATGGAAAGGGGTTGCCAGGCTTCCCAAAATTACGAATCTCCAGAAATCTCAGCAAATATTTTTTCACCCAAACTGGATGATACTTTCAGGTAATGATCACTACACTAACGCGACTTGGTTCCCCAAATTTCGTTCTTCTATGTTGAAGCGTTCGTTTCCAGTAACAGTTTGAATTTTTAGGTTTCACTCTGTTTTCTCCTATATTGATAGATGTATTTGGAACTCTAAATCCAACACGGTTTGTGCTAGCTTCTTGAAACTTGACACAATAAAGCAGTTTCACGTTCTATCTCTATGTTTTGTTTCCTCTTGATGTAGCCCTAAGCAGTGACTGGCGAGAAACACTTTCATGGAAAGGGGTTGCCAGGCTTCCCAAAATTACAAATCTCCAGAAATCTCAGCAAATATTTTTTCACCCAAACTGGATGATACTTTCAGGTAATGATCAGTACACTAAGGCGACTTGGTTCCCCAAATGTCGTTCTTCTATGTTGAAGCGTTCGTTTCCAGTAACAGTTTGAATTTTTAGGTTTCACTCTGTTTTCTCAGAACTATATTGATAGATGTATTTGGAACTCTAAATCCAACACGGTTTGTGCTAGCTTCTTGAAACTTGACACAATAAAGCAGTTTCACGTTCTATCTCTATGTTTTGTTTCCTCTTGATGTAGCACTAAGCAGTGACTGGCGAGAAACACTTTCATGGAAAGGGGTTGCCAGGCTTCCCAAATATACGAATCTCCAGAAATCTCAGCAAATATTTTTTCAACCAAACAGGATGATACTTTCAGGTAATGATCAGTACACTAAGGCGACTTGGTTCCCCAAATTTCGTTCTTCTATGTTGAAGCCTTCGTTTCCAGTAACAGTTTGAATTTTTAGGTTTCACTCTGTTTTCTCCTATATTGATAGATGTATTTGGAACTCTAAATCCAACACGGTTTGTGCTAGCTTCTTGAAACTTGACACAATAAAGTAGTTTCACGTTCTATCTCTATGTTTTGTTTCCTCTTGATGTAACCCTAAGCAGTGACTGGCGAGAAACACTTTCATGGAAAGGGGTTGTCAGGCTTCCCAAAATTACGAATCTCCAGAAATCTCAGCAAATATTTTTTCACCCAAACTGGATGATACTTTCAGGTAATGATCACTACACTAAGGCGACTTGGTTCCCCAAATTTCGTTCTTCTATGTTGAAGCGTTCGTTTCCAGTAACAGTTTGAATTTTTAGGTTTCACTCTGTTTTCTCCTATATTGATAGATGTATTTGGAACTCTAAATCCAACACGGTTTGTGCTAGCTTCTTGAAACTTGACACAATAAAGCAGTTTCACGTTCTATCTCTATGTTTTGTTTCCTCTTGATGTAGCCCTAAGCAGTGACTGGCGAGAAACACTTTCATGGAAAGGGGTTGCCAGGCTTCCCAAAATTACGAATCTCCAGAAATTTCAGCAAATATTTTTTCACCCAAACTGGATGATACTTTCAGGTAATGATCAGTACACTAAGGCGACTTGGTTCCCCAAATGTCGTTCTTCTATGTTGAAGCGTTCGTTTCCAGTAACAGTTTGAATTTTTAGGTTTCACTCTGTTTTCTCCTATATTGATAGATGTATTTGGAAATCTAAATCCAACACGGTTTGTGCTAGCTTCTTGAAACTTGACACAATAAAGTAATTTCACGTTCTATCTCTATGTTTTGTTTCCTCTTGATGTAGCCCCAAGCAGTGACTGAGGAGAAACACTTTCATGGAAAGGGGTTGCCAAGCTTCCTAAAATTACAAATCTCCAGAAATCTCAGCAAATATTTTTTCACCCAAACTGGATGATACTTTCAGGTAATGATCAGTACACTAAGGCGACTTGGTTCCCCAAATGTCGTTCTTCTATGTTGAAGCGTTCGTTTCCAGTAACAGTTTGAATTTTTAGGTTTCACTCTGTTTTCTCAGAACTATATTGATAGATGTATTTGGAACTCTAAATCCAACACGGTTTGTGCTAGCTTCTTGAAACTTGACACAATAAAGCAGTTTCACGTTCTATCTCTATGTTTTGTTTCCTCTTTATGTAGCCCTAACAGTGACTGGCGAGAAACACTTTCATGGAAAGGGGTTGCCAGGCTTCCCAAATATACGAATCTCCAGAAATCTCAGGAAATATTTTTTCAACCAAACAGGATGATACTTTCAGGTAATGATCAGTACACTAAGGCGACTTGGTTCCCCAAATTTCGTTCTTCTATGTTGAAGCGTTCGTTTCCAGTAACAGTTTGAATTTTTAGGTTTCACTCTGTTTTCTCCTATATTGATAGATGTATTTGGAACTCTAAATCCAACACGGTTTGTGCTAGCTTCTTGAAACTTGACACAATAAAGCAGTTTCACGTTCTATCTCTATGTTTTGTTTCCTCTTGATGTAGCCCTAAGCAGTGACTGGCGAGAAACACTTTCATGGAAAGGGGTTGCCAGGCTTCCCAAAATTACGAATCTCCAGAAATTTCAGCAAATATTTTTTCACCCAAACTGGATGATACTTTCAGGTAATGATCAGTACACTAAGGCGACTTGGTTCCCCAAATGTCGTTCTTCTATGTTGAAGCGTTCGTTTCCAGTAACAGTTTGAATTTTTAGGTTTCACTCTGTTTTCTCCTATATTGATAGATGTATTTGGAAATCTAAATCCAACACGGTTTGTGCTAGCTTCTTGAAACTTGACACAATAAAGTAATTTCACGTTCTATCTCTATGTTTTGTTTCCTCTTGATGTAGCCCCAAGCAGTGACTGAGGAGAAACACTTTCATGGAAAGGGGTTGCCAAGCTTCCTAAAATTACAAATCTCCAGAAATCTCAGCAAATATTTTTTCACCCAAACTGGATGATACTTTCAGGTAATGATCAGTACACTAAGGCGACTTGGTTCCCCAAATGTCGTTCTTCTATGTTGAAGCGTTCGTTTCCAGTAACAGTTTGAATTTTTAGGTTTCACTCTGTTTTCTCAGAACTATATTGATAGATGTATTTGGAACTCTAAATCCAACACGGTTTGTGCTAGCTTCTTGAAACTTGACACAATAAAGCAGTTTCACGTTCTATCTCTATGTTTTGTTTCCTCTTGATGTAGCCCTAACAGTGACTGGCGAGAAACACTTTCATGGAAAGGGGTTGCCAGGCTTCCCAAATATACGAATCTCCAGAAATCTCAGGAAATATTTTTTCAACCAAACAGGATGATACTTTCAGGTAATGATCAGTACACTAAGGCGACTTGGTTCCCCAAATTTCGTTCTTCTATGTTGAAGCGTTCGTTTCCAGTAACAGTTTGAATTTTTAGGTTTCACTCTGTTTTCTCCTATATTGATAGATGTATTTGGAACTCTAAATCCAACACGGTTTGTGCTAGCTTCTTGAAACTTGACACAATAAAGTAGTTTCACGTTCTATCTCTATGTTTTGTTTCCTCTTGATGTAGCCCTAACAGTGACTGGCGAGAAACACTTTCATGGAAAGGGGTTGCCAGGCTTCCCAAATATACGAATCTCCAGAAATCTCAGCAAATATTTTTTCACCCAAACAGGATGATACTTTCAGGTAATGATCAGTACACTAAGGCGAATTGGTTCCCCAAATTTCGTTCTTCTATGTTGAAGCGTTCGTTTCCAGTAACAGTTTGAATTTTTAGGTTTCACTCTGTTTTCTCCTATATTGATAGATGTATTTGGAACTCTAAATCCAACACGGTTTGTGCTAGCTTCTTGAAACTTGACACAATAAAGTAGTTTCACGTTCTATCTCTATGTTTTGTTTCCTCTTGATGTAGCCCTAAGCAGTGACTGGCGAGAAACACTTTCATGGAAAGGGGTTGCCAGGCTTCCCAAAATTACGAATCTCCAGAAATCTCAGCAAATATTTTTTCACCCAAACTGGATGATACTTTCAGGTAATGATCACTACACTAACGCGACTTGGTTCCCCAAATTTCGTTCTTCTATGTTGAAGCGTTCGTTTCCAGTAACAGTTTGAATTTTTAGGTTTCACTCTGTTTTCTCCTATATTGATAGATGTATTTGGAACTCTAAATCCAACACGGTTTGTGCTAGCTTCTTGAAACTTGACACAATAAAGCAGTTTCACGTTCTATCTCTATGTTTTGTTTCCTCTTGATGTAGCCCTAAGCAGTGACTGGCGAGAAACACTTTCATGGAAAGGGGTTGCCAGGCTTCCCAAAATTACAAATCTCCAGAAATCTCAGCAAATATTTTTTCACCCAAACTGGATGATACTTTCAGGTAATGATCAGTACACTAAGGCGACTTGGTTCCCTAAATGTCGTTCTTCTATGTTGAAGCGTTCGTTTCCAGTAACAGTTTGAATTTTTAGGTTTCACTCTGTTTTCTCCTATATTGATAGATGTATTTGGAACTCTAAATCCAACACGGTTTGTGCTAGCTTCTTGAAACTTGACACAATACAGCAGTTTCAGGTTCTATCTCTATGTTTTGTTTCCTCTTGATGTAGCCCTAACAGTGACTGGCGAGAAACACTTTCATGGAAAGGGGTTGCCAGGCTTCCCAAATATACGAATCTCCAGAAATCTCAGCAAATATTTTTTCACCCAAACAGGATGATACTTTCACGTAATGATCAGTACACTAAGGCGACTTGGTTCCCCAAATTTCGTTCTTCTATGTTGAAGCGTTTGTTTCCAGTAACAGTTTGAATTTTTAGGTTTCACTCTGTTTTCTCCTATATTGATAGATGTATTTGGAACTCTAAATCCAACACGGTTTGTGCTAGCTTCTTGAAACTTGACACAATAAAGTAGTTTCACGTTCTATCTCTATGTTTTGTTTCCTCTTGATGTAGCCCTAAGCAGTGACTGGCGAGAAACACTTTCATGGAAAGGGGTTGCAAGGCTTCCCAAAATTACGAATCTCCAGAAATCTCAGCAAATATTTTTTCACCCAAACTGGATGATACTTTCAGGTAATGATCACTACACTAACGCGACTTGGTTCCCCAAATGTCGTTCTTCTATGTTGAAACGTTCGTTTCCAGTAACAGTTTGAATTTTTAGGTTTCACTCTGTTTTCTCCTATATTGATAGATGTATTTGGAACTCTAAATCCAACACGGTTTGTGCTAGCTTCTTGAACCTTGACACAATACAGCAGTTTCACGTTCTATCTCTATGTTTTGTTTCCTCTTGATGTAGCCCTAACAGTGACTGGGGAGAAACACTTTCATGGAAAAGGGTTGCCAGGCTTCCCAAATATACGAATCTCCAGAAATCTCAGCAAATATTTTTCACCCAAACAGGATGATACTTTCAGGTAATGATCAGTACACTAAGGCGACTTGGTTCCCCAAATTTCGTTCTTCTATGTTGAAGCGTTCGTTTCCAGTAACAGTTTGAATTTTTAGGTTTCACTCTGTTTTCTCCTATATTGATAGATGTATTTGGAACTCTAAATCCAACACGGTTTGTGCTAGCTTCTTGAAACTTGACACAATAAAGTAGTTTCACGTTCTATCTCTATGTTTTGTTTCCTCTTGATGTAGCCCTAACAGTGACTGGCGAGAAACACTTTCATGGAAAAAGGTTGCCAGGCTTCCCAAATATACGAATATCCAGAAATCTCAGCAAATATTTTTTTCACCCAAACAGGATGATACTTTCAGGTAATGATCAGTACACTAAGGCGACTTGGTTCCCCAAATTTCGTTCTTCTATGTTGAAGCGTTCGTTTCCAGTAACAGTTTGAATTTTTAGGTTTCACTCTGTTTTCTCCTATATTGATAGATGTATTTGGAACTCTAAATCCAACACGGTTTGTGCTAGCTTCTTGAAACTTGACACAATAAAGTAGTTTCACGTTCTATCTCTATGTTTTGTTTCCTCTTGATGTAACCCTAAGCAGTGACTGGCGAGAAACACTTTCATGGAAAGGGGTTGCCAGGCTTCCCAAAATTACGAATCTCCAGAAATCTCAGCAAATATTTTTTCACCCAAACTGGATGATACTTTCAGGTAATGATCAGTACACTAAGGCGACTTGGTTCCCCAAATGTCGTTCTTCTATGTTGAAGCGTTCGTTTCCAGTAACAGTTTGAATTTTTAGGTTTCACTCTGTTTTCTCCTATATTGATAGATGTATTTGGAAATCTAAATCCAACACGGTTTGTGCTAGCTTCTTGAAACTTGACACAATAAAGTAATTTCACGTTCTATCTCTATGTTTTGTTTCCTCTTGATGTAGCCCCAAGCAGTGACTGAGGAGAAACACTTTCATGGAAAGGGGTTGCCAAGCTTCCTAAAATTACAAATCTCCAGAAATCTCAGCAAATATTTTTTCACCCAAACTGGATGATACTTTCAGGTAATGATCAGTACACTAAGGCGACTTGGTTCCCCAAATTTCGTTCTTCTATGTTGAAGCGTTCGTTTCCAGTAACAGTTTGAATTTTTAGGTTTCACTCTGTTTTCTCAGAACTATATTGATAGATGTATTTGGAACTCTAAATCCAACACGGTTTGTGCTAGCTTCTTGAAACTTGACACAATAAAGCAGTTTCACGTTCTATCTCTATGTTTTGTTTCCTCTTTATGTAGCCCTAACAGTGACTGGCGAGAAACACTTTCATGGAAAGGGGTTGCCAGGCTTCCCAAATATACGAATCTCCAGAAATCTCAGGAAATATTTTTTCAACCAAACAGGATGATACTTTCAGGTAATGATCAGTACACTAAGGCGACTTGGTTCCCCAAATTTCGTTCTTCTATGTTGAAGCGTTCGTTTCCAGTAACAGTTTGAATTTTTAGGTTTCACTCTGTTTTCTCCTATATTGATAGATGTATTTGGAACTCTAAATCCAACACGGTTTGTGCTAGCTTCTTGAAACTTGACACAATAAAGCAGTTTCACGTTCTATCTCTATGTTTTGTTTCCTCTTGATGTAGCCCTAAGCAGTGACTGGCGAGAAACACTTTCATGGAAAGGGGTTGCCAGGCTTCCCAAAATTACGAATCTCCAGAAATTTCAGCAAATATTTTTTCACCCAAACTGGATGATACTTTCAGGTAATGATCAGTACACTAAGGCGACTTGGTTCCCCAAATGTCGTTCTTCTATGTTGAAGCGTTCGTTTCCAGTAACAGTTTGAATTTTTAGGTTTCACTCTGTTTTCTCCTATATTGATAGATGTATTTGGAAATCTAAATCCAACACGGTTTGTGCTAGCTTCTTGAAACTTGACACAATAAAGTAATTTCACGTTCTATCTCTATGTTTTGTTTCCTCTTGATGTAGCCCCAAGCAGTGACTGAGGAGAAACACTTTCATGGAAAGGGGTTGCCAAGCTTCCTAAAATTACAAATCTCCAGAAATCTCAGCAAATATTTTTTCACCCAAACTGGATGATACTTTCAGGTAATGATCAGTACACTAAGGCGACTTGGTTCCCCAAATGTCGTTCTTCTATGTTGAAGCGTTCGTTTCCAGTAACAGTTTGAATTTTTAGGTTTCACTCTGTTTTCTCAGAACTATATTGATAGATGTATTTGGAACTCTAAATCCAACACGGTTTGTGCTAGCTTCTTGAAACTTGACACAATAAAGCAGTTTCACGTTCTATCTCTATGTTTTGTTTCCTCTTGATGTAGCCCTAACAGTGACTGGCGAGAAACACTTTCATGGAAAGGGGTTGCCAGGCTTCCCAAATATACGAATCTCCAGAAATCTCAGGAAATATTTTTTCAACCAAACAGGATGATACTTTCAGGTAATGATCAGTACACTAAGGCGACTTGGTTCCCCAAATTTCGTTCTTCTATGTTGAAGCGTTCGTTTCCAGTAACAGTTTGAATTTTTAGGTTTCACTCTGTTTTCTCCTATATTGATAGATGTATTTGGAACTCTAAATCCAACACGGTTTGTGCTAGCTTCTTGAAACTTGACACAATAAAGTAGTTTCACGTTCTATCTCTATGTTTTGTTTCCTCTTGATGTAGCCCTAACAGTGACTGGCGAGAAACACTTTCATGGAAAGGGGTTGCCAGGCTTCCCAAATATACGAATCTCCAGAAATCTCAGCAAATATTTTTTCACCCAAACAGGATGATACTTTCAGGTAATGATCAGTACACTAAGGCGAATTGGTTCCCCAAATTTCGTTCTTCTATGTTGAAGCGTTCGTTTCCAGTAACAGTTTGAATTTTTAGGTTTCACTCTGTTTTCTCCTATATTGATAGATGTATTTGGAACTCTAAATCCAACACGGTTTGTGCTAGCTTCTTGAAACTTGACACAATAAAGTAGTTTCACGTTCTATCTCTATGTTTTGTTTCCTCTTGATGTAGCCCTAAGCAGTGACTGGCGAGAAACACTTTCATGGAAAGGGGTTGCCAGGCTTCCCAAAATTACGAATCTCCAGAAATCTCAGCAAATATTTTTTCACCCAAACTGGATGATACTTTCAGGTAATGATCAGTACACTAAGGCGACTTGGTTCCCCAAATTTCGTTCTTCTATGTTGAAGCGTTCGTTTCCAGTAACAGTTTGAATTTTTAGGTTTCACTCTGTTTTCTCCTATATTGATAGATGTATTTGGAACTCTAAATCCAACACGGTTTGTGCTAGCTTCTTGAAACTTGACACAATAAAGCAGTTTCACGTTCTATCTCTATGTTTTGTTTCCTCTTGATGTAGCCCTAAGCAGTGACTGGCGAGAAACACTTTCATGGAAAGGGGTTGCCAGGCTTCCCAAAATTACAAATCTCCAGAAATCTCAGCAAATATTTTTTCACCCAAACTGGATGATACTTTCAGGTAATGATCAGTACACTAAGGCGACTTGGTTCCCTAAATGTCGTTCTTCTATGTTGAAGCGTTCGTTTCCAGTAACAGTTTGAATTTTTAGGTTTCACTCTGTTTTCTCCTATATTGATAGATGTATTTGGAACTCTAAATCCAACACGGTTTGTGCTAGCTTCTTGAAACTTGACACAATACAGCAGTTTCAGGTTCTATCTCTATGTTTTGTTTCCTCTTGATGTAGCCCTAACAGTGACTGGCGAGAAACACTTTCATGGAAAGGGGTTGCCAGGCTTCCCAAATATACGAATCTCCAGAAATCTCAGCAAATATTTTTTCACCCAAACAGGATGATACTTTCACGTAATGATCAGTACACTAAGGCGACTTGGTTCCCCAAATTTCGTTCTTCTATGTTGAAGCGTTTGTTTCCAGTAACAGTTTGAATTTTTAGGTTTCACTCTGTTTTCTCCTATATTGATAGATGTATTTGGAATTCTAAATCCAACACGGTTTGTGCTAGCTTCTTGAAACTTGACACAATAAAGTAGTTTCACGTTCTATCTCTATGTTTTGTTTCCTCTTGATGTAGCCCTAAGCAGTGACTGGCGAGAAACACTTTCATGGAAAGGGGTTGCAAGGCTTCCCAAAATTACGAATCTCCAGAAATCTCAGCAAATATTTTTTCACCCAAACTGGATGATACTTTCAGGTAATGATCACTACACTAACGCGACTTGGTTCCCCAAATGTCGTTCTTCTATGTTGAAACGTTCGTTTCCAGTAACAGTTTGAATTTTTAGGTTTCACTCTGTTTTCTCCTATATTGATAGATGTATTTGGAACTCTAAATCCAACACGGTTTGTGCTAGCTTCTTGAACCTTGACACAATACAGCAGTTTCACGTTCTATCTCTATGTTTTGTTTCCTCTTGATGTAGCCCTAACAGTGACTGGGGAGAAACACTTTCATGGAAAAGGGTTGCCAGGCTTCCCAAATATACGAATCTCCAGAAATCTCAGCAAATATTTTTCACCCAAACAGGATGATACTTTCAGGTAATGATCAGTACACTAAGGCGACTTGGTTCCCCAAATTTCGTTCTTCTATGTTGAAGCGTTCGTTTCCAGTAACAGTTTGAATTTTTAGGTTTCACTCTGTTTTCTCCTATATTGATAGATGTATTTGGAACTCTAAATCCAACACGGTTTGTGCTAGCTTCTTGAAACTTGACACAATAAAGTAGTTTCACGTTCTATCTCATTGTTTTGTTTCCTCTTGATGTAACCCTAAGCAGTGACTGGCGAGAAACACTTTCATGGAAAGGGGTTGTCAGGCTTCCCAAAATTACGAATCTCCAGAAATCTCAGCAAATATTTTTTCACCCAAACTGGATGATACTATCAGGTAATGATCACTACACTAACGCGACTTGGTTCCCCAAATTTCGTTCTTCTATGTTGAAGCGTTCGTTTCCAGTAACAGTTTGAATTTTTAGGTTTCACTCTGTTTTCTCCTATATTGATAGATGTATTTGGAACTCTAAATCCAACACGGTTTGTGCTAGCTTCTTGAAACTTGACACAATAAAGCAGTTTCACGTTCTATCTCTATGTTTTCTTTCCTCTTGATGTAGCCCCAAGCAGTGACTGAGGAGAAACACTTTCATGGAAAGGGCTTGCCAGGCTTCCTAAAATTACAAATCTCCAGAAATCTCAGCAAATATTTTTTCACCCAATCTGGATGATACTTTCAGGTAATGATCAGTACACTAAGGCGACTTGGTTCCCCAAATGTCGTTCTTCTATGTTGAAGCGTTCGTTTCCAGTAACAGTTTGAATTTTTAGGTTTCACTCTGTTTTCTCCTATATTGATAGATGTATTTGGAACTCTAAATCCAACACGGTTTGTGCTAGCTTCTTGAAACTTGACACAATAAAGTAGTTTCACGTTCTATCTCTATGTTTTGTTTCCTCTTGATGTAGCCCTAACAGTGACTGGCGAGAAACACTTTCATGGAAAGGGGTTGCCAGGCTTCCCAAATATACGAATCTCCAGAAATCTCAGCAAATATTTTTTCACCCAAACAGGATGATACTTTCAGGTAATGATCAGTACACTAAGGCGACTTGGTTCCCCAAATGTCGTTCTTCTATGTTGAAGCGTTCGTTTCCAGTAACAGTTTGAATTTTTAGGTTTCACTCTGTTTTCTCCTATATTGATAGATGTATTTGGAACTCTAAATCCAACACGGTTTGTGCTACCTCTTGAAACTTGACACAATAAAGTAGTTTCACGTTCTATCTCTATGTTTTGTTTCCTCTTGATGTAGCCCTAAGCAGTGACTGGCGAGAAACACTTTCATGGAAAGGGGTTGCCAGGCTTCCCAAAATTACGAATCTCCAGAAATCTCAGCAAATATTTTTTCACCCAAACTGGATGATACTTTCAGGTAATGATCACTACACTAACTCGATTGGTTCCCCAAATTTCGTTCTTCTATGTTGAAGCGTTCGTTTCCAGTAACAGTTTGAATTTTTAGGTTTCACTCTGTTTTCTCCTATATTGATAGATGTATTTGGAACTCTAAATCCAACACGGTTTGTGCTAGCTTCTTGAAACTTGACACAATAAAGCAGTTTCACGTTCTATCTCTATGTTTTGTTTCCTCTTGATGTAGCCCTAAGCAGTGACTGGCGAGAAACACTTTCATGGAAAGGGGTTGCCAGGCTTCCCAAAATTACGAATCTCCAGAAATCTCAGCAAATATTTTTTCACCCAAACTGGATGATACTTTCAGGTAATGATCAGTACACTAAGGCGACTTGGTTCCCCAAATGTCGTTCTTCTATGTTGAAGCGTTCGTTTCCAGTAACAGTTTGAATTTTTAGGTTTCACTCTGTTTTCTCCTATATTGATAGATGTATTTGGAACTCTAAATCCAACACGGTTTGTGCTAGCTTCTTGAAACTTGACACAATAAAGCAGTTTCACGTTCTATCTCTATGTTTTGTTTCCTCTTGATGTAGCCCTAACAGTGACTGGCGAGAAACACTTTCATGGAAAGGGGTTGCCAGGCTTCCCAAATATACGAATCTCCAGAAATCTCAGCAAATATTTTTTCACCCAAACAGGATGATACTTTCAGGTAATGATCAGTACACTAAGGCGACTTGGTTCCCCAAATTTCGTTCTTCTATGTTGAAGCGTTCGTTTCCAGTAACAGTTTGAATTTTTAGGTTTCACTCTGTTTTCTCCTATATTGATAGATGTATTAGAACTCTAAATCCAACACGGTTTGTGCTAGCTTCTTGAAACTTGACACAATAAAGTAGTTTCACGTTCTATCTCTATGTTTTGTTTCCTCTTGATGTAGCCCTAACAGTGACTGGCGAGAAACACTTTCATGGAAAGGGGTTGCCAGGCTTCCCAAATATATGAATCTCCAGAAATCTCAGCAAATATTTTTTCACCCAAACAGGATGATACTTTCAGGTAATGATCAGTACACTAAGGCGACTTGGTTCCCCAAATTTCGTTCTTCTATGTTGAAGCGTTCGTTTCCAGTAACAGTTTGAATTTTTAGGTTTCACTCTGTTTTCTCCTATATTGATAGATGTATTTGGAACTCTAAATCCAACACGGTTTGTCCTAGCTTCTTGAAACTTGACACAATAAAGGAGTTTCACGTTCTATCTCTATGTTTTGTTTCCTCTTGATGTAGCCCTAAGCAGTGACTGGCGAGAAACACTTTCATGGAAAGGGGTTGCCAGGCTTCCCAAAATTACAAATCTCCAGAAATCTCAGCAAATATTTTTTCACCCAAACTGGATGATACTTTCAGGTAATGATCAGTACACTAGGACGACTTGGTTCCCCAAATGTCGTTCTTCTATGTTGAAGCGTTCGTTTCCAGTAACAGTTTGAATTTTTAGGTTTCACTCTGTTTTCTCCTATATTGATAGATGTATTTGGAACTCTAAATCCAACACGGTTTGTGCTAGCTACTTGAACCTTGACACAATACAGCAGTTTCACGTTCTATCTCTATGTTTTGTTTCCTCTTGATGTAGCCCTAACAGTGACTGGCGAGAAACACTTTCATGGAAAGGGGTTGCCAGGCTTCCCAAATATACGAATCTCCAGAAATCTCAGCAAATATTTTTTCACCCAAACAGGATGATACTTTCAGGTAATGATCAGTACACTAAGGCGACTTGGTTCCCCAAATTTCGTTCTTCTATGTTGAAGTGTTCGTTTCCAGTAACAGTTTGAATTTTTAGGTTTCACTCTGTTTTCTCCTATATTGATAGATGTATTTGGAACTCTAAAACCAACACGGTTTGTGCTAGCTTCTTGAAACTTGACACAATAAAGTAGTTTCACGTTCTATCTCTATGTTTTGTTTCCTCTTGATGTAGCCCTAACAGTGACTGGCGAGAAACACTTTCATGGAAAGGGGTTGCCAGGCTTCCCAAATATACGAATCTCCAGAAATCTCAGCAAATATTTTTTCACCTAAACAGGATGATACTTTCAGGTAATGATGAGTACACTAAGGCGACTTGGTTCCCCAAATTTCGTTCTTCTATGTTGAAGCGTTCGTTTCCAGTAACAGTTTGAATTTTTAGGTTTCACTCTGTTTTCTCCTATATTGATAGATGTATTTGGAAATCTAAATCCAACACGGTTTGTGCTAGCTTCTTGAAACTTGACACAATAAAGTAATTTCACGTTCTATCTCTATGTTTTGTTTCCTCTTGATGTAGCCCCAAGCAGTGACTGAGGAGAAACACTTTCATGGAAAGGGGTTGCCAAGCTTCCTAAAATTACAAATCTCCAGAAATCTCAGCAAATATTTTTTCACCCAAACTGGATGATACTTTCAGGTAATGATCAGTACACTAAGGCGACTTGGTTCCCCAAATGTCGTTCTTCTATGTTGAAGCGTTCGTTTCCAGTAACAGTTTGAATTTTTAGGTTTCACTCTGTTTTCTCAGAACTATATTGATAGATGTATTTGGAACTCTAAATCCAACACGGTTTGTGCTAGCTTCTTGAAACTTGACACAATAAAGCAGTTTCACGTTCTATCTCTATGTTTTGTTTCCTCTTGATGTAGCCCTAACAGTGACTGGCGAGAAACACTTTCATGGAAAGGGGTTGCCAGGCTTCCCAAATATACGAATCTCCAGAAATCTCAGCAAATATTTTTTCAACCAAACAGGATGATACTTTCAGGTAATGATCAGTACACTAAGGCGACTTGGTTCCCCAAATTTCGTTCTTCTATGTTGAAGCGTTCGTTTCCAGTAACAGTTTGAATTTTTAGGTTTCACTCTGTTTTCTCCTATATTGATAGATGTATTTGGAACTCTAAATCCAACACGGTTTGTGCTAGCTTCTTGAAACTTGACACAATAAAGTAGTTTCACGTTCTATCTCTATGTTTTGTTTCCTCTTGATGTAGCCCTAACAGTGACTGGCGAGAAACACTTTCATGGAAAGGGGTTGCCAGGCTTCCCAAATATACGAATCTCCAGAAATCTCAGCAAATATTTTTTCACCCAAACAGGATGATACTTTCAGGTAATGATCAGTACACTAAGGCGACTTGGTTCCCCAAATTTCGTTCTTCTATGTTGAAGCGTTCGTTTCCAGTAACAGTTTGAATTTTTAGGTTTCACTCTGTTTTCTCCTATATTGATAGATGTATTTGGAACTCTAAATCCAACACGGTTTGTGCTAGCTTCTTGAAACTTGACACAATAAAGTAGTTTCATGTTCTATCTCTATGTTTTGTTTCCTCTTGATGTAGCCCTAAGCAGTGACTGGCGAGAAACACTTTCATGGAAAGGGGTTGCCAGGCTTCCCAAAATTACGAATCTCCAGAAATCTCAGCAAATATTTTTTCACCCAAACTGGATGATACTTTCAGGTAATGATCACTACACTAACGCGACTTGGTTCCCCAAATTTCGTTCTTCTATGTTGAAGCGTTCGTTTCCAGTAACAGTTTGAATTTTTAGGTTTCACTCTGTTTTCTCCTATATTGATAGATGTATTTGGAACTCTAAATCCAACACGGTTTGTGCTAGCTTCTTGAAACTTGACACAATAAAGCAGTTTCACGTTCTATCTCTATGTTTTGTTTCCTCTTGATGTAGCCCTAAGCAGTGACTGGCGAGAAACACTTTCATGGAAAGGGGTTGCCAGGCTTCCCAAAATTACAAATCTCCAGAAATCTCAGCAAATATTTTTTCACCCAAACTGGATGATACTTTCAGGTAATGATCAGTACACTAAGGCGACTTGGTTCCCCAAATGTCGTTCTTCTATGTTGAAGCGTTCGTTTCCAGTAACAGTTTGAATTTTTAGGTTTCACTCTGTTTTCTCAGAACTATATTGATAGATGTATTTGGAACTCTAAATCCAACACGGTTTGTGCTAGCTTCTTGAAACTTGACACAATAAAGCAGTTTCACGTTCTATCTCTATGTTTTGTTTCCTCTTGATGTAGCACTAAGCAGTGACTGGCGAGAAACACTTTCATGGAAAGGGGTTGCCAGGCTTCCCAAATATACGAATCTCCAGAAATCTCAGCAAATATTTTTTCAACCAAACAGGATGATACTTTCAGGTAATGATCAGTACACTAAGGCGACTTGGTTCCCCAAATTTCGTTCTTCTATGTTGAAGCCTTCGTTTCCAGTAACAGTTTGAATTTTTAGGTTTCACTCTGTTTTCTCCTATATTGATAGATGTATTTGGAACTCTAAATCCAACACGGTTTGTGCTAGCTTCTTGAAACTTGACACAATAAAGTAGTTTCACGTTCTATCTCTATGTTTTGTTTCCTCTTGATGTAACCCTAAGCAGTGACTGGCGAGAAACACTTTCATGGAAAGGGGTTGTCAGGCTTCCCAAAATTACGAATCTCCAGAAATCTCAGCAAATATTTTTTCACCCAAACTGGATGATACTTTCAGGTAATGATCACTACACTAAGGCGACTTGGTTCCCCAAATTTCGTTCTTCTATGTTGAAGCGTTCGTTTCCAGTAACAGTTTGAATTTTTAGGTTTCACTCTGTTTTCTCCTATATTGATAGATGTATTTGGAACTCTAAATCCAACACGGTTTGTGCTAGCTTCTTGAAACTTGACACAATAAAGCAGTTTCACGTTCTATCTCTATGTTTTGTTTCCTCTTGATGTAGCCCTAAGCAGTGACTGGCGAGAAACACTTTCATGGAAAGGGGTTGCCAGGCTTCCCAAAATTACGAATCTCCAGAAATTTCAGCAAATATTTTTTCACCCAAACTGGATGATACTTTCAGGTAATGATCAGTACACTAAGGCGACTTGGTTCCCCAAATGTCGTTCTTCTATGTTGAAGCGTTCGTTTCCAGTAACAGTTTGAATTTTTAGGTTTCACTCTGTTTTCTCCTATATTGATAGATGTATTTGGAAATCTAAATCCAACACGGTTTGTGCTAGCTTCTTGAAACTTGACACAATAAAGTAATTTCACGTTCTATCTCTATGTTTTGTTTCCTCTTGATGTAGCCCCAAGCAGTGACTGAGGAGAAACACTTTCATGGAAAGGGGTTGCCAAGCTTCCTAAAATTACAAATCTCCAGAAATCTCAGCAAATATTTTTTCACCCAAACTGGATGATACTTTCAGGTAATGATCAGTACACTAAGGCGACTTGGTTCCCCAAATGTCGTTCTTCTATGTTGAAGCGTTCGTTTCCAGTAACAGTTTGAATTTTTAGGTTTCACTCTGTTTTCTCAGAACTATATTGATAGATGTATTTGGAACTCTAAATCCAACACGGTTTGTGCTAGCTTCTTGAAACTTGACACAATAAAGCAGTTTCACGTTCTATCTCTATGTTTTGTTTCCTCTTTATGTAGCCCTAACAGTGACTGGCGAGAAACACTTTCATGGAAAGGGGTTGCCAGGCTTCCCAAATATACGAATCTCCAGAAATCTCAGGAAATATTTTTTCAACCAAACAGGATGATACTTTCAGGTAATGATCAGTACACTAAGGCGACTTGGTTCCCCAAATTTCGTTCTTCTATGTTGAAGCGTTCGTTTCCAGTAACAGTTTGAATTTTTAGGTTTCACTCTGTTTTCTCCTATATTGATAGATGTATTTGGAACTCTAAATCCAACACGGTTTGTGCTAGCTTCTTGAAACTTGACACAATAAAGCAGTTTCACGTTCTATCTCTATGTTTTGTTTCCTCTTGATGTAGCCCTAAGCAGTGACTGGCGAGAAACACTTTCATGGAAAGGGGTTGCCAGGCTTCCCAAAATTACGAATCTCCAGAAATTTCAGCAAATATTTTTTCACCCAAACTGGATGATACTTTCAGGTAATGATCAGTACACTAAGGCGACTTGGTTCCCCAAATGTCGTTCTTCTATGTTGAAGCGTTCGTTTCCAGTAACAGTTTGAATTTTTAGGTTTCACTCTGTTTTCTCCTATATTGATAGATGTATTTGGAAATCTAAATCCAACACGGTTTGTGCTAGCTTCTTGAAACTTGACACAATAAAGTAATTTCACGTTCTATCTCTATGTTTTGTTTCCTCTTGATGTAGCCCCAAGCAGTGACTGAGGAGAAACACTTTCATGGAAAGGGGTTGCCAAGCTTCCTAAAATTACAAATCTCCAGAAATCTCAGCAAATATTTTTTCACCCAAACTGGATGATACTTTCAGGTAATGATCAGTACACTAAGGCGACTTGGTTCCCCAAATGTCGTTCTTCTATGTTGAAGCGTTCGTTTCCAGTAACAGTTTGAATTTTTAGGTTTCACTCTGTTTTCTCAGAACTATATTGATAGATGTATTTGGAACTCTAAATCCAACACGGTTTGTGCTAGCTTCTTGAAACTTGACACAATAAAGCAGTTTCACGTTCTATCTCTATGTTTTGTTTCCTCTTGATGTAGCCCTAACAGTGACTGGCGAGAAACACTTTCATGGAAAGGGGTTGCCAGGCTTCCCAAATATACGAATCTCCAGAAATCTCAGGAAATATTTTTTCAACCAAACAGGATGATACTTTCAGGTAATGATCAGTACACTAAGGCGACTTGGTTCCCCAAATTTCGTTCTTCTATGTTGAAGCGTTCGTTTCCAGTAACAGTTTGAATTTTTAGGTTTCACTCTGTTTTCTCCTATATTGATAGATGTATTTGGAACTCTAAATCCAACACGGTTTGTGCTAGCTTCTTGAAACTTGACACAATAAAGTAGTTTCACGTTCTATCTCTATGTTTTGTTTCCTCTTGATGTAGCCCTAACAGTGACTGGCGAGAAACACTTTCATGGAAAGGGGTTGCCAGGCTTCCCAAATATACGAATCTCCAGAAATCTCAGCAAATATTTTTTCACCCAAACAGGATGATACTTTCAGGTAATGATCAGTACACTAAGGCGAATTGGTTCCCCAAATTTCGTTCTTCTATGTTGAAGCGTTCGTTTCCAGTAACAGTTTGAATTTTTAGGTTTCACTCTGTTTTCTCCTATATTGATAGATGTATTTGGAACTCTAAATCCAACACGGTTTGTGCTAGCTTCTTGAAACTTGACACAATAAAGTAGTTTCACGTTCTATCTCTATGTTTTGTTTCCTCTTGATGTAGCCCTAAGCAGTGACTGGCGAGAAACACTTTCATGGAAAGGGGTTGCCAGGCTTCCCAAAATTACGAATCTCCAGAAATCTCAGCAAATATTTTTTCACCCAAACTGGATGATACTTTCAGGTAATGATCACTACACTAACGCGACTTGGTTCCCCAAATTTCGTTCTTCTATGTTGAAGCGTTCGTTTCCAGTAACAGTTTGAATTTTTAGGTTTCACTCTGTTTTCTCCTATATTGATAGATGTATTTGGAACTCTAAATCCAACACGGTTTGTGCTAGCTTCTTGAAACTTGACACAATAAAGCAGTTTCACGTTCTATCTCTATGTTTTGTTTCCTCTTGATGTAGCCCTAAGCAGTGACTGGCGAGAAACACTTTCATGGAAAGGGGTTGCCAGGCTTCCCAAAATTACAAATCTCCAGAAATCTCAGCAAATATTTTTTCACCCAAACTGGATGATACTTTCAGGTAATGATCAGTACACTAAGGCGACTTGGTTCCCTAAATGTCGTTCTTCTATGTTGAAGCGTTCGTTTCCAGTAACAGTTTGAATTTTTAGGTTTCACTCTGTTTTCTCCTATATTGATAGATGTATTTGGAACTCTAAATCCAACACGGTTTGTGCTAGCTTCTTGAAACTTGACACAATACAGCAGTTTCAGGTTCTATCTCTATGTTTTGTTTCCTCTTGATGTAGCCCTAACAGTGACTGGCGAGAAACACTTTCATGGAAAGGGGTTGCCAGGCTTCCCAAATATACGAATCTCCAGAAATCTCAGCAAATATTTTTTCACCCAAACAGGATGATACTTTCACGTAATGATCAGTACACTAAGGCGACTTGGTTCCCCAAATTTCGTTCTTCTATGTTGAAGCGTTTGTTTCCAGTAACAGTTTGAATTTTTAGGTTTCACTCTGTTTTCTCCTATATTGATAGATGTATTTGGAACTCTAAATCCAACACGGTTTGTGCTAGCTTCTTGAAACTTGACACAATAAAGTAGTTTCACGTTCTATCTCTATGTTTTGTTTCCTCTTGATGTAGCCCTAAGCAGTGACTGGCGAGAAACACTTTCATGGAAAGGGGTTGCAAGGCTTCCCAAAATTACGAATCTCCAGAAATCTCAGCAAATATTTTTTCACCCAAACTGGATGATACTTTCAGGTAATGATCACTACACTAACGCGACTTGGTTCCCCAAATGTCGTTCTTCTATGTTGAAACGTTCGTTTCCAGTAACAGTTTGAATTTTTAGGTTTCACTCTGTTTTCTCCTATATTGATAGATGTATTTGGAACTCTAAATCCAACACGGTTTGTGCTAGCTTCTTGAACCTTGACACAATACAGCAGTTTCACGTTCTATCTCTATGTTTTGTTTCCTCTTGATGTAGCCCTAACAGTGACTGGGGAGAAACACTTTCATGGAAAAGGGTTGCCAGGCTTCCCAAATATACGAATCTCCAGAAATCTCAGCAAATATTTTTCACCCAAACAGGATGATACTTTCAGGTAATGATCAGTACACTAAGGCGACTTGGTTCCCCAAATTTCGTTCTTCTATGTTGAAGCGTTCGTTTCCAGTAACAGTTTGAATTTTTAGGTTTCACTCTGTTTTCTCCTATATTGATAGATGTATTTGGAACTCTAAATCCAACACGGTTTGTGCTAGCTTCTTGAAACTTGACACAATAAAGTAGTTTCACGTTCTATCTCTATGTTTTGTTTCCTCTTGATGTAGCCCTAACAGTGACTGGCGAGAAACACTTTCATGGAAAAAGGTTGCCAGGCTTCCCAAATATACGAATATCCAGAAATCTCAGCAAATATTTTTTTCACCCAAACAGGATGATACTTTCAGGTAATGATCAGTACACTAAGGCGACTTGGTTCCCCAAATTTCGTTCTTCTATGTTGAAGCGTTCGTTTCCAGTAACAGTTTGAATTTTTAGGTTTCACTCTGTTTTCTCCTATATTGATAGATGTATTTGGAACTCTAAATCCAACACGGTTTGTGCTAGCTTCTTGAAACTTGACACAATAAAGTAGTTTCACGTTCTATCTCTATGTTTTGTTTCCTCTTGATGTAACCCTAAGCAGTGACTGGCGAGAAACACTTTCATGGAAAGGGGTTGCCAGGCTTCCCAAAATTACGAATCTCCAGAAATCTCAGCAAATATTTTTTCACCCAAACTGGATGATACTTTCAGGTAATGATCACTACACTAAGGCGACTTGGTTCCCCAAATGTCGTTCTTCTATGTTGAAGCGTTCGTTTCCAGTAACAGTTTGAATTTTTAGGTTTCACTCTGTTTTCTCCTATATTGATAGATGTATTTGGAAATCTAAATCCAACACGGTTTGTGCTAGCTTCTTGAAACTTGACACAATAAAGTAATTTCACGTTCTATCTCTATGTTTTGTTTCCTCTTGATGTAGCCCCAAGCAGTGACTGAGGAGAAACACTTTCATGGAAAGGGGTTGCCAAGCTTCCTAAAATTACAAATCTCCAGAAATCTCAGCAAATATTTTTTCACCCAAACTGGATGATACTTTCAGGTAATGATCAGTACACTAAGGCGACTTGGTTCCCCAAATTTCGTTCTTCTATGTTGAAGCGTTCGTTTCCAGTAACAGTTTGAATTTTTAGGTTTCACTCTGTTTTCTCCTATATTGATAGATGTATTTGGAACTCTAAATCCAACACGGTTTGTGCTAGCTTCTTGAAACTTGACACAATAAAGTAGTTTCACGTTCTATCTCTATGTTTTGTTTCCTCTTGATGTAGCCCTAACAGTGACTGGCGAGAAACACTTTCATGGAAAGGGGTTGCCAGGCTTCCCAAAATTACGAATCTCCGGAAATCTCAGCAAATATTTTTTCACCCAAACTGGATGATACTTTCAGGTAATGATCAGTACACTAACGCGACTTGGTTCCCCAAATGTCGTTCTTCTATGTTGAAGCGTTCGTTTCCAGTAACAGTTTGAATTTTTAGGTTTCACTCTGTTTCCTCCTATATTGATAGATGTATTTGGAACTCTAAATCCAACACGGTTTGTGCTAGCTTCTTGAAACTTGACACAATAAAGTAGTTTCACGTTCTATCTCTATGTTTTGTTTCCTCTTGATGTAGCCCTAACAGTGACTGGCGAGAAACACTTTCATGGAAAGGGGTTGCCAGGCTTCCCAAATATACGAATCTCCAGAAATCTCAGCAAATATTTTTTCACCCAAACAGGATGATACTTTCAGGTAATGATCAGTACACTAAGGCGACTTGGTTCCCCAAATTTTGTTCTTCTATGTTGAAGCGTTCGTTTCCAGTAACAGTTTGAATTTTTAGGTTTCACTCTGTTTTCTCCTATATTGATAGATGTATTTGGAACTCTAAATCCAACACGGTTTGTGCTAGCTTCTTGAAACTTGACACAATAAAGTAGTTTCACGTTCTATCTCTATGTTTTGTTTCCTCTTGATGTAGCCCTAAGCAGTGACTGGCGAGAAACACTTTCATGGAAAGGGGTTGCCAGGCTTCCCAAAATTACGAATCTCCAGAAATCTCAGCAAATATTTTTTCACCCAAACTGGATGATACTTTCAGGTAATGATCACTACACTAACGCGACTTGGTTCCCCAAATTTCGTTCTTCTATGTTGAAGCGTTCGTTTCCAGTAACAGTTTGAATTTTTAGGTTTCACTCTGTTTTCTCCTATATTGATAGATGTATTTGGAACTCTAAATCCAACACGGTTTGTGCTAGCTTCTTGAAACTTGACACAATAAAGCAGTTTCACGTTCTATCTCTATGTTTTGTTTCCTCTTGATGTAGCCCTAAGCAGTGACTGGCGAGAAACACTTTCATGGAAAGGGGTTGCCAGGCTTCCCAAAATTACGAATCTCCAGAAATCTCAGCAAATATTTTTTCACCCAAACTGGATGATACTTTCAGGTAATGATCAGTACACTAAGGCGACTTGGTTCCCCAAATGTCGTTCTTCTATGTTGAAGCGTTCGTTTCCAGTAACAGTTTGAATTTTTAGGTTTCACTCTGTTTTCTCCTATATTGATAGATGTATTTGGAACTCTAAATCCAACACGGTTTGTGCTAGCTTCTTGAACCTTGACACAATACAGCAGTTTCACGTTCTATCTCTATGTTTTGTTTCCTCTTGATGTAGCCCTAACAGTGACTGGCGAGAAACACTTTCATGGAAAGGGGTTGCCAGGCTTCCCAAATATACGAATCTCCAGAAATCTCAGGAAATATTTTTTCACCCAAACAGGATGATACTTTCAGGTAATGATCAGTACACTAAGGCGACTTGGTTCCCCAAATTTCGTTCTTCTATGTTGAAGCGTTCGTTTCCAGTAACAGTTTGAATTTTTAGGTTTCACTCTGTTTTCTCCTATATTGATAGATGTATTTGGAAATCTAAATCCAACACGGTTTGTGCTAGCTTCTTGAAACTTGACACAATAAAGTAGTTTCACGTTCTATCTCTATGTTTTGTTTCCTCTTGATGTAGCCCTAACAGTGACTGGCGAGAAACACTTTCATGGAAAGGGGTTGCCAGGCTTCCCAAATATACGAATCTCCAGAAATCTCAGCAAATATTTTTTCACCCAAACAGGATGATACTTTCAGGTAATGATCAGTACACTAAGGCGACTTGGTTCCCCAAATTTCGTTCTTCTATGTTGAAGCGTTCGTTTCCAGTAACAGTTTGAATTTTTAGGTTTCACTCTGTTTTCTCCTATATTGATAGATGTATTTGGAACTCTAAATCCAACACGGTTTGTGCTAGCTTCTTGAAACTTGACACAATAAAGTAGTTTCACGTTCTATCTCTATGTTTTGTTTCCTCTTGATGTAGCCCTAAGCAGTGACTGGCGAGAAACACTTTCATGGAAACGGGTTGCCAGGCTTCCCAAAATTACGAATCTCCAGAAATCTCAGCAAATATTTTTTCACCCAAACTGGATGATACTTTCAGGTAATGATCACTACACTAACGCGACTTGGTTCCCCAAATTTCGTTCTTCTATGTTGAAGCGTTCGTTTCCAGTAACAGTTTGAATTTTTAGGTTTCACTCTGTTTTCTCCTATATTGATAGATGTATTTGGAACTCTAAATCCAACACGGTTTGTGCTAGCTTCTTGAAAATTGACACAATAAAGCAGTTTCACGTTCTATCTCTATGTTTTGTTTCCTCTTGATGTAGCCCTACGCAGTGACTGGCGAGAAACACTTTCATGGAAAGGGGTTGCCAGGCTTCCCAAAATTACGAATCTCCAGAAATCTCAGCATATATTTTTTCACCCAAACTGGATGATACTTTCAGGTAATGATCAGTACACTAAGGCGACTTGGTTCCCCAAATGTCGTTCTTCTATGTTGAAGCGTTCGTTTCCAGTAACAGTTTGAATTTTTAGGTTTCACTCTGTTTTCTCCTATATTGATAGATGTATTTGGAACTCTAAATCCAACACGGTTTGTGCTAGCTTCTTGAAACTTGACACAATAAAGTAATTTCACGTTCTATCTCTATGTTTTGTTTCCTCTTGATGTAGCCCCAAGCAGTGACTGAGGAGAAACACTTTCATGGAAAGGGGTTGCCAGGCTTCCTAAAATTACAAATCTCCAGAAATCTCAGCAAATATTTTTTCACCCAATCTGGATGATACTTTCAGGTAATGATCAGTACACTAAGGCGACTTGGTTCCCCAAATGTCGTTCTTCTATGTTGAAGCGTTCGTTTCCAGTAACAGTTTGAATTTTTAGGTTTCACTCTGTTTTCTCCTATATTGATAGATGTATTTGGAACTCTAAATCCAACACGGTTTGTGCTAGCTTCTTGAAACTTGACACAATAAAGTAGTTTCACGTTCTATCTCTATGTTTTGTTTCCTCTTGATGTAGCCCTAACAGTGACTGGCGAGAAACACTTTCATGGAAAGGGGTTGCCAGGCTTCCCAAATATACGAATCTCCAGAAATCTCAGCAAATATTTTTTCACCCAAACAGGATGATACTTTCAGGTAATGATCAGTACACTAAGGCGACTTGGTTCCCCAAATGTCGTTCTTCTATGTTGAAGCGTTCGTTTCCAGTAACAGTTTGAATTTTTAGGTTTCACTCTGTTTTCTCCTATATTGATAGATGTATTTGGAACTCTAAATCCAACACGGTTTGTGCTAGCTTCTTGAAACTTGACACAATACAGCAGTTTCAGGTTCTATCTCTATGTTTTGTTTCCTCTTGATGTAGCCCTAACAGTGACTGGCGAGAAACACTTTCATGGAAAGGGGTTGCCAGGCTTCCCAAATATACGAATCTCCAGAAATCTCAGCAAATATTTTTTCACCCAAACAGGATGATACTTTCACGTAATGATCAGTACACTAAGGCGACTTGGTTCCCCAAATTTCGTTCTTCTATGTTGAAGCGTTTGTTTCCAGTAACAGTTTGAATTTTTAGGTTTCACTCTGTTTTCTCCTATATTGATAGATGTATTTGGAACTCTAAATCCAACACGGTTTGTGCTAGCTTCTTGAAACTTGACACAATAAAGTAGTTTCACGTTCTATCTCTATGTTTTGTTTCCTCTTGATGTAGCCCTAAGCAGTGACTGGCGAGAAACACTTTCATGGAAAGGGGTTGCAAGGCTTCCCAAAATTACGAATCTCCAGAAATCTCAGCAAATATTTTTTCACCCAAACTGGATGATACTTTCAGGTAATGATCACTACACTAACGCGACTTGGTTCCCCAAATGTCGTTCTTCTATGTTGAAACGTTCGTTTCCAGTAACAGTTTGAATTTTTAGGTTTCACTCTGTTTTCTCCTATATTGATAGATGTATTTGGAACTCTAAATCCAACACGGTTTGTGCTAGCTTCTTGAACCTTGACACAATACAGCAGTTTCACGTTCTATCTCTATGTTTTGTTTCCTCTTGATGTAGCCCTAACAGTGACTGGGGAGAAACACTTTCATGGAAAAGGGTTGCCAGGCTTCCCAAATATACGAATCTCCAGAAATCTCAGCAAATATTTTTCACCCAAACAGGATGATACTTTCAGGTAATGATCAGTACACTAAGGCGACTTGGTTCCCCAAATTTCGTTCTTCTATGTTGAAGCGTTCGTTTCCAGTAACAGTTTGAATTTTTAGGTTTCACTCTGTTTTCTCCTATATTGATAGATGTATTTGGAACTCTAAATCCAACACGGTTTGTGCTAGCTTCTTGAAACTTGACACAATAAAGTAGTTTCACGTTCTATCTCTATGTTTTGTTTCCTCTTGATGTAGCCCTAACAGTGACTGGCGAGAAACACTTTCATGGAAAAAGGTTGCCAGGCTTCCCAAATATACGAATATCCAGAAATCTCAGCAAATATTTTTTTCACCCAAACAGGATGATACTTTCAGGTAATGATCAGTACACTAAGGCGACTTGGTTCCCCAAATTTCGTTCTTCTATGTTGAAGCGTTCGTTTCCAGTAACAGTTTGAATTTTTAGGTTTCACTCTGTTTTCTCCTATATTGATAGATGTATTTGGAACTCTAAATCCAACACGGTTTGTGCTAGCTTCTTGAAACTTGACACAATAAAGTAGTTTCACGTTCTATCTCTATGTTTTGTTTCCTCTTGATGTAACCCTAAGCAGTGACTGGCGAGAAACACTTTCATGGAAAGGGGTTGCCAGGCTTCCCAAAATTACGAATCTCCAGAAATCTCAGCAAATATTTTTTCACCCAAACTGGATGATACTTTCAGGTAATGATCACTACACTAAGGCGACTTGGTTCCCCAAATGTCGTTCTTCTATGTTGAAGCGCTCGTTTCCAGTAACAGTTTGAATTTTTAGGTTTCACTCTGTTTTCTCCTATATTGATAGATGTATTTGGAAATCTAAATCCAACACGGTTTGTGCTAGCTTCTTGAAACTTGACACAATAAAGTAATTTCACGTTCTATCTCTATGTTTTGTTTCCTCTTGATGTAGCCCCAAGCAGTGACTGAGGAGAAACACTTTCATGGAAAGGGGTTGCCAAGCTTCCTAAAATTACAAATCTCCAGAAATCTCAGCAAATATTTTTTCACCCAAACTGGATGATACTTTCAGGTAATGATCAGTACACTAAGGCGACTTGGTTCCCCAAATTTCGTTCTTCTATGTTGAAGCGTTCGTTTCCAGTAACAGTTTGAATTTTTAGGTTTCACTCTGTTTTCTCCTATATTGATAGATGTATTTGGAACTCTAAATCCAACACGGTTTGTGCTAGCTTCTTGAAACTTGACACAATAAAGTAGTTTCACGTTCTATCTCTATGTTTTGTTTCCTCTTGATGTAGCCCTAACAGTGACTGGCGAGAAACACTTTCATGGAAAGGGGTTGCCAGGCTTCCCAAAATTACGAATCTCCGGAAATCTCAGCAAATATTTTTTCACCCAAACTGGATGATACTTTCAGGTAATGATCAGTACACTATCGCGACTTGGTTCCCCAAATGTCGTTCTTCTATGTTGAAGCGTTCGTTTCCAGTAACAGTTTGAATTTTTAGGTTTCACTCTGTTTCCTCCTATATTGATAGATGTATTTGGAACTCTAAATCCAACACGGTTTGTGCTAGCTTCTTGAAACTTGACACAATAAAGTAGTTTCACGTTCTATCTCTATGTTTTGTTTCCTCTTGATGTAGCCCTAACAGTGACTGGCGAGAAACACTTTCATGGAAAGGGGTTGCCAGGCTTCCCAAATATACGAATCTCCAGAAATCTCAGCAAATATTTTTTCACCCAAACAGGATGATACTTTCAGGTAATGATCAGTACACTAAGGCGACTTGGTTCCCCAAATTTTGTTCTTCTATGTTGAAGCGTTCGTTTCCAGTAACAGTTTGAATTTTTAGGTTTCACTCTGTTTTCTCCTATATTGATAGATGTATTTGGAACTCTAAATCCAACACGGTTTGTGCTAGCTTCTTGAAACTTGACACAATAAAGTAGTTTCACGTTCTATCTCTATGTTTTGTTTCCTCTTGATGTAGCCCTAAGCAGTGACTGGCGAGAAACACTTTCATGGAAAGGGGTTGCCAGGCTTCCCAAAATTACGAATCTCCAGAAATCTCAGCAAATATTTTTTCACCCAAACTGGATGATACTTTCAGGTAATGATCACTACACTAACGCGACTTGGTTCCCCAAATTTCGTTCTTCTATGTTGAAGCGTTCGTTTCCAGTAACAGTTTGAATTTTTAGGTTTCACTCTGTTTTCTCCTATATTGATAGATGTATTTGGAACTCTAAATCCAACACGGTTTGTGCTAGCTTCTTGAAACTTGACACAATAAAGCAGTTTCACGTTCTATCTCTATGTTTTGTTTCCTCTTGATGTAGCCCTAAGCAGTGACTGGCGAGAAACACTTTCATGGAAAGGGGTTGCCAGGCTTCCCAAAATTACGAATCTCCAGAAATCTCAGCAAATATTTTTTCACCCAAACTGGATGATACTTTCAGGTAATGATCAGTACACTAAGGCGACTTGGTTCCCCAAATGTCGTTCTTCTATGTTGAAGCGTTCGTTTCCAGTAACAGTTTGAATTTTTAGGTTTCACTCTGTTTTCTCCTATATTAATAGATGTATTTGGAACTCTAAATCCAACACGGTTTGTGCTAGCTTCTTGAACCTTGACACAATACAGCAGTTTCACGTTCTATCTCTATGTTTTGTTTCCTCTTGATGTAGCCCTAACAGTGACTGGCGAGAAACACTTTCATGGAAAGGGGTTGCCAGGCTTCCCAAATATACGAATCTCCAGAAATCTCAGGAAATATTTTTTCACCCAAACAGGATGATACTTTCAGGTAATGATCAGTACACTAAGGCGACTTGGTTCCCCAAATTTCGTTCTTCTATGTTGAAGCGTTCGTTTCCAGTAACAGTTTGAATTTTTAGGTTTCACTCTGTTTTCTCCTATATTGATAGATGTATTTGGAAATCTAAATCCAACACGGTTTGTGCTAGCTTCTTGAAACTTGACACAATAAAGTAGTTTCACGTTCTATCTCTATGTTTTGTTTCCTCTTGATGTAGCCCTAACAGTGACTGGCGAGAAACACTTTCATGGAAAGGGGTTGCCAGGCTTCCCAAATATACGAATCTCCAGAAATCTCAGCAAATATTTTTTCACCCAAACAGGATGATACTTTCAGGTAATGATCAGTACACTAAGGCGACTTGGTTCCCCAAATTTCGTTCTTCTATGTTGAAGCGTTCGTTTCCAGTAACAGTTTGAATTTTTAGGTTTCACTCTGTTTTCTCCTATATTGATAGATGTATTTGGAACTCTAAATCCAACACGGTTTGTGCTAGCTTCTTGAAACTTGACACAATAAAGTAGTTTCACGTTCTATCTCTATGTTTTGTTTCCTCTTGATGTAGCCCTAAGCAGTGACTGGCGAGAAACACTTTCATGGAAACGGGTTGCCAGGCTTCCCAAAATTACGAATCTCCAGAAATCTCAGCAAATATTTTTTCACCCAAACTGGATGATACTTTCAGGTAATGATCACTACACTAACGCGACTTGGTTCCCCAAATTTCGTTCTTCTATGTTGAAGCGTTCGTTTCCAGTAACAGTTTGAATTTTTAGGTTTCACTCTGTTTTCTCCTATATTGATAGATGTATTTGGAACTCTAAATCCAACACGGTTTGTGCTAGCTTCTT
The DNA here is from genome assembly GCF_964194105.1 of Spermophilus citellus. NCBI lineage: Eukaryota > Metazoa > Chordata > Mammalia > Rodentia > Sciuridae > Spermophilus > Spermophilus citellus. The sequence continues at coordinate 179,473 of NW_027673057.1, forward strand.
GAAAATTGACACAATAAAGCAGTTTCACGTTCTATCTCTATGTTTTGTTTCCTCTTGATGTAGCCCTACGCAGTGACTGGCGAGAAACACTTTCATGGAAAGGGGTTGCCAGGCTTCCCAAAATTACGAATCTCCAGAAATCTCAGCATATATTTTTTCACCCAAACTGGATGATACTTTCAGGTAATGATCAGTACACTAAGGCGACTTGGTTCCCCAAATGTCGTTCTTCTATGTTGAAGCGTTCGTTTCCAGTAACAGTTTGAATTTTTAGGTTTCACTCTGTTTTCTCCTATATTGATAGATGTATTTGGAACTCTAAATCCAACACGGTTTGTGCTAGCTTCTTGAAACTTGACACAATAAAGTAATTTCACGTTCTATCTCTATGTTTTGTTTCCTCTTGATGTAGCCCCAAGCAGTGACTGAGGAGAAACACTTTCATGGAAAGGGGTTGCCAGGCTTCCTAAAATTACAAATCTCCAGAAATCTCAGCAAATATTTTTTCACCCAATCTGGATGATACTTTCAGGTAATGATCAGTACACTAAGGCGACTTGGTTCCCCAAATGTCGTTCTTCTATGTTGAAGCGTTCGTTTCCAGTAACAGTTTGAATTTTTAGGTTTCACTCTGTTTTCTCCTATATTGATAGATGTATTTGGAACTCTAAATCCAACACGGTTTGTGCTAGCTTCTTGAAACTTGACACAATAAAGTAGTTTCACGTTCTATCTCTATGTTTTGTTTCCTCTTGATGTAGCCCTAACAGTGACTGGCGAGAAACACTTTCATGGAAAGGGGTTGCCAGGCTTCCCAAATATACGAATCTCCAGAAATCTCAGCAAATATTTTTTCACCCAAACAGGATGATACTTTCAGGTAATGATCAGTACACTAAGGCGACTTGGTTCCCCAAATGTCGTTCTTCTATGTTGAAGCGTTCGTTTCCAGTAACAGTTTGAATTTTTAGGTTTCACTCTGTTTTCTCCTATATTGATAGATGTATTTGGAACTCTAAATCCAACACGGTTTGTGCTAGCTTCTTGAAACTTGACACAATAAAGCAGTTTCACGTTCTATCTCTATGTTTTGTTTCCTCTTGATGTAGCCCTAAGCAGTGACTGGCGAGAAACACTTTCATGGAAAGGGGTTGCCAGGCTTCCCAAAATTACGAATCTCCAGAAATCTCAGCAAATATTTTTTCACCCAAACTGGATGATACTTTCAGGTAATGATCAGTACACTAAGGCGACTTGGTTCCCCAAATTTCGTTCTTCTATGTTGAAGCGTTCGTTTCCAGTAACAGTTTGAATTTTTAGGTTTCACTCTGTTTTCTCCTATATTGATAGATGTATTTGGAAGTCTAAATCCAACACGGTTTGTGCTAGCTTCTTGAAACTTGACACAATAAAGCAGTTTCACGTTCTATCTCTATGTTTTGTTTCCTCTTGATGTAGCCCTAACAGTGACTGGCGAGAAACACTTTCATGGAAAGGGGTTGCCAGCCTTCCCAAATATACGAATCTCCAGAAATCTCAGCAAATATTTTTTCACCCAAACAGGATGATACTTTCAGGTAATGATCAGTACACTAACGCGACTTGGTTCCCCAAATTTCGTTCTTCTATGTTGAAGCGTTCGTTTCCAGTAACAGTTTGAATTTTTAGGTTTCACTCTCTTTTCTCCTATATTGATAGATGTATTTGGAACTCTAAATCCAACACGGTTTGTGCTAGCTTCTTGAAACTTGACACAATAAAGTAGTTTCACGTTCTATCTCTATGTTTTGTTTCCTCTTGATGTAGCCCTAACAGTGACTGGCGAGAAGCACTTTCATGGAAAGGGGTTGCCAGGCTTCCCAAATATATGAATCTCCAGAAATCTCAGCAAATATTTTTTCACCCAAACAGGATGATACTTTCAGGTAATGATCAGTACACTAAGGCGACTTGGTTCCCCAAATGTCGTTCTTCTATGTTGAAGCGTTCGTTTCCAGTAACAGTTTGAATTTTTAGGTTTCACTCTGTTTTCTCCTATATTGATAGATGTATTTGGAACTCTAAATCCAACACGGTTTGTGCTAGCTTCTTGAAACTTGACACAATAAAGTAGTTTCACGTTCTATCTCTATGTTTTGTTTCCTCTTGATGTAGCCCTAAGCAGTGACTGGCGAGAAACACTTTCATGGAAAGGGGTTGCCAGGCTTCCCAAAATTACGAATCTCCAGAAATCTCAGCAAATATTTTTTCACCCAAACTGGATGATACTTTCAGGTAATGATCACTACACTAAGGCGACTTGGTTCCCCAAATTTCGTTCTTCTATGTTGAAGCGTTCGTTTCCAGTAACAGTTTGAATTTTTAGGTTTCACTCTGTTTTCTCCTATATTGATAGATGTATTTGGAACTCTAAATCCAACACGGTTTGTGCTAGCTTCTTGAAACTTGACACAATAAAGTAGTTTCATGTTCTATCTCTATGTTTTGTTTCCTCTTGATGTAGCCCTAACAGTGACTGGCGAGAAACACTTTCATGGAAAGGGGTTGCCAGGCTTCCCAAATATACGAATCTCCAGAAATCTCAGCAAATATTTTTTCACCCAAATAGGATGATACTTTCAGGTAATGATCAGTACACTAAGGCGACTTGGTTCCCCAAATTTCGTTCTTCTATGTTGAAGCGTTCGTTTCCAGTAACAGTTTGAATTTTTAGGTTTCACTCTGTTTTCTCCTATATTGATAGATGTATTTGGAACTCTAAATCCAACACGGTTTGTGCTAGCTTCTTGAAACTTGACACAATAAAGTAGTTTCACGTTCTATCTCTATGTTTTGTTTCCTCTTGTTGTAGCCCTAAGCAGTGACTGGCGAGAAACACTTTCATGGAAAGGGGTTGCCAGGCTTCCCAAAATTACGAATCTCCAGAAATCTCAGCAAATATTTTTTCACCCAAACTGGATGATACTTTCAGGTAATGATCACTACACTAACGCGACTTGGTTCCCCAAATTTCGTTCTTCTATGTTGAAGCGTTCGTTTCCAGTAACAGTTTGAATTTTTAGGTTTCACTCTGTTTTCTCCTATATTGATAGATGTATTTGGAACTCTAAATCCAACACGGTTTGTGCTAGCTTCTTGAAACTTGACACAATAAAGCAGTTTCACGTTCTATCTCTATGTTTTGTTTACTCTTGATGTAGCCCTAAGCAGTGACTGGCGAGAAACACTTTCATGGAAAGGGGTTGCCAGGCTTCCCAAAATTACGAATCTACAGAAATCTCAGCAAATATTTTTTCACCCAAACTGGATGATACTTTCAGGTAATGATCAGTACACTAAGGCGACTTGGTTCCCCAAATGTCGTTCTTCTATGTTGAAGCGTTCGTTTCCAGTAACAGTTTGAATTTTTAGGTTTCACTCTCTTTTCTCCTATATTGATAGATGTATTTGGAACTCTAAATCCAACACGGTTTGTGCTAGCTTCTTGAACCTTGACACAATACAGCAGTTTCACGTTCTATCTCTATGTTTTGTTTCCTCTTGATGTAGCCCTAACAGTGACTGGCGAGAAACACTTTCATGGAAAGGGGTTGCCAGGCTTCCCAAATATACGAATCTCCAGAAATCTCAGGAAATATTTTTTCACCCAAACAGGATGATACTTTCAGGTAATGATCAGTACACTAAGGCGACTTGGTTCCCCAAATTTCGTTCTTCTATGTTGAAGCGTTCGTTTCCAGTAACAGTTTGAATTTTTAGGTTTCACTCTGTTTTCTCCTATATTGATAGATGTATTTGGAACTCTAAATCCAACACGGTTTGTGCTAGCTTCTTGAAACTTGACACAATAAAGTAGTTTCACGTTCTATCTCTATGTTTTGTTTCCTCTTGATGTAGCCCTAACAGTGACTGGCGAGAAACACTTTCATGGAAAGGGGTTGCCAGGCTTCCCAAATATACGAATCTCCAGAAATCTCAGGAAATATTTTTTCACCCAAACAGGATGATACTTTCAGGTAATGATCAGTACACTAAGGCGACTTGGTTCCCCAAATTTCGTTCTTCTATGTTGAAGCGTTCGTTTCCAGTAACAGTTTGAATTTTTAGGTTTCACTCTGTTTTCTCCTATATTGATAGATGTATTTGGAAATCTAAATCCAACACGGTTTGTGCTAGCTTCTTGAAACTTGACACAATAAAGTAGTTTCACGTTCTATCTCTATGTTTTGTTTCCTCTTGATGTAGCCCTAACAGTGACTGGCGAGAAACACTTTCATGGAAAGGGGTTGCCAGGCTTCCCAAATATACGAATCTCCAGAAATCTCAGCAAATATTTTTTCACCCAAACAGGATGATACTTTCAGGTAATGATCAGTACACTAAGGCGACTTGGTTCCCCAAATTTCGTTCTTCTATGTTGAAGCGTTCGTTTCCAGTAACAGTTTGAATTTTTAGGTTTCACTCTGTTTTCTCCTATATTGATAGATGTATTTGGAACTCTAAATCCAACACGGTTTGTGCTAGCTTCTTGAAACTTGACACAATAAAGTAGTTTCACGTTCTATCTCTATGTTTTGTTTCCTCTTGATGTAGCCCTAAGCAGTGACTGGCGAGAAACACTTTCATGGAAACGGGTTGCCAGGCTTCCCAAAATTACGAATCTCCAGAAATCTCAGCAAATATTTTTTCACCCAAACTGGATGATACTTTCAGGTAATGATCACTACACTAACGCGACTTGGTTCCCCAAATTTCGTTCTTCTATGTTGAAGCGTTCGTTTCCAGTAACAGTTTGAATTTTTAGGTTTCACTCTGTTTTCTCCTATATTGATAGATGTATTTGGAACTCTAAATCCAACACGGTTTGTGCTAGCTTCTTGAAAATTGACACAATAAAGCAGTTTCACGTTCTATCTCTATGTTTTGTTTCCTCTTGATGTAGCCCTACGCAGTGACTGGCGAGAAACACTTTCATGGAAAGGGGTTGCCAGGCTTCCCAAAATTACGAATCTCCAGAAATCTCAGCATATATTTTTTCACCCAAACTGGATGATACTTTCAGGTAATGATCAGTACACTAAGGCGACTTGGTTCCCCAAATGTCGTTCTTCTATGTTGAAGCGTTCGTTTCCAGTAACAGTTTGAATTTTTAGGTTTCACTCTGTTTTCTCCTATATTGATAGATGTATTTGGAACTCTAAATCCAACACGGTTTGTGCTAGCTTCTTGAAACTTGACACAATAAAGTAATTTCACGTTCTATCTCTATGTTTTGTTTCCTCTTGATGTAGCCCCAAGCAGTGACTGAGGAGAAACACTTTCATGGAAAGGGGTTGCCAGGCTTCCTAAAATTACAAATCTCCAGAAATCTCAGCAAATATTTTTTCACCCAATCTGGATGATACTTTCAGGTAATGATCAGTACACTAAGGCGACTTGGTTCCCCAAATGTCGTTCTTCTATGTTGAAGCGTTCGTTTCCAGTAACAGTTTGAATTTTTAGGTTTCACTCTGTTTTCTCCTATATTGATAGATGTATTTGGAACTCTAAATCCAACACGGTTTGTGCTAGCTTCTTGAAACTTGACACAATAAAGTAGTTTCACGTTCTATCTCTATGTTTTGTTTCCTCTTGATGTAGCCCTAACAGTGACTGGCGAGAAACACTTTCATGGAAAGGGGTTGCCAGGCTTCCCAAATATACGAATCTCCAGAAATCTCAGCAAATATTTTTTCACCCAAACAGGATGATACTTTCAGGTAATGATCAGTACACTAAGGCGACTTGGTTCCCCAAATGTCGTTCTTCTATGTTGAAGCGTTCGTTTCCAGTAACAGTTTGAATTTTTAGGTTTCACTCTGTTTTCTCCTATATTGATAGATGTATTTGGAACTCTAAATCCAACACGGTTTGTGCTAGCTTCTTGAAACTTGACACAATAAAGCAGTTTCACGTTCTATCTCTATGTTTTGTTTCCTCTTGATGTAGCCCTAAGCAGTGACTGGCGAGAAACACTTTCATGGAAAGGGGTTGCCAGGCTTCCCAAAATTACGAATCTCCAGAAATCTCAGCAAATATTTTTTCACCCAAACTGGATGATACTTTCAGGTAATGATCAGTACACTAAGGCGACTTGGTTCCCCAAATTTCGTTCTTCTATGTTGAAGCGTTCGTTTCCAGTAACAGTTTGAATTTTTAGGTTTCACTCTGTTTTCTCCTATATTGATAGATGTATTTGGAAGTCTAAATCCAACACGGTTTGTGCTAGCTTCTTGAAACTTGACACAATAAAGCAGTTTCACGTTCTATCTCTATGTTTTGTTTCCTCTTGATGTAGCCCTAACAGTGACTGGCGAGAAACACTTTCATGGAAAGGGGTTGCCAGCCTTCCCAAATATACGAATCTCCAGAAATCTCAGCAAATATTTTTTCACCCAAACAGGATGATACTTTCAGGTAATGATCAGTACACTAACGCGACTTGGTTCCCCAAATTTCGTTCTTCTATGTTGAAGCGTTCGTTTCCAGTAACAGTTTGAATTTTTAGGTTTCACTCTCTTTTCTCCTATATTGATAGATGTATTTGGAACTCTAAATCCAACACGGTTTGTGCTAGCTTCTTGAAACTTGACACAATAAAGTAGTTTCACGTTCTATCTCTATGTTTTGTTTCCTCTTGATGTAGCCCTAACAGTGACTGGCGAGAAGCACTTTCATGGAAAGGGGTTGCCAGGCTTCCCAAATATATGAATCTCCAGAAATCTCAGCAAATATTTTTTCACCCAAACAGGATGATACTTTCAGGTAATGATCAGTACACTAAGGCGACTTGGTTCCCCAAATGTCGTTCTTCTATGTTGAAGCGTTCGTTTCCAGTAACAGTTTGAATTTTTAGGTTTCACTCTGTTTTCTCCTATATTGATAGATGTATTTGGAACTCTAAATCCAACACGGTTTGTGCTAGCTTCTTGAAACTTGACACAATAAAGTAGTTTCACGTTCTATCTCTATGTTTTGTTTCCTCTTGATGTAGCCCTAAGCAGTGACTGGCGAGAAACACTTTCATGGAAAGGGGTTGCCAGGCTTCCCAAAATTACGAATCTCCAGAAATCTCAGCAAATATTTTTTCACCCAAACTGGATGATACTTTCAGGTAATGATCACTACACTAAGGCGACTTGGTTCCCCAAATTTCGTTCTTCTATGTTGAAGCGTTCGTTTCCAGTAACAGTTTGAATTTTTAGGTTTCACTCTGTTTTCTCCTATATTGATAGATGTATTTGGAACTCTAAATCCAACACGGTTTGTGCTAGCTTCTTGAAACTTGACACAATAAAGTAGTTTCATGTTCTATCTCTATGTTTTGTTTCCTCTTGATGTAGCCCTAACAGTGACTGGCGAGAAACACTTTCATGGAAAGGGGTTGCCAGGCTTCCCAAATATACGAATCTCCAGAAATCTCAGCAAATATTTTTTCACCCAAATAGGATGATACTTTCAGGTAATGATCAGTACACTAAGGCGACTTGGTTCCCCAAATTTCGTTCTTCTATGTTGAAGCGTTCGTTTCCAGTAACAGTTTGAATTTTTAGGTTTCACTCTGTTTTCTCCTATATTGATAGATGTATTTGGAACTCTAAATCCAACACGGTTTGTGCTAGCTTCTTGAAACTTGACACAATAAAGTAGTTTCACGTTCTATCTCTATGTTTTGTTTCCTCTTGTTGTAGCCCTAAGCAGTGACTGGCGAGAAACACTTTCATGGAAAGGGGTTGCCAGGCTTCCCAAAATTACGAATCTCCAGAAATCTCAGCAAATATTTTTTCACCCAAACTGGATGATACTTTCAGGTAATGATCACTACACTAACGCGACTTGGTTCCCCAAATTTCGTTCTTCTATGTTGAAGCGTTCGTTTCCAGTAACAGTTTGAATTTTTAGGTTTCACTCTGTTTTCTCCTATATTGATAGATGTATTTGGAACTCTAAATCCAACACGGTTTGTGCTAGCTTCTTGAAACTTGACACAATAAAGCAGTTTCACGTTCTATCTCTATGTTTTGTTTACTCTTGATGTAGCCCTAAGCAGTGACTGGCGAGAAACACTTTCATGGAAAGGGGTTGCCAGGCTTCCCAAAATTACGAATCTACAGAAATCTCAGCAAATATTTTTTCACCCAAACTGGATGATACTTTCAGGTAATGATCAGTACACTAAGGCGACTTGGTTCCCCAAATGTCGTTCTTCTATGTTGAAGCGTTCGTTTCCAGTAACAGTTTGAATTTTTAGGTTTCACTCTCTTTTCTCCTATATTGATAGATGTATTTGGAACTCTAAATCCAACACGGTTTGTGCTAGCTTCTTGAACCTTGACACAATACAGCAGTTTCACGTTCTATCTCTATGTTTTGTTTCCTCTTGATGTAGCCCTAACAGTGACTGGCGAGAAACACTTTCATGGAAAGGGGTTGCCAGGCTTCCCAAATATACGAATCTCCAGAAATCTCAGGAAATATTTTTTCACCCAAACAGGATGATACTTTCAGGTAATGATCAGTACACTAAGGCGACTTGGTTCCCCAAATTTCGTTCTTCTATGTTGAAGCGTTCGTTTCCAGTAACAGTTTGAATTTTTAGGTTTCACTCTGTTTTCTCCTATATTGATAGATGTATTTGGAACTCTAAATCCAACACGGTTTGTGCTAGCTTCTTGAAACTTGACACAATAAAGTAGTTTCACGTTCTATCTCTATGTTTTGTTTCCTCTTGTTGTAGCCCTAAGCAGTGACTGGCGAGAAACACTTTCATGGAAAGGGGTTGCCAGGCTTCCCAAAATTACGAATCTCCAGAAATCTCAGCAAATATTTTTTCACCCAAACTGGATGATACTTTCAGGTAATGATCACTACACTAACGCGACTTGGTTCCCCAAATTTCGTTCTTCTATGTTGAAGCGTTCGTTTCCAGTAACAGTTTGAATTTTTAGGTTTCACTCTGTTTTCTCCTATATTGATAGATGTATTTGGAACTCTAAATCCAACACGGTTTGTGCTAGCTTCTTGAAACTTGACACAATAAAGCAGTTTCACGTTCTATCTCTATGTTTTGTTTACTCTTGATGTAGCCCTAAGCAGTGACTGGCGAGAAACACTTTCATGGAAAGGGGTTGCCAGGCTTCCCAAAATTACGAATCTACAGAAATCTCAGCAAATATTTTTTCACCCAAACTGGATGATACTTTCAGGTAATGATCAGTACACTAAGGCGACTTGATTCCCCAAATGTCGTTCTTCTATGTTGAAGCGTTCGTTTCCAGTAACAGTTTGAATTTTTAGGTTTCACTCTCTTTTCTCCTATATTGATAGATGTATTTGGAACTCTAAATCCAACACGGTTTGTGCTAGCTTCTTGAACCTTGACACAATACAGCAGTTTCACGTTCTATCTCTATGTTTTGTTTCCTCTTGATGTAGCCCTAACAGTGACTGGCGAGAAACACTTTCATGGAAAGGGGTTGCCAGGCTTCCCAAATATACGAATCTCCAGAAATCTCAGGAAATATTTTTTCACCCAAACAGGATGATACTTTCAGGTAATGATCAGTACACTAAGGCGACTTGGTTCCCCAAATTTCGTTCTTCTATGTTGAAGCGTTCGTTTCCAGTAACAGTTTGAATTTTTAGGTTTCACTCTGTTTTCTCCTATATTGATAGATGTATTTGGAACTCTAAATCCAACACGGTTTGTGCTAGCTTCTTGAAACTTGACACAATAAAGTAGTTTCATGTTCTATCTCTATGTTTTGTTTCCTCTTGATGTAGCCCTAACAGTGACTGGCGAGAAACACTTTCATGGAAAGGGGTTGCCAGGCTTCCCAAATATACGAATCTCCAGAAATCTCAGCAAATATTTTTTTCACCCAAACAGGATGATACTTTCAGGTAATGATCAGTACACTAAGGCGACTTGGTTCCCCAAATTTCGTTCTTCTATGTTGAAGCGTTCGTTTCCAGTAACAGTTTGAATTTTTAGGTTTCACTCTGTTTTCTCCTATATTGATAGATGTATTTGGAACTCTAAATCCAACACGGTTTGTGCTAGCTTCTTGAAACTTGACACAATAAAGTAGTTTCACTTTCTCTCTCTATGTTTTGTTTCCTCTTGATGTAGCCCTAAGAGTGACTGGCGAGAAACACTTTCATGGAAAGGGGTTGCCAGGCTTCCCAAATATACGAATCTCCAGAAATCTCAGCAAATATTTTTTCACCCAAACAGGATGATACTTTCAGGTAATGATCAGTACACTAAGGCGACTTGGTTCCCCAAATTTCGTTCTTCTATGTTGAAGCGTTCGTTTCCAGTAACAGTTTGAATTTTTAGGTTTCACTCTGTTTTCTCCTATATTGATAGATGTATTTGGAACTCTAAATCCAACACGGTTTGTGCTAGCTTCTTGAAACTTGACACAATAAAGTAGTTTCACGTTCTATCTCTATGTTTTGTTTCCTCTTGATGTAGCCCTAAGCAGTGACTGGCGATAAACACTTTCATGGAAAGGGGTGGCTTCCCAAAATTACGAATCTCCAGAAATCTCAGCAAATGTTTTTTCCCCCAAACTGGATGATACTTTCAGGTAATGATCAGTACACTAAGGCGACTTGGTTCCCCAAATTTCGTTCTTCTATGTTGAAGCGTTCGTTTCCAGTAACAGTTTGAATTTTTAGGTTTCACTCTGTTTTCTCCTATATTGATAGATGTATTTGGAACTCTAAATCCAACACGGTTTGTGCTAGCTTCTTGAAACTTGACACAATAAAGTAGTTTCACGTTCTATCTCTATGTTTTGTTTCCTCTTGTTGTAGCCCTAAGCAGTGACTGGCGAGAAACACTTTCATGGAAAGGGGTTGCCAGGCTTCCCAAAATTACGAATCTCCAGAAATCTCAGCAAATATTTTTTCACCCAAACTGGATGATACTTTCAGGTAATGATCACTACACTAACGCGACTTGGTTCCCCAAATTTTGTTCTTCTATGTTGAAGCGTTCGTTTCCAGTAACAGTTTGAATTTTTAGGTTTCACTCTGTTTTCTCCTATATTGATAGATGTATTTGGAACTCTAAATCCAACACGGTTTGTGCTAGCTTCTTGAAACTTGACACAATAAAGCAGTTTCACGTTCTATCTCTATGTTTTGTTTACTCTTGATGTAGCCCTAAGCAGTGACTGGCGAGAAACACTTTCATGGAAAGGGGTTGCCAGGCTTCCCAAAATTACGAATCTACAGAAATCTCAGCAAATATTTTTTCACCCAAACTGGATGATACTTTCAGGTAATGATCAGTACACTAAGGCGACTTGGTTCCCCAAATGTCGTTCTTCTATGTTGAAGCGTTCGTTTCCAGTAACAGTTTGAATTTTTAGGTTTCACTCTCTTTTTTCCTATATTGATAGATGTATTTGGAACTCTAAATCCAACACGGTTTGTGCTAGCTTCTTGAACCTTGACACAATACAGCAGTTTCACGTTCTATCTCTATGTTTTGTTTCCTCTTGATGTAGCCCTAACAGTGACTGGCGAGAAACACTTTCATGGAAAGGGGTTGCCAGGCTTCCCAAATATACGAATCTCCAGAAATCTCAGGAAATATTTTTTCACCCAAACAGGATGATACTTTCAGGTAATGATCAGTACACTAAGGCGACTTGGTTCCCCAAATTTCGTTCTTCTATGTTGAAGCGTTCGTTTCCAGTAACAGTTTGAATTTTTAGGTTTCACTCTGTTTTCTCCTATATTGATAGATGTATTTGGAACTCTAAATCCAACACGGTTTGTGCTAGCTTCTTGAAACTTGACACAATAAAGTAGTTTCACGTTCTATCTCTATGTTTTGTTTCCTCTTGTTGTAGCCCTAAGCAGTGACTGGCGAGAAACACTTTCATGGAAAGGGGTTGCCAGGCTTCCCAAAATTACGAATCTCCAGAAATCTCAGCAAATATTTTTTCACCCAAACTGGATGATACTTTCAGGTAATGATCACTACACTAACGCGACTTGGTTCCCCAAATTTCGTTCTTCTATGTTGAAGCGTTCGTTTCCAGTAACAGTTTGAATTTTTAGGTTTCACTCTGTTTTCTCCTATATTGATAGATGTATTTGGAACTCTAAATCCAACACGGTTTGTGCTAGCTTCTTGAAACTTGACACAATAAAGCAGTTTCACGTTCTATCTCTATGTTTTGTTTACTCTTGATGTAGCCCTAAGCAGTGACTGGCGAGAAACACTTTCATGGAAAGGGGTTGCCAGGCTTCCCAAAATTACGAATCTACAGAAATCTCAGCAAATATTTTTTCACCCAAACTGGATGATACTTTCAGGTAATGATCAGTACACTAAGGCGACTTGATTCCCCAAATGTCGTTCTTCTATGTTGAAGCGTTCGTTTCCAGTAACAGTTTGAATTTTTAGGTTTCACTCTGTTTTCTCCTATATTGATAGATGTATTTGGAACTCTAAATCCAACACGGTTTGTGCTAGCTTCTTGAAACTTGACACAATAAAGTAATTTCACGTTCTATCTCTATGTTTTGTTTCCTCTTGATGTAGCCCCAAGCAGTGACTTAGGAGAAACACTTTCATGGAAAGGGGTTGCCAGGCTTCCTAAAATTACAAATCTCCAGAAATCTCAGCAAATATTTTTTCACCCAAACTGGATGATACTTTCAGGTAATGATCAGTACACTAAGGCGACTTGGTTCCCCAAATGTCGTTCTTCTATGTTGAAGCGTTCGTTTCCAGTAACAGTTTGAATTTTTAGGTTTCACTCTGTTTTCTCCTATATTGATAGATGTATTTGGAACTCTAAATCCAACTCGGTTTGTGCTAGCTTCTTGAAACTTGACACAATAAAGTAGTTTCACGTTCTATCTCTATGTTTTGTTTCCTCTTGATGTAGCCCTAACAGTGACTGGCGAGAAACACTTTCATGGAAAGGGGTTGCCAGGCTTCCCAAAATTACGAATCTCCAGAAATCTCAGCAAATATTTTTTCACCCAAACTGGATGATACTTTCAGGTAATGATCACTACACTAACGCGACTTGGTTCCCCAAATGTCGATCTTCTATGTTGAAGCGTTCGTTTCCAGTAACAGTTTGAATTTTTAGGTTTCACTCTGTTTTCTCCTATATTGATAGATGTATTTGGAACTCTAAATCCAACACGGTTTATGCTAGCTTCTTGAAACTTGACACAATAAAGCAGTTTCACGTTCTATCTCTATGTTTTGTTTCCTCTTGATGTAGCCCTAAGCAGTGACTGGCGAGAAACACTTTCATGGAAAGGGGTTGCCAGGCTTCCCAAAATTACGAATCTCCAGAAATCTCAGCAAATATTTTTTCACCCAAACTGGATGATACTTTCAGGTAATGATCAGTACACTAAGGCGACTTGGTTCCCCAAATGTCGTTCTTCTATGTTGAAGCGTTCGTTTCCAGTAACAGTTTGAATTTTTAGGTTTCACTCTGTTTTCTCCTATATTGATAGATGTATTTGGAACTCTAAATCCAACACGGTTTGTGCTAGCTTCTTGAAACTTGACACAATAAAGCAGTTTCACGTTCTATCTCTATGTTTTGTTTCCTCTTGATGTAGCCCTAACAGTGACTGGCGAGAAACACTTTCATGGAAAGGGGTTGCCAGGCTTCCCAAATATACGAATCTCCAGAAATCTCAGCAAATATTTTTTCACCCAAACAGGATGATACTTTCAGGTAATGATCAGTACACTAAGGCGACTTGGTTCCCCAAATTTCGTTCTTCTATGTTGAAGCGTTCGTTTCCAGTAACAGTTTGAATTTTTAGGTTTCACTCTGTTTTCTCCTATATTGATAGATGTATTTGGAACTCTAAATCCAACACGGTTTGTGCTAGCTTCTTGAAACTTGACACAATAAAGTAGTTTCACGTTCTATCTCTATGTTTTGTTTCCTCTTGATGTAGCCCTAACAGTGACTGGCGAGAAACACTTTCATGGAAAGGGGTTGCCAGGCTTCCCAAATATACGAATCTCCAGAAATCTCAGGAAATATTTTTTCACCCAAACAGGATGATACTTTCAGGTAATGATCAGTACACTAAGGCGACTTGGTTCCCCAAATTTCGTTCTTCTATGTTGAAGCGTTCGTTTCCAGTAACAGTTTGAATTTTTAGGTTTCACTCTGTTTTCTCCTATATTGATAGATGTATTTGGAACTCTAAATCCAACACGGTTTGTGCTAGCTTCTTGAAACTTGACACAATAAAGTAGTTTCACGTTCTATCTCTATGTTTTGTTTCCTCTTGATGTAGCACTAAGCAGTGACTGGCGAGAAACACTTTCATGGAAAGGGGTTGCCAGGCTTCCCAAAATTACGAATCTCCAGAAATCTCAGCAAATATTTTTTCACCCAAACTGGATGATACTTTCAGGTAATGATCACTACACTAAGGCGACTTGGTTCCCCAAATTTCGTTCTTCTATGTTGAAGCGTTCGTTTCCAGTAACAGTTTGAATTTTTAGGTTTCACTCTGTTTTCTCCTATATTGATAGATGTATTTGGAACTCTAAATCCAACACGGTTTGTGCTAGCTTCTTGAAACTTGACACAATAAAGCAGTTTCACGTTCTATCTCTATGTTTTGTTTCCTCTTGATGTAGCCCTAAGCAGTGACTGGCGAGAAACACTTTCATGGAAAGGGGTTGCCAGGCTTCCCAAAATTACGAATCTCCAGAAATCTCAGCAAATATTTTTTCACCCAAACTGGATGATACTTTCAGGTAATGATCAGTACACTAAGGCGACTTGGTTCCCCAAATGTCGTTCTTCTATGTTGAAGCGTTCGTTTCCAGTAACAGTTTGAATTTTTAGGTTTCACTCTGTTTTCTCCTATATTGATAGATGTATTTGGAACTCTAAATCCAACACGGTTTGTGCTAGCTTCTTGAAACTTGACACAATAAAGTAGTTTCACGTTCTATCTCTATGTTTTGTTTCCTCTTGATGTAGCCCTAACAGTGACTGGCGAGAAACACTTTCATGGAAAGGGGTTGCCAGGCTTCCCAAAATTACGAATCTCCAGAAATCTCAGCAAATATTTCTTCACCCAAACTGGATGATACTTTCAGGTAATGATCACTACACTAACGCGACTTGGTTCCCCAAATGTCGTTCTTCTATGTTGAAGCGTTCGTTTCCAGTAACAGTTTGAATTTTTAGGTTTCACTCTGTTTTCTCCTATATTGATAGATGTATTTGGAACTCTAAATCCAACACGGTTTGTGCTAGCTTCTTGAAACTTGACACAATAAAGCAGTTTCACGTTCTATCTCTATGTTTTGTTTCCTCTTGATGTAGCCCTAAGCAGTGACTGGCGAGAAACACTTTCATGGAAAGGGGTTGCCAGGCTTCCCAAAATTACGAATCTCCAGAAATCTCAGCAAATATTTTTTCACCCAAACTGGATGATACTTTCAGGTAATGATCAGTACACTAAGGCGACTTGGTTCCCCAAATGTCGTTCTTCTATGTTGAAGCGTTCGTTTCCAGTAACAGTTTGAATTTTTAGGTTTCACTCTGTTTTCTCCTATATTGATAGATGTATTTGGAACTCTAAATCCAACACGGTTTGTGCTAGCTTCTTGAAACTTGACACAATAAAGCAGTTTCACGTTCTATCTCTATGTTTTGTTTCCTCTTGATGTAGCCCTAACAGTGACTGGCGAGAAACACTTTCATGGAAAGGGGTTGCCAGGCTTCCCAAATATACGAATCTCCAGAAATCTCAGCAAATATTTTTTCACCCAAACAGGATGATACTTTCAGGTAATGATCAGTACACTAAGGCGACTTGGTTCCCCAAATTTCGTTCTTCTATGTTGAAGCGTTCGTTTCCAGTAACAGTTTGAATTTTTAGGTTTCACTCTGTTTTCTCCTATATTGATAGATGTATTTGGAACTCTAAATCCAACACGGTTTGTGCTAGCTTCTTGAAACTTGACACAATAAAGTAGTTTCACGTTCTATCTCTATGTTTTGTTTCCTCTTGATGTAGCCCTAACAGTGACTGGCGAGAAACACTTTCATGGAAAGGGGTTGCCAGGCTTCCCAAATATACGAATCTCCAGAAATCTCAGCAAATATTTTTTCACCCAAACAGGATGATACTTTCAGGTAATGATCAGTACACTAAGGCGACTTGGTTCCCCAAATTTCGTTCTTCTATGTTGAAGCGTTCGTTTCCAGTAACAGTTTGAATTTTTAGGTTTCACTCTGTTTTCTCCTATATTGATAGATGTATTTGGAACTCTAAATCCAACACGGTTTGTGCTAGCTTCTTGAAACTTGACACAATAAAGTAGTTTCACGTTCTATCTCTATGTTTTGTTTCCTCTTGATGTAGCACTAAGCAGTGACTGGCGAGAAACACTTTCATGGAAAGGGGTTGCCAGGCTTCCCAAAATTACGAATCTCCAGAAATCTCAGCAAATATTTTTTCACCCAAACTGGATGATACTTTCAGGTAATGATCACTACACTAACGCGACTTGGTTCCCCAAATTTCGTTCTTCTATGTTGAAGCGTTCGTTTCCAGTAACAGTTTGAATTTTTAGGTTTCACTCTGTTTTCTCCTATATTGATAGATGTATTTGGAACTCTAAATCCAACACGGTTTGTGCTAGCTTCTTGAAACTTGACACAATAAAGCAGTTTCACGTTCTATCTCTATGTTTTGTTTCCTCTTGATGTAGCCCTAAGCAGTGACTGGCGAGAAACACTTTCATGGAAAGGGGTTGCCAGGCTTCCCAAAATTACGAATCTCCAGAAATCTCAGCAAATATTTTTTCACCCAAACTGGATGATACTTTCAGGTAATGATCAGTACACTAAGGCGACTTGGTTCCCCAAATGTCGTTCTTCTATGTTGAAGCGTTCGTTTCCAGTAACAGTTTGAATTTTTAGGTTTCACTCTGTTTTCTCCTATATTGATAGATGTATTTGGAACTCTAAATCCAACACGGTTTGTGCTAGCTTCTTGAAACTTGACACAATAAAGTAGTTTCACGTTCTATCTCTATGTTTTGTTTCCTCTTGATGTAGCCCTAACAGTGACTGGCGAGAAACACTTTCATGGAAAGGGGTTGCCAGGCTTCCCAAAATTACGAATCTCCAGAAATCTCAGCAAATATTTTTTCACCCAAACTGGATGATACTTTCAGGTAATGATCACTACACTAACGCGACTTGGTTCCCCAAATTTCGTTCTTCTATGTTGAAGCGTTCGTTTCCAGTAACAGTTTGAATTTTTAGGTTTCACTCTGTTTTCTCCTATATTGATAGATGTATTTGGAACTCTAAATCCAACACGGTTTGTGCTAGCTTCTTGAAACTTGACACAATAAAGCAGTTTCACGTTCTATCTCTATGTTTTGTTTCCTCTTGATGTAGCCCTAACAGTGACTGGCGAGAAACACTTTCATGGAAAGGGGTTGCCAGGCTTCCCAAATATACGAATCTCCAGAAATCTCAGCAAATATTTTTTCACCCAAACAGGATGATACTTTCAGGTAATGATCAGTACACTAAGGCGACTTGGTTCCCCAAATTTCGTTCTTCTATGTTGAAGCGTTCGTTTCCAGTAACAGTTTGAATTTTTAGGTTTCACTCTGTTTTCTCCTATATTGATAGATGTATTTGGAACTCTAAATCCAACACGGTTTGTGCTAGCTTCTTGAAACTTGACACAATAAAGCAGTTTCACGTTCTATCTCTATGTTTTGTTTCCTCTTGATGTAGCCCTAAGCAGTGACTGGCATGAAACACTTTCATGGAAAGGGGTTGCCATGCTTCCCAAAATTACGAATCTCCAGAAATCTCAGGAAATATTTTTTCACCCAAACTGGATGATACTTTCAGGTAATGATCAGTACACTAAGGCGACTTGGTTCCCCAAATGTCGTTCTTCTATGTTGAAGCGTTCGTTTCCAGTAACAGTTTGAATTTTTAGGTTTCACTCTGTTTTCTCCTATATTGATAGATGTACTTGAAACTCTAAATCCAACACGGTTTGTGCTAGCTTCTTGAAACTTGACACAATAAAGCAGTTTCACGTTCTATCTCTATGTTTTGTTTCCTCTTGATGTAGCCCTAAGCAGTGACTGGCGAGAAACACTTTCATGGAAAGGGGTTGCCAGGCTTCCCAAAATTACGGATCTCCAGAAATCTCAGCAAATATTTTTTCACCCAAACTGGATGATACTTTCAGGTAATGATCAGTACACTAAGGCGACTTGGTTCCCCAAATTTCGTTCTTCTATGTTGAAGCGTTCGTTTCCAGTAACAGTTTGAATTTTTAGGTTTCACTCTGTTTTCTCCTATATTGATAGATGTATTTGGAACTCTAATCCAACACGGTTTGTGCTAGCTTCTTGAAACTTGACACAATAAAGTAGTTTCACGTTCTATCTCTATGTTTTGTTTCCTCTTGATGTAGCCATAACAGTGACTGGCGAGAAACACTTTCATGGAAAGGGGTTGCCAGGCTTCCCAAATATACGAATCTCCAGAAATCTCAGCAAATATTTTTTCACCCAAACAGGATGATACTTTCAGGTAATGATCAGTACACTAAGGCGACTTGGTTCCCCAAATTTCGTTCTTCTATGTTGAAGCGTTCGTTTCCAGTAACAGTTTGAATTTTTAGATTTCACTCTGTTTTCTCCTATATTGATAGATGTATTTGGAACTCTAAATCCAACACGGTTTGTGCTAGCTTCTTGAAACTTGACACAATAAAGTAGTTTCACGTTCTATCTCTATGTTTTGTTTCCTCTTGATGTAGCACTAAGCAGTGACTGGCGAGAAACACTTTCATGGAAAGGGGTTGCCAGGCTTCCCAAAATTACGAATCTCCAGAAATCTCAGCAAATATTTTTTCACCCAAACTGGATGATACTTTCAGGTAATGATCAGTACACTAAGGCGACTTGGTTCCCCAAATGTCGTTCTTCTATGTTGAAGCGTTCGTTTCCAGTAACAGTTTGAATTTTTAGGTTTCACTCTGTTTTCTCCTATATTGATAGATGTATTTGGAACTCTAAATCCAACACGGTTTGTGCTAGCTTCTTGAAACTTGACACAATAAAGCAGTTTCACGTTCTATCTCTATGTTTTGTTTCCTCTTGATGTAGCCCTAAGCAGTGACTGGCGAGAAACACTTTCATGGAAAGGGGTTGCCAGGCTTCCCAAAATTACGAATCTCCAGAAATCTCAGCAAATATTTTTTCACCCAAACTGGATGATACTTTCAGGTAATGATCACTACACTAACGCGACTTGGTTCCCCAAATTTCGTTCTTCTCTGTTGAAGCGTTCGTTTCCAGTAACAGTTTGAATTTTTAGGTTTCACTCTGTTTTCTCCTATATTGATAGATGTATTTGGAACTCTAAATCCAACACGGTTTGTGCTAGCTTCTTGAAACTTGACACAATAAAGCAGTTTCACGTTCTATCTCTATGTTTTGTTTCCTCTTGATGTAGCCCTAAGCAGTGACTGGCAAGAAACACTTTCATGGAAAGGGGTTGCCATGCTTCCCAAAATTACGAATCTCCAGAAATCTCAGGAAATATTTTTTCACCCAAACTGGATGATACTTTCAGGTAATGATCAGTACACTAAGGCGACTTGGTTCCCCAAATGTCGTTCTTCTATGTTGAAGCGTTCGTTTCCAGTAACAGTTTGAATTTTTAGGTTTCACTCTGTTTTCTCCTATATTGATAGATGTACTTGAAACTCTAAATCCAACACGGTTTGTGCTAGCTTCTTGAAACTTGACACAATAAAGCAGTTTCACGTTCTATCTCTATGTTTTGTTTCCTCTTGATGTAGCCCTAAGCAGTGACTGGCGAGAAACACTTTCATGGAAAGGGGTTGCCAGGCTTCCCAAAATTACGGATCTCCAGAAATCTCAGCAAATATTTTTTCACCCAAACTGGATGATACTTTCAGGTAATGATCAGTACACTAAGGCGACTTGGTTCCCCAAATTTCGTTCTTCTCTGTTGAAGCGTTCGTTTCCAGTAACAGTTTGAATTTTTAGGTTTCACTCTGTTTTCTCCTATATTGATAGATGTATTTGGAACTCTAATCCAACACGGTTTGTGCTAGCTTCTTGAAACTTGACACAATAAAGTAGTTTCACGTTCTATCTCTATGTTTTGTTTCCTCTTGATGTAGCCATAACAGTGACTGGCGAGAAACACTTTCATGGAAAGGGGTTGCCAGGCTTCCCAAATATACGAATCTCCAGAAATCTCAGCAAATATTTTTTCACCCAAACAGGATGATACTTTCAGGTAATGATCAGTACACTAAGGCGACTTGGTTCCCCAAATTTCGTTCTTCTATGTTGAAGCGTTCGTTTCCAGTAACAGTTTGAATTTTTAGATTTCACTCTGTTTTCTCCTATATTGATAGATGTATTTGGAACTCTAAATCCAACACGGTTTGTGCTAGCTTCTTGAAACTTGACACAATAAAGTAGTTTCACGTTCTATCTCTATGTTTTGTTTCCTCTTGATGTAGCACTAAGCAGTGACTGGCGAGAAACACTTTCATGGAAAGGGGTTGCCAGGCTTCCCAAAATTACGAATCTCCAGAAATCTCAGCAAATATTTTTTCACCCAAACTGGATGATACTTTCAGGTAATGATCACTACACTAACGCGACTTGGTTCCCCAAATTTCGTTCTTCTATGTTGAAGCGTTCGTTTCCAGTAACAGTTTGAATTTTTAGGTTTCACTCTGTTTTCTCCTATATTGATAGATGTATTTGGAACTCTAAATCCAACACGGTTTGTGCTAGCTTCTTGAAACTTGACACAATAAAGCAGTTTCACGTTCTATCTCTATGTTTTGTTTCCTCTTGATGTAGCCCTAAGCAGTGACTGGCGAGAAACACTTTCATGGAAAGGGGTTGCCAGGCTTCCCAAAATTACGAATCTCCAGAAATCTCAGCAAATATTTTTTCACCCAAACTGGATGATACTTTCAGGTAATGATCACTACACTAACGCGACTTGGTTCCCCAAATTTCGTTCTTCTCTGTTGAAGCGTTCGTTTCCAGTAACAGTTTGAATTTTTAGGTTTCACTCTGTTTTCTCCTATATTGATAGATGTATTTGGAACTCTAAATCCAACACGGTTTGTGCTAGCTTCTTGAAACTTGACACAATAAAGCAGTTTCACGTTCTATCTCTATGTTTTGTTTCCTCTTGATGTAGCCCTAAGCAGTGACTGGCGAGAAACACTTTCATGGAAAGGGGTTGCCAGGCTTCCCAAAATTACGAATCTCCAGAAATCTCAGCAAATATTTTTTCACCCAAACTGGATGATACTTTCAGGTAATGATCACTACACTAACGCGACTTGGTTCCCCAAATTTCGTTCTTCTCTGTTGAAGCGTTCGTTTCCAGTAACAGTTTGAATTTTTAGGTTTCACTCTGTTTTCTCCTATATTGATAGATGTATTTGGAACTCTAAATTCAACACGGTTTGTGCTAGCTTCTTGAAACTTGACACAATAAAGCAGTTTCACGTTCTATCTCTATGTTTTGTTTCCTCTTGATGTAGCCCTAAGCAGTGACTGGCGAGAAACACTTTCATGGAAAGGGGTTGCCAGGCTTCCCAAAATTACGAATCTCCAGAAATCTCAGCAAATATTTTTTCACCCAAACTGGATGATACTTTCAGGTAATGATCAGTACACTAAGGCGACTTGGTTCCCCAAATGTCGTTCTTCTATGTTGAAGCGTTCGTTTCCAGTAACAGTTTGAATTTTTAGGTTTCACTCTGTTTTCTCCTATATTGATAGATGTATTTGGAACTCTAAATCCAACACGGTTTGTGCTAGCTTCTTGAAACTTGACACAATAAAGCAGTTTCACGTTCTATCTCTATGTTTTGTTTCCTCTTGATGTAGCCCTAACAGTGACTGGCGAGAAACACTTTCATGGAAAGGGGTTGCCAGGCTTCCCAAATATACGAATCTCCAGAAATCTCAGCAAATATTTTTTCACCCAAACAGGATGATACTTTCAGGTAATGATCAGTACACTAAGGCGACTTGGTTCCCCAAATTTCGTTCTTCTATGTTGAAGCGTTCGTTTCCAGTAACAGTTTGAATTTTTAGGTTTCACTCTGTTTTCTCCTATATTGATAGATGTATTTGGAACTCTAAATCCAACACGGTTTGTGCTAGCTTCTTGAAACTTGACACAATAAAGCAGTTTCACGTTCTGTCTCTATGTTTTGTTTCCTCTTGATGTAGCCCTAATCAGTGACTGGCAAGAAACACTTTCATGGAAAGGGGTTGCCATGCTTCCCAAAATTACGAATCTCCAGAAATCTCAGGAAATATTTTTTCACCCAAACTTGATGATACTTTCAGGTAATGATCAGTACACTAAGGCGACTTGGTTCCCCAAATGTCGTTCTTCTATGTTGAAGCGTTCGTTTCCAGTAACAGTTTGAATTTTTAGGTTTCACTCTGTTTCCTCCTATATTGATAGATGTACTTGGAACTCTAAATCCAACACGGTTTGTGCTATCTTCTTGAAACTTGACACAATAAAGTAATTTCACGTTCTATCTCTATGTTTTGTTTCCTCTTGATGTAGCCCCAAGCAGTGACTGAGGAGAAACACTTTCATGGAAAGGGGTTGCCAAGCTTCCTAAAATTACAAATCTCCAGAAATCTCAGCAAATATTTTTTCACCCAAACTGGATGATACTTTCAGGTAATGATCAGTACACTAAGGCGAATTGGTTCCCCAAATGTCGTTCTTCTATGTTGAAGCGTTCGTTTCCAGTAACAGTTTGAATTTTTAGGTTTCACTCTGTTTTCTCCTATATTGATAGATGTATTTGGAACTCTAAATCCAACACGGTTTGTGCTAGCTTCTTGAAACTTGACACAATAAAGTAGTTTCACGTTCTATCTCTATGTTTTGTTTCCTCTTGATGTAGCCATAACAGTGACTGGCGAGAAACACTTTCATGGAAAGGGGTTGCCAGGCTTCCCAAATATACGAATCTCCAGAAATCTCAGCAAATATTTTTTCACCCAAACAGGATGATACTTTCAGGTAATGATCAGTACACTAAGGCGACTTTGTTCCGCAAATGTCGTTCTTCTATGTTGAAGCGTTCGTTTCCAGTAACAGTTTGAATTTTTAGGTTTCACTCTGTTTTCTCCTATATTGATAGATGTATTTGGAACTCTAAATCCAACACGGTTTGTGCTAGCTTCTTGAAACTTGACACAATAAAGCAGTTTCACGTTCTATCTCTATGTTTTGTTTCCTCTTGATGTAGCCCTAACAGTGACTGGCGAGAAACACTTTCATGGAAAGGGGTTGCCAGGCTTCCCAAATATACGAATCTCCAGAAATCTCAGCAAATATTTTTTCACCCAAACAGGATGATACTTTCAGGTAATGATCAGTACACTAAGGCGACTTGGTTCCCCAAATTTCGTTCTTCTATGTTGAAGCGTTCGTTTCCAGTAACAGTTTGAATTTTTAGGTTTCACTCTGTTTTCTCCTATATTGATAGATGTATTTGGAACTCTAAATCCAACACGGTTTGTGCTAGCTTCTTGAAACTTGACACAATAAAGCAGTTTCACGTTCTATCTCTATGTTTTGTTTCCTCTTGATGTAGCCCTAAGCAGTGACTGGCAAGAAACACTTTCATGGAAAGGGGTTGCCATGCTTCCCAAAATTACGAATCTCCAGAAATCTCAGGAAATATTTTTTCACCCAAACTGGATGATACTTTCAGGTAATGATCAGTACACTAAGGCGACTTGGTTCCCCAAATGTCGTTCTTCTATGTTGAAGCGTTCGTTTCCAGTAACAGTTTGAATTTTTAGGTTTCACTCTGTTTTCTCCTATATTGATAGATGTACTTGGAACTCTAAATCCAACACGGTTTGTGCTAGCTTCTTGAAACTTGACACAATAAAGTAATTTCACGTTCTATCTCTATGTTTTGTTTCCTCTTGATGTAGCCCCAAGCAGTGACTGAGGAGAAACACTTTCATGGAAAGGGGTTGCCAAGCTTCCTAAAATTACAAATCTCCAGAAATCTCAGCAAATATTTTTTCACCCAAACTGGATGATACTTTCAGGTAATGATCAGTACACTAAGGCGACTTGGTTCCCCAAATGTCGTTCTTCTATGTTGAAGCGTTCGTTTCCAGTAACAGTTTGAATTTTTAGGTTTCACTCTGTTTTCTCCTATATTGATAGATGTATTTGGAACTCTAAATCCAACACGGTTTGTGCTAGCTTCTTGAAACTTGACACAATAAAGTAGTTTCACGTTCTATCTCTATGTTTTGTTTCCTCTTGATGTAGCCCTACGCAGTGACTGGCGAGAAAACTTTCATGGAAAGGGGTTGCCAGGCTTCCCAAAATTACGAATCTCCAGAAATCTCAGCAAATATTTTTTCACCCAAACTGGATGATACTTTCCGGTAATGATCACTACACTAACGCGACTTGGTTCCCCAAATTTCGTTCTTCTATGTTGAAGCGTTCGTTTCCAGTAACAGTTTGAATTTTTAGATTTCACTCTGTTTTCTCCTCTATTGATAGATGTATTTGGAACTCTAAATCCAACACGGTTTGTGCTAGCTTCTTGAAACTTGACACAATAAAGTAGTTTCACGTTCTATCTCTATGTTTTGTTTCCTCTTGATGTAGCACTAAGCAGTGACTGGCGAGAAACACTTTCATGGAAAGGGGTTGCCAGGCTTCCCAAAATTACGAATCTCCAGAAATCTCAGCAAATATTTTTTCACCCAAACTGGATGATACTTTCAGGTAATGATCACTACACTAACGCGACTTGGTTCCCCAAATTTCGTTCTTCTATGTTGAAGCGTTCGTTTCCAGTAACAGTTTGAATTTTTAGGTTTCACTCTGTTTTCTCCTATATTGATAGATGTATTTGGAACTCTAAATCCAACACGGTTTGTGCTAGCTTCTTGAAACTTGACACAATAAAGCAGTTTCACGTTCTATCTCTATGTTTTGTTTCCTCTTGATGTAGCCCTAAGCAGTGACTGGCGAGAAACACTTTCATGGAAAGGGGTTGCCAGGCTTCCCAAAATTACGAATCTCCAGAAATCTCAGCAAATATTTTTTCACCCAAACTGGATGATACTTTCAGGTAATGATCACTACACTAACGCGACTTGGTTCCCCAAATTTCGTTCTTCTCTGTTGAAGCGTTCGTTTCCAGTAACAGTTTGAATTTTTAGGTTTCACTCTGTTTTCTCCTATATTGATAGATGTATTTGGAACTCTAAATCCAACACGGTTTGTGCTAGCTTCTTGAAACTTGACACAATAAAGCAGTTTCACGTTCTATCTCTATGTTTTGTTTCCTCTTGATGTAGCCCTAAGCAGTGACTGGCGAGAAACACTTTCATGGAAAGGGGTTGCCAGGCTTCCCAAAATTACGAATCTCCAGAAATCTCAGCAAATATTTTTTCACCCAAACTGGATGATACTTTCAGGTAATGATCACTACACTAACGCGACTTGGTTCCCCAAATTTCGTTCTTCTCTGTTGAAGCGTTCGTTTCCAGTAACAGTTTGAATTTTTAGGTTTCACTCTGTTTTCTCCTATATTGATAGATGTATTTGGAACTCTAAATCCAACACGGTTTGTGCTAGCTTCTTGAAACTTGACACAATAAAGCAGTTTCACGTTCTATCTCTATGTTTTGTTTCCTCTTGATGTAGCCCTAAGCAGTGACTGGCGAGAAACACTTTCATGGAAAGGGGTTGCCAGGCTTCCCAAAATTACGAATCTCCAGAAATCTCAGCAAATATTTTTTCACCCAAACTGGATGATACTTTCAGGTAATGATCAGTACACTAAGGCGACTTGGTTCCCCAAATGTCGTTCTTCTATGTTGAAGCGTTCGTTTCCAGTAACAGTTTGAATTTTTAGGTTTCACTCTGTTTTCTCCTATATTGATAGATGTATTTGGAACTCTAAATCCAACACGGTTTGTGCTAGCTTCTTGAAACTTGACACAATAAAGCAGTTTCACGTTCTATCTCTATGTTTTGTTTCCTCTTGATGTAGCCCTAACAGTGACTGGCGAGAAACACTTTCATGGAAAGGGGTTGCCAGGCTTCCCAAATATACGAATCTCCAGAAATCTCAGCAAATATTTTTTCACCCAAACAGGATGATACTTTCAGGTAATGATCAGTACACTAAGGCGACTTGGTTCCCCAAATTTCGTTCTTCTATGTTGAAGCGTTCGTTTCCAGTAACAGTTTGAATTTTTAGGTTTCACTCTGTTTTCTCCTATATTGATAGATGTATTTGGAACTCTAAATCCAACACGGTTTGTGCTAGCTTCTTGAAACTTGACACAATAAAGCAGTTTCACGTTCTATCTCTATGTTTTGTTTCCTCTTGATGTAGCCCTAATCAGTGACTGGCAAGAAACACTTTCATGGAAAGGGGTTGCCATGCTTCCCAAAATTACGAATCTCCAGAAATCTCAGGAAATATTTTTTCACCCAAACTTGATGATACTTTCAGGTAATGATCAGTACACTAAGGCGACTTGGTTCCCCAAATGTCGTTCTTCTATGTTGAAGCGTTCGTTTCCAGTAACAGTTTGAATTTTTAGGTTTCACTCTGTTTTCTCCTATATTGATAGATGTACTTGGAACTCTAAATCCAACACGGTTTGTGCTATCTTCTTGAAACTTGACACAATAAAGTAATTTCACGTTCTATCTCTATGTTTTGTTTCCTCTTGATGTAGCCATAACAGTGACTGGCGAGAAACACTTTCATGGAAAGGGGTTGCCAGGCTTCCCAAATATACGAATCTCCAGAAATCTCAGCAAATATTTTTTCACCCAAACAGGATGATACTTTCAGGTAATGATCAGTACACTAAGGCGACTTGGTTCCGCAAATGTCGTTCTTCTATGTTGAAGCGTTCGTTTCCAGTAACAGTTTGAATTTTTAGGTTTCACTCTGTTTTCTCCTATATTGATAGATGTATTTGGAACTCTAAATCCAACACGGTTTGTGCTAGCTTCTTGAAACTTGACACAATAAAGTAGTTTCACGTTCTATCTCTATGTTTTGTTTCCTCTTGATGTAGCCATAACAGTGACTGGCGAGAAACACTTTCATGGAAAGGGGTTGCCAGGCTTCCCAAATATACGAATCTCCAGAAATCTCAGCAAATATTTTTTCACCCAAACAGGATGATACTTTCAGGTAATGATCAGTACACTAAGGCGACTTTGTTCCGCAAATGTCGTTCTTCTATGTTGAAGCGTTCGTTTCCAGTAACAGTTTGAATTTTTAGGTTTCACTCTGTTTTCTCCTATATTGATAGATGTATTTGGAACTCTAAATCCAACACGGTTTGTGCTAGCTTCTTGAAACTTGACACAATAAAGCAGTTTCACGTTCTATCTCTATGTTTTGTTTCCTCTTGATGTAGCCCTAACAGTGACTGGCGAGAAACACTTTCATGGAAAGGGGTTGCCAGGCTTCCCAAATATACGAATCTCCAGAAATCTCAGCAAATATTTTTTCACCCAAACAGGATGATACTTTCAGGTAATGATCAGTACACTAAGGCGACTTGGTTCCCCAAATTTCGTTCTTCTATGTTGAAGCGTTCGTTTCCAGTAACAGTTTGAATTTTTAGGTTTCACTCTGTTTTCTCCTATATTGATAGATGTATTTGGAACTCTAAATCCAACACGGTTTGTGCTAGCTTCTTGAAACTTGACACAATAAAGCAGTTTCACGTTCTATCTCTATGTTTTGTTTCCTCTTGATGTAGCCCTAAGCAGTGACTGGCAAGAAACACTTTCATGGAAAGGGGTTGCCATGCTTCCCAAAATTACGAATCTCCAGAAATCTCAGGAAATATTTTTTCACCCAAACTGGATGATACTTTCAGGTAATGATCAGTACACTAAGGCGACTTGGTTCCCCAAATGTCGTTCTTCTATGTTGAAGCGTTCGTTTCCAGTAACAGTTTGAATTTTTAGGTTTCACTCTGTTTTCTCCTATATTGATAGATGTACTTGGAACTCTAAATCCAACACGGTTTGTGCTAGCTTCTTGAAACTTGACACAATAAAGTAATTTCACGTTCTATCTCTATGTTTTGTTTCCTCTTGATGTAGCCCCAAGCAGTGACTGAGGAGAAACACTTTCATGGAAAGGGGTTGCCAAGCTTCCTAAAATTACAAATCTCCAGAAATCTCAGCAAATATTTTTTCACCCAAACTGGATGATACTTTCAGGTAATGATCAGTACACTAAGGCGACTTGGTTCCCCAAATGTCGTTCTTCTATGTTGAAGCGTTCGTTTCCAGT
Organism: Spermophilus citellus; assembly: GCF_964194105.1. Classification (NCBI taxonomy): domain Eukaryota; kingdom Metazoa; phylum Chordata; class Mammalia; order Rodentia; family Sciuridae; genus Spermophilus; species Spermophilus citellus. Next base: position 207,958 of record NW_027673057.1, read on the forward strand.
AACAGTTTGAATTTTTAGGTTTCACTCTGTTTTCTCCTATATTGATAGATGTATTTGGAACTCTAAATCCAACACGGTTTGTGCTAGCTTCTTGAAACTTGACACAATAAAGTAGTTTCACGTTCTATCTCTATGTTTTGTTTCCTCTTGATGTAGCCCTAAGCAGTGACTGGCGAGAAAACTTTCATGGAAAGGGGTTGCCAGGCTTCCCAAAATTACGAATCTCCAGAAATCTCAGCAAATATTTTTTCACCCAAACTGGATGATACTTTCCGGTAATGATCACTACACTAACGCGACTTGGTTCCCCAAATTTCGTTCTTCTATGTTGAAGCGTTCGTTTCCAGTAACAGTTTGAATTTTTAGGTTTCACTCTGTTTTCTCCTATATTGATAGATGTATTTGGAACTCTAAATCCAATACGGTTTGTGCTAGCTTCTTGAAACTTGACACAATAAAGCAGTTTCACGTTCTATCTCTATGTTTTGTTTCCTCTTGATGTAGCCCTAAGCAGTGACTGGCGAGAAACACTTTCATGGAAAGGGGTTGCCAGGCTTCCCAAAATTACGAATCTCCAGAAATCTCAGCAAATATTTTTTCACCCAAACTGGATGATACTTTCAGGTAATGATCAGTACACTAAGGCGACTTGGTTCCCCAAATGTCGTTCTTCTATGTTGAAGCGTTCGTTTCCAGTAACAGTTTGAATTTTTAGGTTTCACTCTGTTTTCTCCTATATTGATAGATGTATTTGGAACTCTAAATCCAACACGGTTTGTGCTAGCTTCTTGAAACTTGACACAATAAAGCAGTTTCACGTTCTATCTCTATGTTTTGTTTCCTCTTGATGTAGCCCTAACAGTGACTGGCGAGAAACACTTTCATGGAAAGGGGTTGCCAGGCTTCCCAAATATACGAATCTCCAGAAATCTCAGCAAATATTTTTTCACCCAAACAGGATGATACTTTCAGGTAATGATCAGTACACTAAGGCGACTTGGTTCCCCAAATTTCGTTCTTCTATGTTGAAGCGTTCGTTTCCAGTAACAGTTTGAATTTTTAGGTTTCACTCTGTTTTCTCCTATATTGATAGATGTATTTGGAACTCTAAATCCAACACGGTTTGTGCTAGCTTCTTGAAACTTGACACAATAAAGCAGTTTCACGTTCTATCTCTATGTTTTGTTTCCTCTTGATGTAGCCCTAATCAGTGACTGGCAAGAAACACTTTCATGGAAAGGGGTTGCCATGCTTCCCAAAATTACGTATCTCCAGAAATCTCAGGAAATATTTTTTCACCCAAACTTGATGATACTTTCAGGTAATGATCAGTACACTAAGGCGACTTGGTTCCCCAAATGTCGTTCTTCTATGTTGAAGCGTTCGTTTCCAGTAACAGTTTGAATTTTTAGGTTTCACTCTGTTTTCTCCTATATTGATAGATGTACTTGGAACTCTAAATCCAACACGGTTTGTGCTAGCTTCTTGAAACTTGACACAATAAAGTAATTTCACGTTCTATCTCTATGTTTTGTTTCCTCTTGATGTAGCCCCAAGCAGTGACTGAGGAGAAACACTTTCATGGAAAGGGGTTGCCAAGCTTCCTAAAATTACAAATCTCCAGAAATCTCAGCAAATATTTTTTCACCCAAACTGGATGATACTTTCAGGTAATGATCAGTACACTAAGGCGACTTGGTTCCCCAAATGTCGTTCTTCTATGTTGAAGCGTTCATTTCCAGTAACAGTTTGAATTTTTAGGTTTCACTCTGTTTTCTCCTATATTGATAGATGTATTTGGAACTCTAAATCCAACACGGTTTGTGCTAGCTTCTTGAAACTTGACACAATAAAGTAGTTTCACGTTCTATCTCTATGTTTTGTTTCCTCTTGATGTAGCCATAACAGTGACTGGCGAGAAACACTTTCATGGAAAGGGGTTGCCAGGCTTCCCAAATATACGAATCTCCAGAAATCTCAGAAAATATTTTTTCACCCAAACAGGATGATACTTTCAGGTAATGATCAGTACACTAAGGCGACTTGGTTCCGCAAATGTCGTTCTTCTATGTTGAAGCGTTCGTTTCCAGTAACAGTTTGAATTTTTAGGTTTCACTCTGTTTTCTCCTATATTGATAGATGTATTTGGAACTCTAAATCCAACACGATTTGTGCTAGCTTCTTGAAACTTGACACAATAAAGCAGTTTCACGTTCTATCTCTATGTTTTGTTTCCTCTTGATGTAGCCCTAACAGTGACTGGCGAGAAACACTTTCATGGAAAGGGGTTGCCAGGCTTCCCAAATATACGAATCTCCAGAAATCTCAGCAAATATTTTTTCACCCAAACTGGATGATACTTTCAGGTAATGATCAGTACACTAAGGCGACTTGGTTCCCCAAATTTTGTTCTTCTATGTTGAAGCGTTCGTTTCCAGTAACAGTTTGAATTTTTAGGTTTCACTCTGTTTTCTCCTATATTGATAGATGTATTTGGAACTCTAAATCCAACACGGTTTGTGCTAGCTTCTTGAAACTTGACACAATAAAGCAGTTTCACGTTCTATCTCTATGTTTTGTTTCCTCTTGATGTAGCCCTAAGCAGTGACTGGCAAGAAACACTTTCATGGAAAGGGGTTGCCATGCTTCCCAAAATTACGAATCTCCAGAAATCTCAGGAAATATTTTTTCACAAAAACTGGATGATACTTTCAGGTAATGATCAGTACACTAAGGCGACTTGGTTCCCCAAATGTCGTTCTTCTATGTTGAAGCGTTCGTTTCCAGTAACAGTTTGAATTTTTAGGTTTCACTCTGTTTTCTCCTATATTGATAGATGTATTTGGAACTCTAAATCCAACACGGTTTGTGCTAGCTTCTTGAAACTTGACACAATAAAGCAGTTTCACGTTCTATCTCTATGTTTTGTTTCCTCTTGATGTAGCCCTAAGCAGTGACTGGCGAGAAACACTTTCATGGAAAGGGGTTGCCAGGCTTCCCAAAATTTCGAATCTCCAGAAATCTCAGCAAATATTTTTTCACCCAAACTGGATGATACTTTCAGGTAATGATCAGTACACTAACGCGACTTGGTTCCCCAAATGTCGTTCTTCTATGTTGAAGCGTTCGTTTCCAGTAACAGTTTGAATTTTTAGGTTTCACTCTGTTTTCTCCTATATTGATAGATGTATTTGGAACTCTAAATCCAACACGGTTTGTGCTAGCTTCTTGAAACTTGACACAATAAAGCAGTTTCACGTTCTATCTCTATGTTTTGTTTCCTCTTGATGTAGCCCTAACAGTGACTGGCGAGAAACACTTTCATGGAAAGGGGTTGCCAGGCTTCCCAAATATACGAATCTCCAGAAATCTCAGGAAATATTTTTTCACCCAAACAGGATGATACTTTCAGGTAATGATCAGTACACTAAGGCGACTTGGTTCCCCAAATGTCGTTCTTCTATGTTGAAGCGTTCGTTTCCAGTAACAGTTTGAATTTTTAGGTTTCACTCTGTTTTCTCCTATATTGATAGATGTATTTGGAACTCTAAATCCAACACGGTTTGTGCTAGCTTCTTGAAACTTGACACAATAAAGCAGTTTCACGTTCTATCTCTATGTTTTGTTTCCTCTTGATGTAGCCCTAACAGTGACTGGCGAGAAACACTTTCATGGAAAGGGGTTGCCAGGCTTCCCAAATATACGAATCTCCAGAAATCTCAGCAAATATTTTTTCACCCAAACAGGATGATACTTTCAGGTAATGATCAGTACACTAAGGCGACTTGGTTCCCCAAATTTCGTTCTTCTATGTTGAAGCGTTCGTTTCCAGTAACAGTTTGAATTTTTAGGTTTCACTCTGTTTTCTCCTATATTGATAGATGTATTTGGAACTCTAAATCCAACACGGTTTGTGCTAGCTTCTTGAAACTTGACACAATAAAGCAGTTTCACGTTCTATCTCTATGTTTTGTTTCCTCTTGATGTAGCCCTAATCAGTGACTGGCAAGAAACACTTTCATGGAAAGGGGTTGCCATGCTTCCCAAAATTACGAATCTCCAGAAATCTCAGGAAATATTTTTTCACCCAAACTGGATGATACTTTCAGGTAATGATCAGTACACTAAGGCGACTTGGTTCCCCAAATGTCGTTCTTCTATGTTGAAGCGTTCGTTTCCAGTAACAGTTTGAATTTTTAGGTTTCACTCTGTTTTCTCCTATATTGATAGATGTACTTGGAACTCTAAATCCAACACGGTTTGTGCTAGCTTCTTGAAACTTGACACAATAAAGTAATTTCACGTTCTATCTCTGTGTTTTGTTTCCTCTTGATGTAGCCCCAAGCAGTGACTGAGGAGAAACACTTTCATGGAAAGGGGTTGCCAAGCTTCCTAAAATTACAAATCTCCAGAAATCTCAGCAAATATTTTTTCACCCAAACTGGATGATACTTTCAGGTAATGATCAGTACACTAAGGCGACTTGGTTCCCCAAATGTCGTTCTTCTATGTTGAAGCGTTCGTTTCCAGTAACAGTTTGAATTTTTAGGTTTCACTCTGTTTTCTCCTATATTGATAGATGTATTTGGAACTCTAAATCCAACACGGTTTGTGCTAGCTTCTTGAAACTTGACACAATAAAGTAGTTTCACGTTCTATCTCTATGTTTTGTTTCCTCTTGATGTAGCCATAACAGTGACTGGCGAGAAACACTTTCATGGAAAGGGGTTGCCAGGCTTCCCAAATATACGAATCTCCAGAAATCTCAGCAAATATTTTTTCACCCAAACAGGATGATACTTTCAGGTAATGATCAGTACACTAAGGCGACTTGGTTCCGCAAATGTCGTTCTTCTATGTTGAAGCGTTCGTTTCCAGTAACAGTTTGAATTTTTAGGTTTCACTCTGTTTTCTCCTATATTGATAGATGTATTTGGAACTCTAAATCCAACACGGTTTGTGCTAGCTTCTTGAAACTTGACACAATAAAGCAGTTTCACGTTCTATCTCTATGTTTTGTTTCCTCTTGATGTAGCCCTAACAGTGACTGGCGAGAAACACTTTCATGGAAAGGGGTTGCCAGGCTTCCCAAATATACGAATCTCCAGAAATCTCAGCAAATATTTTTTCACCCAAACTGGATGATACTTTCAGGTAATGATCAGTACACTAAGGCGACTTGGTTCCCCAAATTTTGTTCTTCTATGTTGAAGCGTTCGTTTCCAGTAACAGTTTGAATTTTTAGGTTTCACTCTGTTTTCTCCTATATTGATAGATGTATTTGGAACTCTAAATCCAACACGGTTTGTGCTAGCTTCTTGAAACTTGACACAATAAAGCAGTTTCACGTTCTATCTCTATGTTTTGTTTCCTCTTGATGTAGCCCTAAGCAGTGACTGGCAAGAAACACTTTCATGGAAAGGGGTTGCCATGCTTCCCAAAATTACGAATCTCCAGAAATCTCAGGAAATATTTTTTCACAAAAACTGGATGATACTTTCAGGTAATGATCAGTACACTAAGGCGACTTGGTTCCCCAAATGTCGTTCTTCTATGTTGAAGCGTTCGTTTCCAGTAACAGTTTGAATTTTTAGGTTTCACTCTGTTTTCTCCTATATTGATAGATGTACTTGGAACTCTAAATCCAACACGGTTTGTGCTAGCTTCTTGAAACTTGACACAATAAAGTAATTTCACGTTCTATCTCTATGTTTTGTTTCCTCTTGATGTAGCCATAACAGTGACTGGCGAGAAACACTTTCATGGAAAGGGGTTGCCAGGCTTCCCAAATATACGAATCTCCAGAAATCTCAGCAAATATTTTTTCACCCAAACAGGATGATACTTTCAGGTAATGATCAGTACACTAAGGCGACTTGGTTCCGCAAATGTCGTTCTTCTATGTTGAAGCGTTCGTTTCCAGTAACAGTTTGAATTTTTAGGTTTCACTCTGTTTTCTCCTATATTGATAGATGTATTTGGAACTCTAAATCCAACACGGTTTGTGCTAGCTTCTTGAAACTTGACACAATAAAGTAGTTTCACGTTCTATCTCTATGTTTTGTTTCCTCTTGATGTAGCCCTAAGCAGTGACTGGCGAGAAAACTTTCATGGAAAGGGGTTGCCAGGCTTCCCAAAATTACGAATCTCCAGAAATCTCAGCAAATATTTTTTCACCCAAACTGGATGATACTTTCCGGTAATGATCACTACACTAACGCGACTTGGTTCCCCAAATTTCGTTCTTCAATGTTGAAGCGTTCGTTTCCAGTAACAGTTTGAATTTTTAGGTTTCACTCTGTTTTCTCCTATATTGATAGATGTATTTGGAACTCTAAATCCAACACGGTTTGTGCTAGCTTCTTGAAACTTGACACAATAAAGCAGTTTCACGTTCTATCTCTATGTTTTGTTTCCTCTTGATGTAGCCCTAACAGTGACTGGCGAGAAACACTTTCATGGAAAGGGGTTGCCAGGCTTCCCAAATATACGAATCTCCAGAAATCTCAGGAAATATTTTTTCACCCAAACAGGATGATACTTTCAGGTAATGATCAGTACACTAAGGCGACTTGGTTCCCCAAATGTCGTTCTTCTATGTTGAAGCGTTCGTTTCCAGTAACAGTTTGAATTTTTAGGTTTCACTCTGTTTTCTCCTATATTGATAGATGTATTTGGAACTCTAAATCCAACACGGTTTGTGCTAGCTTCTTGAAACTTGACACAATAAAGTAGTTTCACGTTCTATCTCTATGTTTTGTTTCCTCTTGATGTAGCCCTAAGCAGTGACTGGCGAGAAACACTTTCATGGAAAGGGGTTGCCAGGCTTCCCAAAATTACGAATCTCCAGAAATCTCAGCAAATATTTTTTCACCCAAACTGGATGATACTTTCAGGTAATGATCACTACACTAACGCGACTTGGTTCCCCAAATTTCGTTCTTCTATGTTGAAGCGTTCGTTTCCAGTAACAGTTTGAATTTTTAGGTTTCACTCTGTTTTCTCCTATATTGATAGATGTATTTGGAACTCTAAATCCAACACGGTTTGTGCTAGCTTCTTGAAACTTGACACAATAAAGCAGTTTCACGTTCTATCTCTATGTTTTGTTTCCTCTTGATGTAGCCCTAAGCAGTGACTGGCGAGAAACACTTTCATGGAAAGGGGTTGCCAGGCTTCCCAAAATTACGAATCTCCAGAAATCTCAGCAAATATTTTTTCACCCAAACTGGATGATACTTTCAGGTAATGATCAGTACACTAAGGCGACTTGGTTCCCCAAATGTCGTTCTTCTATGTTGAAGCGTTCGTTTCCAGTAACAGTTTGAATTTTTAGGTTTCACTCTGTTTTCTCCTATATTGATAGATGTATTTGGAACTCTAAATCCAACACGGTTTGTGCTAGCTTCTTGAAACTTGACACAATAAAGTAATTTCACGTTCTATCTCTATGTTTTGTTTCCTCTTGATGTAGCCCCAAGCAGTGACTGAGGAGAAACACTTTCATGGAAAGGGGTTGCCAAGCTTCCTAAAATTACAAATCTCCAGAAATCTCAGCAAATATTTTTTCACCCAAACTGGATGATACTTTCAGGTAATAATCAGCACACTAAGGCGACTTGGTTCCCCAAATGTCGTTCTTCTATGTTGAAGCGTTCGTTTCCAGTAACAGTTTGAATTTTTAGGTTTCGCTCTGTTTTCTCCTATATTGATAGATGTATTTGGAACTCTAAATCCAACACGGTTTGTGCTAGCTTCTTGAAACTTGACACAATAAAGTAGTTTCACGTTCTATCTCTATGTTTTGTTTCCTCTTGATGTAGCCCTAACAGTGACTGGCGAGAAACACTTTCATGGAAAGGGGTTGCCAGGCTTCCCAAATATACGAATCTCCAGAAATCTCAGGAAATATTTTTTCACCCAAACAGGATGATACTTTCAGGTAATGATCAGTACACTAAGGCGACTTGGTTCCCCAAATTTCGTTCTTCTATGTTGAAGCGTTCGCTTCCAGTAACAGTTTGAATTTTTAGGTTTCACTCTGTTTTCTCCTATATTGATAGATGTATTTGGAACTCTAAATCCAACACGGTTTGTGCTAGCTTCTTGAAACTTGACACAATAAAGTAGTTTCACGTTCTATCTCTATGTTTTGTTTCCTCTTGATGTAGCCCTAAGCAGTGACTGGCGAGAAACACTTTCATGGAAAGGGGTTGCCAGGCTTCCCAAAATTACGAATCTCCAGAAATCTCAGCAAATATTTTTTCACCCAAACTGGATGATACTTACAGGTAATGATCACGACACTAACGCGACTTGGTTCCCCAAATTTCGTTCTTCTATGTTGAAGCGTTCGTTTCCAGTAACAGTTTGAATTTTTAGGTTTCACTCTGTTTTCTCCTATATTGATAGATGTATTTGGAACTCTAAATCCAACACGGTTTGTGCTAGCTTCTTGAAACTTGACACAATAAAGTAGTTTCATGTTCTATCTCTATGTTTTGTTTCCTCTTGATGTAGCCCTAAGCAGTGGCTGGCGATGAACACTTTCATGGAAAGGGGTGGGTTTCCAAAATTACGAATCTCCAGAAATCTCAGCAAATATTTTTTCACCCAAACTGGATGATACTTTCAGGTAATGATCACTACACTAACGCGACTTGGTTCCCCAAATGTCGTTCTTCTATGTTGAAGCGTTCGTTTCCAGTAACAGTTTGAATTTTTAGGTTTCACTCTGTTTTCTCCTATATTGATAGATGTATTTGGAACTCTAAATCCAACACGGTTTGTGCTAGCTTCTTGAAACTTGACACAATAAAGCAGTTTCACGTTCTATCTCTATGTTTTGTTTCCTCTTGATGTAGCCCTAAGCAGTGACTGGCGAGAAACACTTTCATGGAAAGGGGTTGCTAGGCTTCCCAAATATACGAATCTCCAGAAATCTCAGGAAATATTTTTTCACCCAAACAGGATGATACTTTCAGGTAATGATCAGTACACTAAGGCGACTTGGTTCCCCAAATTTCGTTCTTCTATGTTGAAGCGTTCGTTTCCAGTAACAGTTTGAATTTTTAGGTTTCACTCTGTTTTCTCCTATATGATAGATGTATTTGGAACTCTAAATCCAACAGGGTTTGTGCTAGCTTCTTGAAACTTGACCCAATAAAGTAGTTTCACGTTCTATCTCTATGTTTTGTTTCCTCTTGATGTAGCCCTAACAGTGACTGGCGAGAAACACTTTCATGGAAAGGGGTTGCCAGGCTTCCCAAATATACGAATCTCCAGAAATCTCAGCAAATATTTTTTCACCCAAACTGGATGATACTTTCAGGTAATGATCAGTACACTAAGGCGACTTGGTTCCCCAAATTTCGTTCTTCTATGTTGAAGCGTTCGTTTCCAGTAACAGTTTGAATTTTTAGGTTTCACTCTGTTTTCTCCTATATTGATAGATGTATTTGGAACTCTAAATCCAACACGGTTTGTGCTAGCTTCTTGAAACTTGACACAAAAGTAGTTTCACGTTCTATCTCTATGTTTTGTTTCCTCTTGATGTAGCCCTAAGCAGTGACTGGCGAGAAACACTTTCATGGAAAGGGGTTGCAAGGCTTCCCAAAATTACGAATCTCCAGAAATCTCAGCAAATATTTTTTCACCCAAACTGGATGATACTTTCAGGTAATGATCACTACACTAACGCGACTTGGTTCCCCAAATTTCGTTCTTCTATGTTGAAGCGTTCGTTTCCAGTAACAGTTTGAATTTTTAGGTTTCACTCTGTTTTCTCCTATATTGATAGATGTATTTGGAACTCTAAATCCAACACGGTTTGTGCTAGCTTCTTGAAACTTGACACAATAAAGCAGTTTCACGTTCTATCTCTATGTTTTGTTTCCTCTTGATGTAGCCCTAAGCAGTGACTGGCGAGAAACACTTTCATGGAAAGGGGTTGCCAGGCTTCCCAAAATTACGAATCTCCAGAAATCTCAGCAAATATTTTTTCACCCAAACTGGATGATACTTTCAGGTAATGATCAGTAAACTAAGGCGACTTGGTTCCGCAAATGTCGTTCTTCTATGTTGAAGCGTTCGTTTCCAGTAACAGTTTGAATTTTTAGGTTTCACTCTGTTTTCTCCTATATTGATAGATGTATTTGGAACTCTAAATCCAACACGGTTTGTGCTAGCTTCTTGAAACTTGACACAATAAAGCAGTTTCACGTTCTATCTCTATGTTTTGTTTCCTCTTGATGTAGCCATAACAGTGACTGGCGAGAAACACTTTCATGGAAAGGGGTTGCCAGGCTTCCCAAATATACGAATCTCCAGAAATCTCAGCAAATATTTTTTCACCCAAACAGGATGATACTTTCAGGTAATGATCAGTACACTAAGGCGACTTGGTTCCCCAAATTTCGTTCTTCTATGTTGAAGCGTTCGTTTCCAGTAACAGTTTGAATTTTTAGGTTTCACTCTGTTTTCTCCTATATTGATAGATGTATTTGGAACTCTAAATCCAACACGGTTTGTGCTAGCTTCTTGAAACTTGACACAATAAAGCAGTTTCACGTTCTATCTCTATGTTTTGTTTCCTCTTGATGTAGCCCTAAGCAGTGACTGGCAAGAAACACTTTCATGGAAAGGGGTTGCCATGCTTCCCAAAATTACGAATCTCCAGAAATCTCAGCAAATATTTTTTCACCCAAAATGGATGATACTTTCAGGTAATGATCAGTACACTAAGGCGACTTGGTTCCCCAAATGTCGTTCTTCTATGTTGAAGCATTCGTTTCCAGTAACAGTTTGAATTTTTAGGTTTCACTCTGTTTTCTCCTATATTGATAGATGTATTTGGAACTCTAAATCCAACACGGTTTGTGCTAGCTTCTTGAAACTTGACACAATAAAGTAATTTCACGTTCTATCTCTATGTTTTGTTTCCTCTTGATGTAGCCCCAAGCAGTGACTGAGGAGAAACACTTTCATGGAAAGGGGTTGCCAAGCTTCCTAAAATTACAAATCTCCAGAAATCTCAGCAAATATTTTTTCACCCAAACTGGATGATACTTTCAGGTAATGATCAGTACACTAAGGCGACTTGGTTCCCCAAATGTCGTTCTTCTATGATGAAGCGTTCGTTTCCAGTAACAGTTTGAATTTTTAGGTTTCACTCTGTTTTCTCCTATATTGATAGATGTATTTGGAACTCTAAATCCAACACGGTTTGTGCTAGCTTCTTGAAACTTGACACAATAAAGCAGTTTCATGTTCTATCTCTATGTTTTGTTTCCTCATGATGTAGCCATAACAGTGACTGGCGAGAAACACTTTCATGGAAAGGGGTTGCCAGGCTTCCCAAATATACGAATCTCCAGAAATCTCAGCAAATATTTTTTCACCCAAACAGGATGATACTTTCAGGTAATGATCAGTACACTAAGGCGACTTGGTTCCGCAAATGTCGTTCTTCTATGTTGAAGCGTTCGTTTCCAGTAACAGTTTGAATTTTTAGGTTTCACTCTGTTTTCTCCTATATTGATAGATGTATTTGGAACTCTAAATCCAACACGGTTTGTGCTAGCTTCTTGAAACTTGACACAATAAAGCAGTTTCACGTTCTATCTCTATGTTTTGTTTCCTCTTGATGTAGCCCTAACAGTGACTGGCGAGAAACACTTTCATGGAAAGGGGTTGCCAGGCTTCCCAAATATACGAATCTCCAGAAATCTCAGCAAATATTTTTTCACCCAAACAGGATGATACTTTCAGGTAATGATCAGTACACTAAGGCGACTTGGTTCCCCAAATTTCATTCTTCTATGTTGAATCGTTCGTTTCCAGTAACAGTTTGAATTTTTAGGTTTCACTCTGTTTTCTCCTATATTGATAGATGTATTTGGAACTCTAAATCCAACACGGTTTGTGCTAGCTTCTTGAAACTTGACACAATAAAGCAGTTTCACGTTCTATCTCTATGTTTTGTTTCCTCTTGATGTAGCCCTAAGCAGTGACTGGCAAGAAACACTTTCATGGAAAGGGGTTGCCATGCTTCCCAAAATTACGAATCTCCAGAAATCTCAGCAAATATTTTTTCACCCAAACTGGATGATACTTTCCGGTAATGATCACTACACTAACGCGACTTGGTTCCCCAAATTTCGTTCTTCTATGTTGAAGCGTTCGTTTCCAGTAACAGTTTGAATTTTTAGGTTTCACTCTGTTTTCTCCTATATTGATAGATGTATTTGGAACTCTAAATCCAACACGGTTTGTGCTAGCTTCTTGAAACTTGACACAATAAAGCAGTTTCACGTTCTATCTCTATGTTTTGTTTCCTCTTGATGTAGCCCTAAGCAGTGACTGGCGAGAAACACTTTCATGGAAAGGGGTTGCCAGGCTTCCCAAAATTACGAATCTCCAGAAATCTCAGCAAATATTTTTTCACCCAAACTGGATGATACTTTCAGGTAATGATCAGTACACTAACGCGACTTGGTTCCCCAAATGTCGTTCTTCAATGTTGAAGCGTTCGTTTCCAGTAACAGTTTGAATTTTTAGGTTTCACTCTGTTTTCTCCTATATTGATAGATGTATTTGGAACTCTAAATCCAACACGGTTTGTGCTAGCTTCTTGAAACTTGACACAATAAAGCAGTTTCACGTTCTATCTCTATGTTTTGTTTCCTCTTGATGTAGCCCTAACAGTGACTGGCGAGAAACACTTTCATGGAAAGGGGTTGCCAGGCTTCCCAAATATACGAATCTCCAGAAATCTCAGGAAATATTTTTTCACCCAAACAGGATGATACTTTCAGGTAATGATCAGTACACTAAGGCGACTTGGTTCCCCAAATGTCGTTCTTCTATGTTGAAGCGTTCGTTTCCAGTAACAGTTTGAATTTTTAGGTTTCACTCTGTTTTCTCCTATATTGATAGATGTATTTGGAACTCTAAATCCAACACGGTTTGTGCTAGCTTCTTGAAACTTGACACAATAAAGTAGTTTCACGTTCTATCTCTATGTTTTGTTTCCTCTTGATGTAGCCCTAAGCAGTGACTGGCGAGAAACACTTTCATGGAAAGGGGTTGCCAGGCTTCCCAAAATTACGAATCTCCAGAAATCTCAGCAAATATGTTTTCACCCAAACTGGATGATACTTTCAGGTAATGATCACTACACTAACGCGACTTGGTTCCCCAAATTTCGTTCTTCTATGTTGAAGCGTTCGTTTCCAGTAACAGTTTGAATTTTTAGGTTTCACTCTGTTTTCTCCTATATTGATAGATGTATTTGGAACTCTAAATCCAACACGGTTTGTGCTAGCTTCTTGAAACTTGACACAATAAAGCAGTTTCACGTTCTATCTCTATGTTTTGTTTCCTCTTGATGTAGCCCTAAGCAGTGACTGGCGAGAAACACTTTCATGGAAAGGGTTTGCCAGGCTTCCCAAAATTACGAATCTCCAGAAATCTCAGCAAATATTTTTTCACCCAAACTGGATGATACTTTCAGGTAATGATCAGTACACTAAGGCGACTTGGTTCCCCAAATGTCGTTCTTCTATGTTGAAGCGTTCGTTTCCAGTAACAGTTTGAATTTTTAGGTTTCACTCTGTTTTCTCCTATATTGATAGATGTATTTGGAACTCTAAATCCAACACGGTTTGTGCTAGCTTCTTGAAACTTGACACAATAAAGTAATTTCACGTTCTATCTCTATGTTTTGTTTCCTCTTGATGTAGACCCAAGCAGTGACTGAGGAGAAACACTTTCATGGAAAGGGGTTGCCAAGCTTCCTAAAATTACAAATCTCCAGAAATCTCAGCAAATATTTTTTCACCCAAACTGGATGATACTTTCAGGTAATAATCAGCACACTAAGTCGACTTGGTTCCCCAAATGTCGTTCTTCTATGTTGAAGCGTTCGTTTCCAGTAACAGTTTGAATTTTTAGGTTTCGCTCTGTTTTCTCCTATATTGATAGATGTATTTGGAACTCTAAATCCAACACGGTTTGTGCTAGCTTCTTGAAACTTGACACAATAAAGTAGTTTCACGTTCTATCTCTATGTTTTGTTTCCTCTTGATGTAGCCCTAACAGTGACTGGCGAGAAACACTTTCATGGAAAGGGGTTGCCAGGCTTCCCAAAATTACGAATCTCCAGAAATCTCAGCAAATATTTTTTCACCCAAACTGGATGATACTTACAGGTAATGATCATGACACTAACGCGACTTGGTTCCCCAAATTTCGTTCTTCTATGTTGAAGCGTTCGTTTCCAGTAACAGTTTGAATTTTTAGGTTTCACTCTGTTTTCTCCTATATTGATAGATGTATTTGGAACTCTAAATCCAACACGGTTTGTGCTAGCTTCTTGAAACTTGACACAATAAAGTAGTTTCATGTTCTATCTCTATGTTTTGTTTCCTCTTGATGTAGCCCTAAGCAGTGACTGGCGATTAACACTTTCATGGAAAGGGGTGGGTTTCCAAAATTACGAATCTCCAGAAATCTCAGCAAATATTTTTTCACCCAAACTGGATGATACTTTCAGGTAATGATCACTACACTAACGCGACTTGGTTCCCCAAATGTCGTTCTTCTATGTTGAAGCGTTCGTTTCCAGTAACAGTTTGAATTTTTAGGTTTCACTCTGTTTTCTCCTATATTGATAGATGTATTTGGAACTCTAAATCCAACACGGTTTGTGCTAGCTTCTTGAAACTTGACACAATAAAGCAGTTTCACGTTCTATCTCTATGTTTTGTTTCCTCTTGATGTAGCCCTAAGCAGTGACTGGCGAGAAACACTTTCATGGAAAGGGGTTGCCAGGCTTCCCAAAATTACGAATCTCCAGAAATCTCAGCAAATATTTTTTCACCCAAACTGGATGATACTTTCAGGTAATGATCACTACACTAACGCGACTTGGTTCCCCAAATTTCGTTCTTCTATGTTGAAGCGTTCGTTTCCAGTAACAGTTTGAATTTTTAGGTTTCACTCTGTTTTCTCCTATATTGATAGATGTATTTGGAACTCTAAATCCAACACGGTTTGTGCTAGCTTCTTGAAACTTGACACAATAAAGTAGTTTCACGTTCTATCTCTATGTTTTGTTTCCTCTTGATGTAGCCCTAACAGTGACTGGCGAGAAACACTTTCATGGAAAGGGGTTGCCAGGCTTCCCAAATATACGAATCTCCAGAAATCTCAGCAAATATTTTTTCACCCAAACAGGATGATACTTTCAGGTAATGATCAGTACACTAAGGCGACTTGGTTCCCCAAATTTTGTTCTTCTATGTTGAAGCGTTCGTTTCCAGTAACAGTTTGAATTTTTAGGTTTCACTCTGTTTTCTCCTATATTGATAGATGTATTTGGAACTCTAAATCCAACACGGTTTGTGCTAGCTTCTTGAAACTTGACACAATAAAGTAGTTTCACGTTCTATCTCTATGTTTTGTTTCCTCTTGATGTAGCCCTAAGCAGTGACTGGCGAGAAACACTTTCATGGAAAGGGGTTGCCAGGCTTCCCAAAATTACGAATCTCCAGAAATCTCAGCAAATATTTTTTCACCCAAACTGGATGATACTTTCAGGTAATGATCACTACACTAACGCGACTTGGTTCCCCAAATTTCGTTCTTCTATGTTGAAGCGTTCGTTTCCAGTAACAGTTTGAATTTTTAGGTTTCACTCTGTTTTCTCCTATATTGATAGATGTATTTGGAACTCTAAATCCAACACGGTTTGTGCTAGCTTCTTGAAACTTGACACAATAAAGCAGTTTCACGTTCTATCTCTATGTTTTGTTTCCTCTTGATGTAGCCCTAAGCAGTGACTGGCGAGAAACACTTTCATGGAAAGGGGTTGGCAGGCTTCCCAAAATTACGAATCTCCAGAAATCTCAGCAAATATTTTTTCACCCAAACTGGATGATACTTTCAGGTAATGATCAGTACACTAAGGCGACTTGGTTCCCCAAATGTCGTTCTTCTATGTTGAAGCGTTCGTTTCCAGTAACAGTTTGAATTTTTAGGTTTCACTCTGTTTTCTCCTATATTGATAGATGTATTTGGAACTCTAAATCCAACACGGTTTGTGCTAGCTTCTTGAACCTTGACACAATACAGCAGTTTCACGTTCTATCTCTATGTTTTGTTTCCTCTTGATGTAGCCCTAACAGTGACTGGCGAGAAACACTTTCATGGAAAGGGGTTGCCAGGCTTCCCAAATATACGAATCTCCAGAAATCTCAGGAAATATTTTTTCACCCAAACAGGATGATACTTTCAGGTAATGATCAGTACACTAAGGCGACTTGGTTCCCCAAATTTCGTTCTTCTATGTTGAAGCGTTCGTTTCCAGTAACAGTTTGAATTTTTAGGTTTCACTCTGTTTTCTCCTATATTGATAGATGTATTTGGAACTCTAAATCCAACACGGTTTGTGCTAGCTTCTTGAAACTTGACACAATAAAGTAGTTTCACGTTCTATCTCTATGTTTTGTTTCCTCTTGATGTAGCCCTAACAGTGACTGGCGAGAAACACTTTCATGGAAAGGGGTTGCCAGGCTTCCCAAATATACGAATCTCCAGAAATCTCAGCAAATATTTTTTTCACCCAAACAGGATGATACTTTCAGGTAATGATCAGTACACTAAGGCGACTTGGTTCCCCAAATGTCGTTCTTCTATGTTGAAGCGTTCGTTTCCAGTAACAGTTTGAATTTTTAGGTTTCACTCTGTTTTCTCCTATATTGATAGATGTATTTGGAACTCTAAATCCAACACGGTTTGTGCTAGCTTCTTGAAACTTGACACAATAAAGCAGTTTCACGTTCTATCTCTATGTTTTGTTTCCTCTTGATGTAGCCCTAAGCAGTGACTGGCGAGAAACACTTTCATGGAAAGGGGTTGCCAGGCTTCCCAAATATATGAATCTCCAGAAATCTCAGCAAATATTTTTTCACCCAAACAGGATGATACTTTCAGGTAATGATCAGTACACTAAGGCGACTTGGTTCCCCAAATGTCGTTCTTCTATGTTGAAGCGTTCGTTTCCAGTAACAGTTTGAATTTTTAGGTTTCACTCTGTTTTCTCCTATATTGATAGATGTATTTGGAACTCTAAATCCAACACGGTTTGTGCTAGCTTCTTGAAACTTGACACAATAAAGCAGTTTCACGTTCTATCTCTATGTTTTGTTTCCTCTTGATGTAGCCCTAAGCAGTGACTGGCGAGAAACACTTTCATGGAAAGGGGTTGCCAGGCTTCCCAAATATATGAATCTCCAGAAATCTCAGCAAATATTTTTTCACCCAAACAGGATGATACTTTCAGGTAATGATCAGTACACTAAGGCGACTTGGTTCCCCAAATGTCGTTCTTCTATGTTGAAGCGTTCGTTTCCAGTAACAGTTTGAATTTTTAGGTTTCACTCTGTTTTCTCCTATATTGATAGATGTATTTGGAACTCTAAATCCAACACGGTTTGTGCTAGCTTCTTGAAACTTGACACAATAAAGTAGTTTCACGTTCTATCTCTATGTTTTGTTTCCTCTTGATGTAGCCCTAAGCAGTGACTGGCGAGAAACACTTTCATGGAAAGGGGTTGCCAGGCTTCCCAAAATTACGAATCTCCAGAAATCTCAGCAAATATTTTTTCACCCAAACTGGATGATACTTTCAGGTAATGATCACTACACTAAGGCGACTTGGTTCCCCAAATTTCGTTCTTCTATGTTGAAGCGTTCGTTTCCAGTAACAGTTTGAATTTTTAGGTTTCACTCTGTTTTCTCCTATATTGATAGATGTATTTGGAACTCTAAATCCAACACGGTTTGTGCTAGCTTCTTGAAACTTGACACAATAAAGTAGTTTCACGTTCTATCTCTATGTTTTCTTTCCTCTTGATGTAGCCCTAACAGTGACTGGCGAGAAACACTTTCATGGAAAGGGGTTGCCAGGCTTCCCAAATATATGAATCTCCAGAAATCTCAGCAAATATTTTTTTCACCCAAACAGGATGATACTTTCAGGTAATGATCAGTACACTAAGGCGACTTGGTTCCCCAAATGTCGTTCTTCTATGTTGAAGCGTTCGTTTCCAGTAACAGTTTGAATTTTTAGGTTTCACTCTGTTTTCTCCTATATTGATAGATGTATTTGGAACTCTAAATCCAACACGGTTTGTGCTAGCTTCTTGAAACTTGACACAATAAAGCAGTTTCACGTTCTATCTCTATGTTTTGTTTCCTCTTGATGTAGCCCTAAGCAGTGACTGGCGAGAAACACTTTCATGGAAAGGGGTTGCCAGGCTTCCCAAATATATGAATCTCCAGAAATCTCAGCAAATATTTTTTCACCCAAACAGGATGATACTTTCAGGTAATGATCAGTACACTAAGGCGACTTGGTTCCCCAAATGTCGTTCTTCTATGTTGAAGCGTTCGTTTCCAGTAACAGTTTGAATTTTTAGGTTTCACTCTGTTTTCTCCTATATTGATAGATGTATTTGGAACTCTAAATCCAACACGGTTTGTGCTAGCTTCTTGAAACTTGACACAATAAAGTAGTTTCACGTTCTATCTCTATGTTTTGTTTCCTCTTGATGTAGCCCTAAGCAGTGACTGGCGAGAAACACTTTCATGGAAAGGGGTTGCCAGGCTTCCCAAAATTACGAATCTCCAGAAATCTCAGCAAATATTTTTTCACCCAAACTGGATGATACTTTCAGGTAATGATCACTACACTAAGGCGACTTGGTTCCCCAAATTTCGTTCTTCTATGTTGAAGCGTTCGTTTCCAGTAACAGTTTGAATTTTTAGGTTTCACTCTGTTTTCTCCTATATTGATAGATGTATTTGGAACTCTAAATCCAACACGGTTTGTGCTAGCTTCTTGAAACTTGACACAATAAAGTAGTTTCACGTTCTATCTCTATGTTTTCTTTCCTCTTGATGTAGCCCTAACAGTGACTGGCGAGAAACACTTTCATGGAAAGGGGTTGCCAGGCTTCCCAAATATACGAATCTCCAGAAATCTCAGCAAATATTTTTTCACCCAAATAGGATGATACTTTCAGGTAATGATCAGTACACTAAGGCGACTTGGTTCCCCAAATTTCGTTCTTCTATGTTGAAGCGTTCGTTTCCAGTAACAGTTTGAATTTTTAGGTTTCACTCTGTTTTCTCCTATATTGATAGATGTATTTGGAACTCTAAATCCAACACGGTTTGTGCTAGCTTCTTGAAACTTGACACAATAAAGTAGTTTCACGTTCTATCTCTATGTTTTGTTTCCTCTTGTTGTAGCCCTAAGCAGTGACTGGCGAGAAACACTTTCATGGAAAGGGGTTGCCAGGCTTCCCAAAATTACGAATCTACAGAAATCTCAGCAAATATTTTTTCACCCAAACTGGATGATACTTTCAGGTAATGATCAGTACACTAAGGCGACTTGGTTCCCCAAATGTCGTTCTTCTATGTTGAAGCGTTCGTTTCCAGTAACAGTTTGAATTTTTAGGTTTCACTCTCTTTTCTCCTATATTGATAGATGTATTTGGAACTCTAAATCCAACACGGTTTGTGCTAGCTTCTTGAACCTTGACACAATACAGCAGTTTCACGTTCTATCTCTATGTTTTGTTTCCTCTTGATGTAGCCCTAACAGTGACTGGCGAGAAACACTTTCATGGAAAGGGGTTGCCAGGCTTCCCAAATATACGAATCTCCAGAAATCTCAGGAAATATTTTTTCACCCAAACAGGATGATACTTTCAGGTAATGATCAGTACACTAAGGCGACTTGGTTCCCCAAATTTCGTTCTTCTATGTTGAAGCGTTCGTTTCCAGTAACAGTTTGAATTTTTAGGTTTCACTCTGTTTTCTCCTATATTGATAGATGTATTTGGAACTCTAAATCCAACACGGTTTGTGCTAGCTTCTTGAAACTTGACACAATAAAGCAGTTTCACGTTCTATCTCTATGTTTTGTTTCCTCTTGATGTAGCCCTAAGCAGTGACTGGCGAGAAACACTTTCATGGAAAGGGGTTGGCAGGCTTCCCAAAATTACGAATCTCCAGAAATCTCAGCAAATATTTTTTCACCCAAACTGGATGATACTTTCAGGTAATGATCAGTACACTAAGGCGACTTGGTTCCCCAAATGTCGTTCTTCTATGTTGAAGCGTTCGTTTCCAGTAACAGTTTGAATTTTTAGGTTTCACTCTGTTTTCTCCTATATTGATAGATGTATTTGGAACTCTAAATCCAACACGGTTTGTGCTAGCTTCTTGAACCTTGACACAATACAGCAGTTTCACGTTCTATCTCTATGTTTTGTTTCCTCTTGATGTAGCCCTAACAGTGACTGGCGAGAAACACTTTCATGGAAAGGGGTTGCCAGGCTTCCCAAATATACGAATCTCCAGAAATCTCAGGAAATATTTTTTCACCCAAACAGGATGATACTTTCAGGTAATGATCAGTACACTAAGGCGACTTGGTTCCCCAAATTTCGTTCTTCTATGTTGAAGCGTTCGTTTCCAGTAACAGTTTGAATTTTTAGGTTTCACTCTGTTTTCTCCTATATTGATAGATGTATTTGGAACTCTAAATCCAACACGGTTTGTGCTAGCTTCTTGAAACTTGACACAATAAAGTAGTTTCACGTTCTATCTCTATGTTTTGTTTCCTCTTGATGTAGCCCTAACAGTGACTGGCGAGAAACACTTTCATGGAAAGGGGTTGCCAGGCTTCCCAAATATACGAATCTCCAGAAATCTCAGCAAATATTTTTTCACCCAAACAGGATGATACTTTCAGGTAATGATCAGTACACTAAGGCGACTTGGTTCCCCAAATGTCGTTCTTCTATGTTGAAGCGTTCGTTTCCAGTAACAGTTTGAATTTTTAGGTTTCACTCTGTTTTCTCCTATATTGATAGATGTATTTGGAACTCTAAATCCAACACGGTTTGTGCTAGCTTCTTGAAACTTGACACAATAAAGCAGTTTCACGTTCTATCTCTATGTTTTGTTTCCTCTTGATGTAGCCCTAAGCAGTGACTGGCGAGAAACACTTTCATGGAAAGGGGTTGCCAGGCTTCCCAAATATATGAATCTCCAGAAATCTCAGCAAATATTTTTTCACCCAAACAGGATGATACTTTCAGGTAATGATCAGTACACTAAGGCGACTTGGTTCCCCAAATGTCGTTCTTCTATGTTGAAGCGTTCGTTTCCAGTAACAGTTTGAATTTTTAGGTTTCACTCTGTTTTCTCCTATATTGATAGATGTATTTGGAACTCTAAATCCAACACGGTTTGTGCTAGCTTCTTGAAACTTGACACAATAAAGCAGTTTCACGTTCTATCTCTATGTTTTGTTTCCTCTTGATGTAGCCCTAAGCAGTGACTGGCGAGAAACACTTTCATGGAAAGGGGTTGCCAGGCTTCCCAAATATATGAATCTCCAGAAATCTCAGCAAATATTTTTTCACCCAAACAGGATGATACTTTCAGGTAATGATCAGTACACTAAGGCGACTTGGTTCCCCAAATGTCGTTCTTCTATGTTGAAGCGTTCGTTTCCAGTAACAGTTTGAATTTTTAGGTTTCACTCTGTTTTCTCCTATATTGATAGATGTATTTGGAACTCTAAATCCAACACGGTTTGTGCTAGCTTCTTGAAACTTGACACAATAAAGTAGTTTCACGTTCTATCTCTATGTTTTGTTTCCTCTTGATGTAGCCCTAAGCAGTGACTGGCGAGAAACACTTTCATGGAAAGGGGTTGCCAGGCTTCCCAAAATTACGAATCTCCAGAAATCTCAGCAAATATTTTTTCACCCAAACTGGATGATACTTTCAGGTAATGATCACTACACTAAGGCGACTTGGTTCCCCAAATTTCGTTCTTCTATGTTGAAGCGTTCGTTTCCAGTAACAGTTTGAATTTTTAGGTTTCACTCTGTTTTCTCCTATATTGATAGATGTATTTGGAACTCTAAATCCAACACGGTTTGTGCTAGCTTCTTGAAACTTGACACAATAAAGTAGTTTCACGTTCTATCTCTATGTTTTCTTTCCTCTTGATGTAGCCCTAACAGTGACTGGCGAGAAACACTTTCATGGAAAGGGGTTGCCAGGCTTCCCAAATATATGAATCTCCAGAAATCTCAGCAAATATTTTTTTCACCCAAACAGGATGATACTTTCAGGTAATGATCAGTACACTAAGGCGACTTGGTTCCCCAAATGTCGTTCTTCTATGTTGAAGCGTTCGTTTCCAGTAACAGATTGAATTTTTAGGTTTCACTCTGTTTTCTCCTATATTGATAGATGTATTTGGAACTCTAAATCCAACACGGTTTGTGCTAGCTTCTTGAAACTTGACACAATAAAGCAGTTTCACGTTCTATCTCTATGTTTTGTTTCCTCTTGATGTAGCCCTAAGCAGTGACTGGCGAGAAACACTTTCATGGAAAGGGGTTGCCAGGCTTCCCAAATATATGAATCTCCAGAAATCTCAGCAAATATTTTTTCACCCAAACAGGATGATACTTTCAGGTAATGATCAGTACACTAAGGCGACTTGGTTCCCCAAATGTCGTTCTTCTATGTTGAAGCGTTCGTTTCCAGTAACAGTTTGAATTTTTAGGTTTCACTCTGTTTTCTCCTATATTGATAGATGTATTTGGAACTCTAAATCCAACACGGTTTGTGCTAGCTTCTTGAAACTTGACACAATAAAGTAGTTTCACGTTCTATCTCTATGTTTTGTTTCCTCTTGATGTAGCCCTAAGCAGTGACTGGCGAGAAACACTTTCATGGAAAGGGGTTGCCAGGCTTCCCAAAATTACGAATCTCCAGAAATCTCAGCAAATATTTTTTCACCCAAACTGGATGATACTTTCAGGTAATGATCACTACACTAAGGCGACTTGGTTCCCCAAATTTCGTTCTTCTATGTTGAAGCGTTCATTTCCAGTAACAGTTTGAATTTTTAGGTTTCACTCTGTTTTCTCCTATATTGATAGATGTATTTGGAACTCTAAATCCAACACGGTTTGTGCTAGCTTCTTGAAACTTGACACAATAAAGTAGTTTCACGTTCTATCTCTATGATTTCTTTCCTCTTGATGTAGCCCTAACAGTGACTGGCGAGAAACACTTTCATGGAAAGGGGTTGCCAGGCTTCCCAAATATACGAATCTCCAGAAATCTCAGCAAATATTTTTTCACCCAAATAGGATGATACTTTCAGGTAATGATCAGTACACTAAGGCGACTTGGTTCCCCAAATTTCGTTCTTCTATGTTGAAGCGTTCGTTTCCAGTAACAGTTTGAATTTTTAGGTTTCACTCTGTTTTCTCCTATATTGATAGATGTATTTGGAACTCTAAATCCAACACGGTTTGTGCTAGCTTCTTGAAACTTGACACAATAAAGTAGTTTCACGTTCTATCTCTATGTTTTGTTTCCTCTTGTTGTAGCCCTAAGCAGTGACTGGCGAGAAACACTTTCATGGAAAGGGGTTGCCAGGCTTCCCAAAATTACGAATCTACAGAAATCTCAGCAAATATTTTTTCACCCAAACTGGATGATACTTTCAGGTAATGATCAGTACACTAAGGCGACTTGGTTCCCCAAATGTCGTTCTTCTATGTTGAAGCGTTCGTTTCCAGTAACAGTTTGAATTTTTAGGTTTCACTCTCTTTTCTCCTATATTGATAGATGTATTTGGAACTCTAAATCCAACACGGTTTGTGCTAGCTTCTTGAACCTTGACACAATACAGCAGTTTCACGTTCTATCTCTATGTTTTGTTTCCTCTTGATGTAGCCCTAACAGTGACTGGCGAGAAACACTTTCATGGAAAGGGGTTGCCAGGCTTCCCAAATATACGAATCTCCAGAAATCTCAGGAAATATTTTTTCACCCAAACAGGATGATACTTTCAGGTAATGATCAGTACACTAAGGCGACTTGGTTCCCCAAATTTCGTTCTTCTATGTTGAAGCGTTCGTTTCCAGTAACAGTTTGAATTTTTAGGTTTCACTCTGTTTTCTCCTATATTGATAGATGTATTTCGAACTCTAAATCCAACACGGTTTGTGCTAGCTTCTTGAAACTTGACACAATAAAGTAGTTTCACGTTCTATCTCTATGTTTTGTTTCCTCTTGATGTAGCCCTAACAGTGACTGGCGAGAAACACTTTCATGGAAAGGGGTTGCCAGGCTTCCCAAATATACGAATCTCCAGAAATCTCAGCAAATATTTTTTTCACCCAAACAGGATGATACTTTCAGGTAATGATCAGTACACTAAGGCGACTTGGTTCCCCAAATTTCGTTCTTCTATGTTGAAGCGTTCGTTTCCAGTAACAGTTTGAATTTTTAGGTTTCACTCTGTTTTCTCCTATATTGATAGATGTATTTGGAACTCTAAATCCAACACGGTTTGTGCTAGCTTCTTGAAACTTGACACAATAAAGTAGTTTCACTTTCTATCTCTATGTTTTGTTTCCTCTTGATGTAGCCCTAACAGTGACTGGCGAGAAACACTTTCATGGAAAGGGGTTGCCAGGCTTCCCAAATATACGAATCTCCAGAAATCTCAGCAAATATTTTTTCACCCAAACAGGATGATACTTTCAGGTAATGATCAGTACACTAAGGCGACTTGGTTCCCCAAATTTCGTTCTTCTATGTTGAAGCGTTCGTTTCCAGTAACAGTTTGAATTTTTAGGTTTCACTCTGTTTTCTCCTATATTGATAGATGTATTTGGAACTCTAAATCCAACACGGTTTGTGCTAGCTTCTTGAAACTTGACACAATAAAGTAGTTTCACGTTCTATCTCTATGTTTTGTTTCCTCTTGATGTAGCCCTAAGCAGTGACTGGCGAGAAACACTTTCATGGAAAGGGGTTGCCAGGCTTCCCAAAATTACGAATCTCCAGAAATCT
The DNA here is from genome assembly GCF_964194105.1 of Spermophilus citellus. NCBI lineage: Eukaryota > Metazoa > Chordata > Mammalia > Rodentia > Sciuridae > Spermophilus > Spermophilus citellus. The sequence continues at coordinate 232,933 of NW_027673057.1, forward strand.
CAGCAAATATTTTTTCACCCAAACTGGATGATACTTTCAGGTAATGATCACTACACTAAGGCGACTTGGTTCCCCAAATTTCGTTCTTCTATGTTGAAGCGTTCGTTTCCAGTAACAGTTTGAATTTTTAGGTTTCACTCTGTTTTCTCCTATATTGATAGATGTATTTGGAACTCTAAATCCAACACGGTTTGTGCTAGCTTCTTGAAACTTGACACAATAAAGTAGTTTCACGTTCTATCTCTATGTTTTGTTTCCTCTTGATGTAGCCCTAACAGTGACTGGCGAGAAACACTTTCATGGAAAGGGGTTGCCAGGCTTCCCAAATATACGAATCTCCAGAAATCTCAGCAAATATTTTTTCACCCAAATAGGATGATACTTTCAGGTAATGATCAGTACACTAAGGCGACTTGGTTCCCCAAATTTCGTTCTTCTATGTTGAAGCGTTCGTTTCCAGTAACAGTTTGAATTTTTAGGTTTCACTCTGTTTTCTCCTATATTGATAGATGTATTTGGAACTCTAAATCCAACACGGTTTGTGCTAGCTTCTTGAAACTTGACACAATAAAGTAGTTTCACGTTCTATCTCTATGTTTTGTTTCCTCTTGTTGTAGCCCTAAGCAGTGACTGGCGAGAAACACTTTCATGGAAAGGGGTTGCCAGGCTTCCCAAAATTACGAATCTACAGAAATCTCAGCAAATATTTTTTCACCCAAACTGGATGATACTTTCAGGTAATGATCAGTACACTAAGGCGACTTGGTTCCCCAAATGTCGTTCTTCTATGTTGAAGCGTTCGTTTCCAGTAACAGTTTGAATTTTTAGGTTTCACTCTCTTTTCTCCTATATTGATAGATGTATTTGGAACTCTAAATCCAACACGGTTTGTGCTAGCTTCTTGAACCTTGACACAATACAGCAGTTTCACGTTCTATCTCTATGTTTTGTTTCCTCTTGATGTAGCCCTAACAGTGACTGGCGAGAAACACTTTCATGGAAAGGGGTTGCCAGGCTTCCCAAATATACGAATCTCCAGAAATCTCAGGAAATATTTTTTCACCCAAACAGGATGATACTTTCAGGTAATGATCAGTACACTAAGGCGACTTGGTTCCCCAAATTTCGTTCTTCTATGTTGAAGCGTTCGTTTCCAGTAACAGTTTGAATTTTTAGGTTTCACTCTGTTTTCTCCTATATTGATAGATGTATTTGGAACTCTAAATCCAACACGGTTTGTGCTAGCTTCTTGAAACTTGACACAATAAAGTAGTTTCACGTTCTATCTCTATGTTTTGTTTCCTCTTGATGTAGCCCTAACAGTGACTGGCGAGAAACACTTTCATGGAAAGGGGTTGCCAGGCTTCCCAAATATACGAATCTCCAGAAATCTCAGCAAATATTTTTTTCACCCAAACAGGATGATACTTTCAGGTAATGATCAGTACACTAAGGCGACTTGGTTCCCCAAATTTCGTTCTTCTATGTTGAAGCGTTCGTTTCCAGTAACAGTTTGAATTTTTAGGTTTCACTCTGTTTTCTCCTATATTGATAGATGTATTTGGAACTCTAAATCCAACACGGTTTGTGCTAGCTTCTTGAAACTTGACACAATAAAGTAGTTTCACTTTCTATCTCTATGTTTTGTTTCCTCTTGATGTAGCCCTAACAGTGACTGGCGAGAAACACTTTCATGGAAAGGGGTTGCCAGGCTTCCCAAATATACGAATCTCCAGAAATCTCAGCAAATATTTTTTCACCCAAACAGGATGATACTTTCAGGTAATGATCAGTACACTAAGGCGACTTGGTTCCCCAAATTTCGTTCTTCTATGTTGAAGCGTTCGTTTCCAGTAACAGTTTGAATTTTTAGGTTTCACTCTGTTTTCTCCTATATTGATAGATGTATTTGGAACTCTAAATCCAACACGGTTTGTGCTAGCTTCTTGAAACTTGACACAATAAAGTAATTTCACGTTCTATCTCTATGTTTTGTTTCCTCTTGATGTAGCCCCAAGCAGTGACTTAGGAGAAACACTTTCATGGAAAGGGGTTGCCAGGCTTCCTAAAATTACAAATCTCCAGAAATCTCAGCAAATATTTTTTCACCCAAACTGGATGATACTTTCAGGTAATGATCAGTACACTAAGGCGACTTGGTTCCCCAAATGTCGTTCTTCTATGTTGAAGCGTTCGTTTCCAGTAACAGTTTGAATTTTTAGGTTTCACTCTGTTTTCTCCTATATTGATAGATGTATTTGGAACTCTAAATCCAACACTGTTTGTGCTAGCTTCTTGAAACTTGACACAATAAAGTAGTTTCACGTTCTATCTCTATGTTTTGTTTCCTCTTGATGTAGCCCTAACAGTGACTGGCGAGAAACACTTTCATGGAAAGGGGTTGCCAGGCTTCCCAAAATTACGAATCTCCAGAAATCTCAGCAAATATTTTTTCACCCAAACTGGATGATACTTTCAGGTAATGATCACTACACTAACGCGACTTGGTTCCCCAAATGTCGTTCTTCTATGTTGAAGCGTTCGTTTCCAGTAACAGTTTGAATTTTTAGGTTTCACTCTGTTTTCTCCTATATTGATAGATGTATTTGGAACTCTAAATCCAACACGGTTTATGCTAGCTTCTTGAAACTTGACACAATAAAGCAGTTTCACGTTCTATCTCTATGTTTTGTTTCCTCTTGATGTAGCCCTAAGCAGTGACTGGCGCGAAACACTTTCATGGAAAGGGGTTGCCAGGCTTCCCAAAATTACGAATCTCCAGAAATCTCAGCAAATATTTTTTCACCCAAACTGGATGATACTTTCAGGTAATGATCAGTACACTAAGGCGACTTGGTTCCCCAAATGTCGTTCTTCTATGTTGAAGCGTTCGTTTCCAGTAACAGTTTGAATTTTTAGGTTTCACTCTGTTTTCTCCTATATTGATAGATGTATTTGGAACTCTAAATCCAACACGGTTTGTGCTAGCTTCTTGAAACTTGACACAATAAAGCAGTTTCACGTTCTATCTCTATGTTTTGTTTCCTCTTGATGTAGCCCTAACAGTGACTGGCGAGAAACACTTTCATGGAAAGGGGTTGCCAGGCTTCCCAAATATACGAATCTCCAGAAATCTCAGCAAATATTTTTTCACCCAAACAGGATGATACTTTCAGGTAATGATCAGTACACTAAGGCGACTTGGTTCCCCAAATTTCGTTCTTCTATGTTGAAGCGTTCGTTTCCAGTAACAGTTTGAATTTTTAGGTTTCACTCTGTTTTCTCCTATATTGATAGATGTATTTGGAACTCTAAATCCAACACGGTTTGTGCTAGCTTCTTGAAACTTGACACAATAAAGTAGTTTCACGTTCTATCTCTATGTTTTGTTTCCTCTTGATGTAGCCCTAACAGTGACTGGCGAGAAACACTTTCATGGAAAGGGGTTGCCAGGCTTCCCAAATATACGGATCTCCAGAAATCTCAGCAAATATTTTTTTCACCCAAACAGGATGATACTTTCAGGTAATGATCAGTACACTAAGGCGACTTGGTTCCCCAAATTTCGTTCTTCTATGTTGAAGCGTTCGTTTCCAGTAACAGTTTGAATTTTTAGGTTTCACTCTGTTTTCTCCTATATTGATAGATGTATTTGGAACTCTAAATCCAACACGGTTTGTGCTAGCTTCTTGAAACTTGACACAATAAAGTAGTTTCACGTTCTATCTCTATGTTTTGTTTCCTCTTGATGTAGCCCTAACAGTGACTGGCGAGAAACACTTTCATGGAAAGGGGTTGCCAGGCTTCCCAAATATACGAATCTCCAGAAATCTCAGGAAATATTTTTTCACCCAAACAGGATGATACTTTCAGGTAATGATCAGTACACTAAGGCAACTTGGTTCCCCAAATTTCGTTCTTCTATGTTGAAGCGTTCGTTTCCAGTAACAGTTTGAATTTTTAGGTTTCACTCTGTTTTCTCCTATATTGATAGATGTATTTGGAACTCTAAATCCAACACGGTTTGTGCTAGCTTCTTGAAACTTGACACAATAAAGTAGTTTCACGTTCTATCTCTATGTTTTGTTTCCTCTTGATGTAGCACTAAGCAGTGACTGGCGAGAAACACTTTCATGGAAAGGGGTTGCCAGGCTTCCCAAAATTACGAATCTCCAGAAATCTCAGCAAATATTTTTTCACCCAAACTGGATGATACTTTCAGGTAATGATCACTACACTAAGGCGACTTGGTTCCCCAAATTTCGTTCTTCTATGTTGAAGCGTTCGTTTCCAGTAACAGTTTGAATTTTTAGGTTTCACTCTGTTTTCTCCTATATTGATAGATGTATTTGGAACTCTAAATCCAACACGGTTTGTGCTAGCTTCTTGAAACTTGACACAATAAAGCAGTTTCACGTTCTATCTCTATGTTTTGTTTCCTCTTGATGTAGCCCTAAGCAGTGACTGGCGAGAAACACTTTCATGGAAAGGGGTTGCCAGGCTTCCCAAAATTACGAATCTCCAGAAATCTCAGCAAATATTTTTTCACCCAAACTGGATGATACTTTCAGGTAATGATCAGTACACTAAGGCGACTTGGTTCCCCAAATGTCGTTCTTCTATGTTGAAGCGTTCGTTTCCAGTAACAGTTTGAATTTTTAGGTTTCACTCTGTTTTCTCCTATATTGATAGATGTATTTGGAACTCTAAATCCAACACGGTTTGTGCTAGCTTCTTGAAACTTGACACAATAAAGTAGTTTCACGTTCTATCTCTATGTTTTGTTTCCTCTTGATGTAGCCCTAACAGTGACTGGCGAGAAACACTTTCATGGAAAGGGGTTGCCAGGCTTCCCAAAATTACGAATCTCCAGAAATCTCAGCAAATATTTCTTCACCCAAACTGGATGATACTTTCAGGTAATGATCACTACACTAACGCGACTTGGTTCCCCAAATGTCGTTCTTCTATGTTGAAGCGTTCGTTTCCAGTAACAGTTTGAATTTTTAGGTTTCACTCTGTTTTCTCCTATATTGATAGATGTATTTGGAACTCTAAATCCAACACGGTTTGTGCTAGCTTCTTGAAACTTGACACAATAAAGCAGTTTCACGTTCTATCTCTATGTTTTGTTTCCTCTTGATGTAGCCCTAAGCAGTGACTGGCGAGAAACACTTTCATGGAAAGGGGTTGCCAGGCTTCCCAAAATTACGAATCTCCAGAAATCTCAGCAAATATTTTTTCACCCAAACTGGATGATACTTTCAGGTAATGATCAGTACACTAAGGCGACTTGGTTCCCCAAATGTCGTTCTTCTATGTTGAAGCGTTCGTTTCCAGTAACAGTTTGAATTTTTAGGTTTCACTCTGTTTTCTCCTATATTGATAGATGTATTTGGAACTCTAAATCCAACACGGTTTGTGCTAGCTTCTTGAAACTTGACACAATAAAGCAGTTTCACGTTCTATGTCTATGTTTTGTTTCCTCTTGATGTAGCCCTAACAGTGACTGGCGAGAAACACTTTCATGGAAAGGGGTTGCCAGGCTTCCCAAATATACGAATCTCCAGAAATCTCAGCAAATATTTTTTCACCCAAACAGGATGATACTTTCAGGTAATGATCAGTACACTAAGGCGACTTGGTTCCCCAAATGTCGTTCTTCTATGTTGAAGCGTTCGTTTCCAGTAACAGTTTGAATTTTTAGGTTTCACTCTGTTTTCTCCTATATTGATAGATGTATTTGGAACTCTAAATCCAACACGGTTTGTGCTAGCTTCTTGAAACTTGACACAATAAAGTAGTTTCACGTTCTATCTCTATGTTTTGTTTCCTCTTGATGTAGCCCTAACAGTGACTGGCGAGAAACACTTTCATGGAAAGGGGTTGCCAGGCTTCCCAAAATTACGAATCTCCAGAAATCTCAGCAAATATTTCTTCACCCAAACTGGATGATACTTTCAGGTAATGATCACTACACTAACGCGACTTGGTTCCCCAAATGTCGTTCTTCTATGTTGAAGCGTTCGTTTCCAGTAACAGTTTGAATTTTTAGGTTTCACTCTGTTTTCTCCTATATTGATAGATGTATTTGGAACTCTAAATCCAACACGGTTTGTGCTAGCTTCTTGAAACTTGACACAATAAAGCAGTTTCACGTTCTATCTCTATGTTTTGTTTCCTCTTGATGTAGCCCTAAGCAGTGACTGGCGAGAAACACTTTCATGGAAAGGGGTTGCCAGGCTTCCCAAAATTAGGAATCTCCAGAAATCTCAGCAAATATTTTTTCACCCAAACTGGATGATACTTTCAGGTAATGATCAGTACACTAAGGCGACTTGGTTCCCCAAATGTCGTTCTTCTATGTTGAAGCGTTCGTTTCCAGTAACAGTTTGAATTTTTAGGTTTCACTCTGTTTTCTCCTATATTGATAGATGTATTTGGAACTCTAAATCCAACACGGTTTGTGCTAGCTTCTTGAAACTTGACACAATAAAGTAATTTCACGTTCTATCTCTATGTTTTGTTTCCTCTTGATGTAGCCCCAAGCAGTGACTTAGGAGAAACACTTTCATGGAAAGGGGTTGCCAGGCTTCCTAAAATTACAAATCTCCAGAAATCTCAGCAAATATTTTTTCACCCAAACTGGATGATACTTTCAGGTAATGATCAGTACACTAAGGCGACTTGGTTCCCCAAATGTCGTTCTTCTATGTTGAAGCGTTCGTTTCCAGTAACAGTTTGAATTTTTAGGTTTCACTCTGTTTTCTCCTATATTGATAGATGTATTTGGAACTCTAAATCCAACACGGTTTGTGCTAGCTTCTTGAAACTTGACACAATAAAGTAGTTTCACGTTCTATCTCTATGTTTTGTTTCCTCTTGATGTAGCCCTAACAGTGACTGGCGAGAAACACTTTCATGGAAAGGGGTTGCCAGGCTTCCCAAAATTACGAATCTCCAGAAATCTCAGCAAATATTTTTTCACCCAAACTGGATGATACTTTCAGGTAATGATCACTACACTAACGCGACTTGGTTCCCCAAATGTCGTTCTTCTATGTTGAAGCGTTCGTTTCCAGTAACAGTTTGAATTTTTAGGTTTCACTCTGTTTTCTCCTATATTGATAGATGTATTTGGAACTCTAAATCCAACACGGTTTATGCTAGCTTCTTGAAACTTGACACAATAAAGCAGTTTCACGTTCTATCTCTATGTTTTGTTTCCTCTTGATGTAGCCCTAAGCAGTGACTGGCGCGAAACACTTTCATGGAAAGGGGTTGCCAGGCTTCCCAAAATTACGAATCTCCAGAAATCTCAGCAAATATTTTTTCACCCAAACTGGATGATACTTTCAGGTAATGATCAGTACACTAAGGCGACTTGGTTCCCCAAATGTCGTTCTTCTATGTTGAAGCGTTCGTTTCCAGTAACAGTTTGAATTTTTAGGTTTCACTCTGTTTTCTCCTATATTGATAGATGTATTTGGAACTCTAAATCCAACACGGTTTGTGCTAGCTTCTTGAAACTTGACACAATAAAGCAGTTTCACGTTCTATCTCTATGTTTTGTTTCCTCTTGATGTAGCCCTAACAGTGACTGGCGAGAAACACTTTCATGGAAAGGGGTTGCCAGGCTTCCCAAATATACGAATCTCCAGAAATCTCAGCAAATATTTTTTCACCCAAACAGGATGATACTTTCAGGTAATGATCAGTACACTAAGGCGACTTGGTTCCCCAAATTTCGTTCTTCTATGTTGAAGCGTTCGTTTCCAGTAACAGTTTGAATTTTTAGGTTTCACTCTGTTTTCTCCTATATTGATAGATTTATTTGGAACTCTAAATCCAACACGGTTTGTGCTAGCTTCTTGAAACTTGACACAATAAAGTAGTTTCACGTTCTATCTCTATGTTTTGTTTCCTCTTGATGTAGCCCTAACAGTGACTGGCGAGAAACACTTTCATGGAAAGGGGTTGCCAGGCTTCCCAAATATACGGATCTCCAGAAATCTCAGCAAATATTTTTTTCACCCAAACAGGATGATACTTTCAGGTAATGATCAGTACACTAAGGCGACTTGGTTCCCCAAATTTCGTTCTTCTATGTTGAAGCGTTCGTTTCCAGTAACAGTTTGAATTTTTAGGTTTCACTCTGTTTTCTCCTATATTGATAGATGTATTTGGAACTCTAAATCCAACACGGTTTGTGCTAGCTTCTTGAAACTTGACACAATAAAGTAGTTTCACGTTCTATCTCTATGTTTTGTTTCCTCTTGATGTAGCCCTAACAGTGACTGGCGAGAAACACTTTCATGGAAAGGGGTTGCCAGGCTTCCCAAATATACGAATCTCCAGAAATCTCAGGAAATATTTTTTCACCCAAACAGGATGATACTTTCAGGTAATGATCAGTACACTAAGGCAACTTGGTTCCCCAAATTTCGTTCTTCTATGTTGAAGCGTTCGTTTCCAGTAACAGTTTGAATTTTTAGGTTTCACTCTGTTTTCTCCTATATTGATAGATGTATTTGGAACTCTAAATCCAACACGGTTTGTGCTAGCTTCTTGAAACTTGACACAATAAAGTAGTTTCACGTTCTATCTCTATGTTTTGTTTCCTCTTGATGTAGCACTAAGCAGTGACTGGCGAGAAACACTTTCATGGAAAGGGGTTGCCAGGCTTCCCAAAATTACGAATCTCCAGAAATCTCAGCAAATATTTTTTCACCCAAACTGGATGATACTTTCAGGTAATGATCACTACACTAAGGCGACTTGGTTCCCCAAATTTCGTTCTTCTATGTTGAAGCGTTCGTTTCCAGTAACAGTTTGAATTTTTAGGTTTCACTCTGTTTTCTCCTATATTGATAGATGTATTTGGAACTCTAAATCCAACACGGTTTGTGCTAGCTTCTTGAAACTTGACACAATAAAGCAGTTTCACGTTCTATCTCTATGTTTTGTTTCCTCTTGATGTAGCCCTAAGCAGTGACTGGCGAGAAACACTTTCATGGAAAGGGGTTGCCAGGCTTCCCAAAATTACGAATCTCCAGAAATCTCAGCAAATATTTTTTCACCCAAACTGGATGATACTTTCAGGTAATGATCAGTACACTAAGGCGACTTGGTTCCCCAAATGTCGTTCTTCTATGTTGAAGCGTTCGTTTCCAGTAACAGTTTGAATTTTTAGGTTTCACTCTGTTTTCTCCTATATTGATAGATGTATTTGGAACTCTAAATCCAACACGGTTTGTGCTAGCTTCTTGAAACTTGACACAATAAAGTAGTTTCACGTTCTATCTCTATGTTTTGTTTCCTCTTGATGTAGCCCTAACAGTGACTGGCGAGAAACACTTTCATGGAAAGGGGTTGCCAGGCTTCCCAAAATTACGAATCTCCAGAAATCTCAGCAAATATTTCTTCACCCAAACTGGATGATACTTTCAGGTAATGATCACTACACTAACGCGACTTGGTTCCCCAAATGTCGTTCTTCTATGTTGAAGCGTTCGTTTCCAGTAACAGTTTGAATTTTTAGGTTTCACTCTGTTTTCTCCTATATTGATAGATGTATTTGGAACTCTAAATCCAACACGGTTTGTGCTAGCTTCTTGAAACTTGACACAATAAAGCAGTTTCACGTTCTATCTCTATGTTTTGTTTCCTCTTGATGTAGCCCTAAGCAGTGACTGGCGAGAAACACTTTCATGGAAAGGGGTTGCCAGGCTTCCCAAAATTACGAATCTCCAGAAATCTCAGCAAATATTTTTTCACCCAAACTGGATGATACTTTCAGGTAATGATCAGTACACTAAGGCGACTTGGTTCCCCAAATGTCGTTCTTCTATGTTGAAGCGTTCGTTTCCAGTAACAGTTTGAATTTTTAGGTTTCACTCTGTTTTCTCCTATATTGACAGATGTATTTGGAACTCTAAATCCAACACGGTTTGTGCTAGCTTCTTGAAACTTGACACAATAAAGCAGTTTCACGTTCTATGTCTATGTTTTGTTTCCTCTTGATGTAGCCCTAACAGTGACTGGCGAGAAACACTTTCATGGAAAGGGGTTGCCAGGCTTCCCAAATATACGAATCTCCAGAAATCTCAGCAAATATTTTTTCACCCAAACAGGATGATACTTTCAGGTAATGATCAGTACACTAAGGCGACTTGGTTCCCCAAATTTCGTTCTTCTATGTTGAAGCGTTCGTTTCCAGTAACAGTTTGAATTTTTAGGTTTCACTCTGTTTTCTCCTATATTGATAGATGTATTTGGAACTCTAAATCCAACACGGTTTGTGCTAGCTTCTTGAAACTTGACACAATAAAGTAGTTTCACGTTCTATCTCTATGTTTTGTTTCCTCTTGATGTAGCCCTAACAGTGACTGGCGAGAAACACTTTCATGGAAAGGGGTTGCCAGGCTTCCCAAATATACGAATCTCCAGAAATCTCAGCAAATATTTTTTCACCCAAACAGGATGATACTTTCAGGTAATGATCAGTACACTAAGGCGACTTGGTTCCCCAAATTTCGTTCTTCTATGTTGAAGCGTTCGTTTCCAGTAACAGTTTGAATTTTTAGGTTTCACTCTGTTTTCTCCTATATTGATAGATGTATTTGGAACTCTAAATCCAACACGGTTTGTGCTAGCTTCTTGAAACTTGACACAATAAAGTAGTTTCACGTTCTATCTCTATGTTTTGTTTCCTCTTGATGTAGCACTAAGCAGTGACTGGCGAGAAACACTTTCATGGAAAGGGGTTGCCAGGCTTCCCAAAATTACGAATCTCCAGAAATCTCAGCAAATATTTTTTCACCCAAACTGGATGATACTTTCAGGTAATGATCACTACACTAACGCGACTTGGTTCCCCAAATTTCGTTCTTCTATGTTGAAGCGTTCGTTTCCAGTAACAGTTTGAATTTTTAGGTTTCACTCTGTTTTCTCCTATATTGATAGATGTATTTGGAACTCTAAATCCAACACGGTTTGTGCTAGCTTCTTGAAACTTGACACAATAAAGCAGTTTCACGTTCTATCTCTATGTTTTGTTTCCTCTTGATGTAGCCCTAAGCAGTGACTGGCGAGAAACACTTTCATGGAAAGGGGTTGCCAGGCTTCCCAAAATTACGAATCTCCAGAAATCTCAGCAAATATTTTTTCACCCAAACTGGATGATACTTTCAGGTAATGATCAGTACACTAAGGCGACTTGGTTCCCCAAATGTCGTTCTTCTATGTTGAAGCGTTCGTTTCCAGTAACAGTTTGAATTTTTAGGTTTCACTCTGTTTTCTCCTATATTGATAGATGTATTTGGAACTCTAAATCCAACACGGTTTGTGCTAGCTTCTTGAAACTTGACACAATAAAGTAGTTTCACGTTCTATCTCTATGTTTTGTTTCCTCTTGATGTAGCCCTAACAGTGACTGGCGAGAAACACTTTCATGGAAAGGGGTTGCCAGGCTTCCCAAAATTACGAATCTCCAGAAATCTCAGCAAATATTTTTTCACCCAAACTGGATGATACTTTCAGGTAATGATCACTACACTAACGCGACTTGGTTCCCCAAATTTCGTTCTTCTATGTTGAAGCGTTCGTTTCCAGTAACAGTTTGAATTTTTAGGTTTCACTCTGTTTTCTCCTATATTGATAGATGTATTTGGAACTCTAAATCCAACACGGTTTGTGCTAGCTTCTTGAAACTTGACACAATAAAGCAGTTTCACGTTCTATCTCTATGTTTTGTTTCCTCTTGATGTAGCCCTAACAGTGACTGGCGAGAAACACTTTCATGGAAAGGGGTTGCCAGGCTTCCCAAATATACGAATCTCCAGAAATCTCAGCAAATATTTTTTCACCCAAACAGAATGATACTTTCAGGTAATGATCAGTACACTAAGGCGACTTGGTTCCCCAAATTTCGTTCTTCTATGTTGAAGCGTTCGTTTCCAGTAACAGTTTGAATTTTTAGGTTTCACTCTGTTTTCTCCTATATTGATAGATGTATTTGGAACTCTAAATCCAACACGGTTTGTGCTAGCTTCTTGAAACTTGACACAATAAAGCAGTTTCACGTTCTATCTCTATGTTTTGTTTCCTCTTGATGTAGCCCTAAGCAGTGACTGGCAAGAAACACTTTCATGGAAAGGGGTTGCCATGCTTCCCAAAATTACGAATCTCCAGAAATCTCAGGAAATATTTTTTCACCCAAACTGGATGATACTTTCAGGTAATGATCAGTACACTAAGGCGACTTGGTTCCCCAAATGTCGTTCTTCTATGTTGAAGCGTTCGTTTCCAGTAACAGTTTGAATTTTTAGGTTTCACTCTGTTTTCTCCTATATTGATAGATGTACTTGAAACTCTAAATCCAACACGGTTTGTGCTAGCTTCTTGAAACTTGACACAATAAAGCAGTTTCACGTTCTATCTCTATGTTTTGTTTCCTCTTGATGTAGCCCTAAGCAGTGACTGGCGAGAAACACTTTCATGGAAAGGGGTTGCCAGGCTTCCCAAAATTACGGATCTCCAGAAATCTCAGCAAATATTTTTTCACCCAAACTGGATGATACTTTCAGGTAATGATCAGTACACTAAGGCGACTTGGTTCCCCAAATGTCGTTCTTCTATGTTGAAGCGTTCGTTTCCAGTAACAGTTTGAATTTTTAGGTTTCACTCTGTTTTCTCCTATATTGATAGATGTATTTGGAACTCTAATCCAACACGGTTTGTGCTAGCTTCTTGAAACTTGACACAATAAAGTAGTTTCACGTTCTATCTCTATGTTTTGTTTCCTCTTGATGTAGCCATAACAGTGACTGGCGAGAAACACTTTCATGGAAAGGGGTTGCCAGGCTTCCCAAATATACGAATCTCCAGAAATCTCAGCAAATATTTTTTCACCCAAACAGGATGATACTTTCAGGTAATGATCAGTACACTAAGGCGACTTGGTTCCCCAAATTTCGTTCTTCTATGTTGAAGCGTTCGTTTCCAGTAACAGTTTGAATTTTTAGATTTCACTCTGTTTTCTCCTATATTGATAGATGTATTTGGAACTCTAAATCCAACACGGTTTGTGCTAGCTTCTTGAAACTTGACACAATAAAGTAGTTTCACGTTCTATCTCTATGTTTTGTTTCCTCTTGATGTAGCACTAAGCAGTGACTGGCGAGAAACACTTTCATGGAAAGGGGTTGCCAGGCTTCCCAAAATTACGAATCTCCAGAAATCTCAGCAAATATTTTTTCACCCAAACTGGATGATACTTTCAGGTAATGATCACTACACTAACGCGACTTGGTTCCCCAAATTTCGTTCTTCTATGTTGAAGCGTTCGTTTCCAGTAACAGTTTGAATTTTTAGGTTTCACTCTGTTTTCTCCTATATTGATAGATGTATTTGGAACTCTAAATCCAACACGGTTTGTGCTAGCTTCTTGAAACTTGACACAATAAAGCAGTTTCACGTTCTATCTCTATGTTTTGTTTCCTCTTGATGTAGCCCTAAGCAGTGACTGGCGAGAAACACTTTCATGGAAAGGGGTTGCCAGGCTTCCCAAAATTACGAATCTCCAGAAATCTCAGCAAATATTTTTTCACCCAAACTGGATGATACTTTCAGGTAATGATCACTACACTAACGCGACTTGGTTCCCCAAATTTCGTTCTTCTCTGTTGAAGCGTTCGTTTCCAGTAACAGTTTGAATTTTTAGGTTTCACTCTGTTTTCTCCTATATTGATAGATGTATTTGGAACTCTAAATCCAACACGGTTTGTGCTAGCTTCTTGAAAATTGACACAATAAAGTAGTTTCACGTTCTATCTCTATGTTTTGTTTCCTCTTGATGTAGCCCTAAGCAGTGACTGGCGAGAAACACTTTCATGGAAAGGGGTTGCCAGGCTTCCCAAAATTACGAATCTCCAGAAATCTCAGCAAATATTTTTTCACCCAAACTGGATGATACTTTCAGGTAATGATCACTACACTAACGCGACTTGGTTCCCCAAATTTCGTTCTTCTCTGTTGAAGCGTTCGTTTCCAGTAACAGTTTGAATTTTTAGGTTTCACTCTGTTTTCTCCTATATTGATAGATGTATTTGGAACTCTAAATCCAACACGGTTTGTGCTAGCTTCTTGAAACTTGACACAATAAAGCAGTTTCACGTTCTATCTCTATGTTTTGTTTCCTCTTGATGTAGCCCTAAGCAGTGACTGGCGAGAAACACTTTCATGGAAAGGGGTTGCCAGGCTTCCCAAAATTACGAATCTCCAGAAATCTCAGCAAATATTTTTTCACCCAAACTGGATGATACTTTCAGGTAATGATCAGTACACTAAGGCGACTTGGTTCCCCAAATGTCGTTCTTCTATGTTGAAGCGTTCGTTTCCAGTAACAGTTTGAATTTTTAGGTTTCACTCTGTTTTCTCCTATATTGATAGATGTATTTGGAACTCTAAATCCAACACGGTTTGTGCTAGCTTCTTGAAACTTGACACAATAAAGCAGTTTCACGTTCTATCTCTATGTTTTGTTTCCTCTTGATGTAGCCCTAACAGTGACTGGCGAGAAACACTTTCATGGAAAGGGGTTGCCAGGCTTCCCAAATATACGAATCTCCAGAAATCTCAGCAAATATTTTTTCACCCAAACAGGATGATACTTTCAGGTAATGATCAGTACACTAAGGCGACTTGGTTCCCCAAATTTCGTTCTTCTATGTTGAAGCGTTCGTTTCCAGTAACAGTTTGAATTTTTAGGTTTCACTCTGTTTTCTCCTATATTGATAGATGTATTTGGAACTCTAAATCCAACACGGTTTGTGCTAGCTTCTTGAAACTTGACACAATAAAGCAGTTTCACGTTCTATCTCTATGTTTTGTTTCCTCTTGATGTAGCCCTAATCAGTGACTGGCAAGAAACACTTTCATGGAAAGGGGTTGCCATGCTTCCCAAAATTACGAATCTCCAGAAATCTCAGGAAATATTTTTTCACCCAAACTTGATGATACTTTCAGGTAATGATCAGTACACTAAGGCGACTTGGTTCCCCAAATGTCGTTCTTCTATGTTGAAGCGTTCGTTTCCAGTAACAGTTTGAATTTTTAGGTTTCACTCTGTTTTCTCCTATATTGATAGTTGTACTTGGAACTCTAAATCCAACACGGTCTGTGCTAGCTTCTTGAAACTTGACACAATAAAGTAATTTCACGTTCTATCTCTAAGTTTTGTTTCCTCTTGATGTAGCCCCAAGCAGTGACTGAGGAGAAACACTTTCATGGAAAGGGGTTGCCAAGCTTCCTAAAATTACAAATCTCCAGAAATCTCAGCAAATATTTTTTCACCCAAACTGGATGATACTTTCAGGTAATGATCAGTACACTAAGGCGACTTGGTTCCCCAAATGTCGTTCTTCTATGTTGAAGCGTTCGTTTCCAGTAACAGTTTGAATTTTTAGGTTTCACTCTGTTTTCTCCTATATTGATAGATGTATTTGGAACTCTAAATCCAACACGGTTTGTGCTAGCTTCTTGAAACTTGACACAATAAAGTAGTTTCACGTTCTATCTCTATGTTTTGTTTCCTCTTGATGTAGCCATAACAGTGACTGGCGAGAAACACTTTCATGGAAAGGGGTTGCCAGGCTTCCCAAATATACGAATCTCCAGAAATCTCAGCAAATATTTTTTCACCCAAACAGGATGATACTTTCAGGTAATGATCAGTACACTAAGGCGACTTGGTTCCGCAAATGTCGTTCTTCTATGTTGAAGCGTTCGTTTCCAGTAACAGTTTGAATTTTTAGGTTTCACTCTGTTTTCTCCTATATTGATAGATGTATTTGGAACTCTAAATCCAACACGGTTTGTGCTAGCTTCTTGAAACTTGACACAATAAAGCAGTTTCACGTTCTATCTCTATGTTTTGTTTCCTGTTGATGTAGCCCTAACAGTGACTGGCGAGAAACACTTTCATGGAAAGGGGTTGCCAGGCTTCCCAAATATACGAATCTCCAGAAATCTCAGCAAATATTTTTTCACCCAAACAGGATGATACTTTCAGGTAATGATCAGTACACTAAGGCGACTTGGTTCCCCAAATGTCGTTCTTCTATGTTGAAGCGTTCGTTTCCAGTAACAGTTTGAATTTTTAGGTTTCACTCTGTTTTCTCCTATATTGATAGATGTATTTGGAACTCTAAATCCAACACGGTTTGTGCTAGCTTCTTGAAACTTGACACAATAAAGCAGTTTCACGTTCTATCTCTATGTTTTGTTTCCTCTTGATGTAGCCCTAAGCAGTGACTGGCAAGAAACACTTTCATGGAAAGGGGTTGCCATGCTTCCCAAAATTACGAATCTCCAGAAATCTCAGGAAATATTTTTTCACCCAAACTGGATGATACTTTCAGGTAATGATCAGTACACTAAGGCGACTTGGTTCCCCAAATGTCGTTCTTCTATGTTGAAGCGTTCGTTTCCAGTAACAGTTTGAATTTTTAGGTTTCACTCTGTTTTCTCCTATATTGATAGATGTACTTGGAACTCTAAATCCAACACGGTTTGTGCTAGCTCCTTGAAACTTGACACAATAAAGTAATTTCACGTTCTATCTCTATGTTTTGTTTCCTCTTGATGTAGCCCCAAGCAGTGACTGAGGAGAAACACTTTCATGGAAAGGGGTTGCCAAGCTTCCTAAAATTACAAATCTCCAGAAATCTCAGCAAATATTTTTTCACCCAAACTGGATGATACTTTCAGGTAATGATCAGTACACTAAGGCGACTTGGTTCCCCAAATGTCGTTCTTCTATGTTGAAGCGTTCGTTTCCAGTAACAGTTTGAATTTTTAGGTTTCACTCTGTTTTCTCCTATATTGATAGATGTATTTGGAACTCTAAATCCAACACGGTTTGTGCTAGCTTCTTGAAACTTGACACAATAAAGTAGTTTCACGTTCTATCTCTATGTTTTGTTTCCTCTTGATGTAGCCCTAAGCAGTGACTGGCGAGAAAACTTTCATGGAAAGGGGTTGCCAGGCTTCCCAAAATTACGAATCTCCAGAAATCTCAGCAAATATTTTTTCACCCAAACTGGATGATACTTTCCGGTAATGATCACTACACTAACGCGACTTGGTTCCCCAAATTTCGTTCTTCTATGTTGAAGCGTTCGTTTCCAGTAACAGTTTGAATTTTTAGGTTTCACTCTGTTTTCTCCTATATTGATAGATGTATTTGGAACTCTAAATCCAACACGGTTTGTGCTAGCTTCTTGAAACTTGACACAATAAAGCAGTTTCACGTTCTATCTCTATGTTTTGTTTCCTCTTGATGTAGCCCTAAGCAGTGACTGGCGAGAAACACTTTCATGGAAAGGGGTTGCCAGGCTTCCCAAAATTACGAATCTCCAGAAATCTCAGCAAATATTTTTTCACCCAAACTGGATGATACTTTCAGGTAATGATCAGTACACTAACGCGACTTGGTTCCCCAAATGTCGTTCTTCTATGTTGAAGCGTTCGTTTCCAGTAACAGTTTGAATTTTTAGGTTTCACTCTGTTTTCTCCTATATTGATAGATGTATTTGGAACTCTAAATCCAACACGGTTTGTGCTAGCTTCTTGAAACTTGACACAATAAAGCAGTTTCACGTTCTATCTCTATGTTTTGTTTCCTCTTGATGTAGCCCTAACAGTGACTGGCGAGAAACACTTTCATGGAAAGGGGTTGCCAGGCTTCCCAAATATACGAATCTCCAGAAATCTCAGGAAATATTTTTTCACCCAAACTGGATGATACTTTCAGGTAATGATCAGTACACTAAGGCGACTTGGTTCCCCAAATGTCGTTCTTCTATGTTGAAGCGTTCGTTTCCAGTAACAGTTTGAATTTTTAGGTTTCACTCTGTTTTCTCCTATATTGATAGATGTACTTGGAACTCTAAATCCAACACGGTTTGTGCTAGCTTCTTGAAACTTGACACAATAAAGTAATTTCACGTTCTATCTCTATGTTTTGTTTCCTCTTGATGTAGCCCCAAGCAGTGACTGAGGAGAAACACTTTCATGGAAAGGGGTTGCCAAGCTTCCTAAAATTACAAATCTCCAGAAATCTCAGCAAATATTTTTTCACCCAAACTGGATGATACTTTCAGGTAATGATCAGTACACTAAGGCGACTTGGTTCCCCAAATGTCGTTCTTCTATGTTGAAGCGTTCGTTTCCAGTAACAGTTTGAATTTTTAGGTTTCACTCTGTTTTCTCCTATATTGATAGATGTATTTGGAACTCTAAATCCAACACGGTTTGTGCTAGCTTCTTGAAACTTGACACAATAAAGTAGTTTCACGTTCTATCTCTATGTTTTGTTTCCTCTTGATGTAGCCCTAAGCAGTGACTGGCGAGAAAACTTTCATGGAAAGGGGTTGCCAGGCTTCCCAAAATTACGAATCTCCAGAAATCTCAGCAAATATTTTTTCACCCAAACTGGATGATACTTTCCGGTAATGATCACTACACTAACGCGACTTGGTTCCCCAAATTTCGTTCTTCTATGTTGAAGCGTTCGTTTCCAGTAACAGTTTGAATTTTTAGGTTTCACTCTGTTTTCTCCTATATTGATAGATGTATTTGGAACTCTAAATCCAACACGGTTTGTGCTAGCTTCTTGAAACTTGACACAATAAAGCAGTTTCACGTTCTATCTCTATGTTTTGTTTCCTCTTGATGTAGCCCTAAGCAGTGACTGGCGAGAAACACTTTCATGGAAAGGGGTTGCCAGGCTTCCCAAAATTACGAATCTCCAGAAATCTCAGCAAATATTTTTTCACCCAAACTGGATGATACTTTCAGGTAATGATCAGTACACTAACGCGACTTGGTTCCCCAAATGTCGTTCTTCTATGTTGAAGCGTTCGTTTCCAGTAACAGTTTGAATTTTTAGGTTTCACTCTGTTTTCTCCTATATTGATAGATGTATTTGGAACTCTAAATCCAACACGGTTTGTGCTAGCTTCTTGAAACTTGACACAATAAAGCAGTTTCACGTTCTATCTCTATGTTTTGTTTCCTCTTGATGTAGCCCTAACAGTGACTGGCGAGAAACACTTTCATGGAAAGGGGTTGCCAGGCTTCCCAAATATACGAATCTCCAGAAATCTCAGGAAATATTTTTTCACCCAAACAGGATGATACTTTCAGGTAATGATCAGTACACTAAGGCGACTTGGTTCCCCAAATGTCGTTCTTCTATGTTGAAGCGTTCGTTTCCAGTAACAGTTTGAATTTTTAGGTTTCACTCTGTTTTCTCCTATATTGATAGATGTATTTGGAACTCTAAATCCAACACGGTTTGTGCTAGCTTCTTGAAACTTGACACAATAAAGCAGTTTCACGTTCTATCTCTATGTTTTGTTTCCTCTTGATGTAGCCCTAACAGTGACTGGCGAGAAACACTTTCATGGAAAGGGGTTGCCAGGCTTCCCAAATATACGAATCTCCAGAAATCTCAGCAAATATTTTTTCACCCAAACAGGATGATACTTTCAGGTAATGATCAGTACACTAAGGCGACTTGGTTCCCCAAATTTCGTTCTTCTATGTTGAAGCGTTCGTTTCCAGTAACAGTTTGAATTTTTAGGTTTCACTCTGTTTTCTCCTATATTGATAGATGTATTTGGAACTCTAAATCCAACACGGTTTGTGCTAGCTTCTTGAAACTTGACACAATAAAGCAGTTTCACGTTCTATCTCTATGTTTTGTTTCCTCTTGATGAAGCCCTAATCAGTGACTGGCAAGAAACACTTTCATGGAAAGGGGTTGCCATGCTTCCCAAAATTACGAATCTCCAGAAATCTCAGGAAATATTTTTTCACCCAAACTTGATGATACTTTCAGGTAATGATCAGTACACTAAGGCGACTTGGTTCCCCAAATGTCGTTCTTCTATGTTGAAGCGTTCGTTTCCAGTAACAGTTTGAATTTTTAGGTTTCACTCTGTTTTCTCCTATATTGATAGATGTACTTGGAACTCTAAATCCAACACGGTTTGTGCTAGCTTCTTGAAACTTGACACAATAAAGTAATTTCACGTTCTATCTCTATGTTTTGTTTCCTCTTGATGTAGCCCCAAGCAGTGACTGAGGAGAAACACTTTCATGGAAAGGGGTTGCCAAGCTTCCTAAAATTACAAATCTCCAGAAATCTCAGCAAATATTTTTTCACCCAAACTGGATGATACTTTCAGGTAATGATCAGTACACTAAGGCGACTTGGTTCCCCAAATGTCGTTCTTCTATGTTGAAGCGTTCATTTCCAGTAACAGTTTGAATTTTTAGGTTTCACTCTGTTTTCTCCTATATTGATAGATGTATTTGGAACTCTAAATCCAACACGGTTTGTGCTAGCTTCTTGAAACTTGACACAATAAAGTAGTTTCACGTTCTATCTCTATGTTTTGTTTCCTCTTGATGTAGCCATAACAGTGACTGGCGAGAAACACTTTCATGGAAAGGGGTTGCCAGGCTTCCCAAATATACGAATCTCCAGAAATCTCAGCAAATATTTTTTCACCCAAACAGGATGATACTTTCAGGTAATGATCAGTACACTAAGGCGACTTGGTTCCGCAAATGTCGTTCTTCTATGTTGAAGCGTTCGTTTCCAGTAACAGTTTGAATTTTTAGGTTTCACTCTGTTTTCTCCTATATTGATAGATGTATTTGGAACTCTAAATCCAACACGGTTTGTGCTAGCTTCTTGAAACTTGACACAATAAAGCAGTTTCACGTTCTATCTCTATGTTTTGTTTCCTCTTGATGTAGCCCTAACAGTGACTGGCGAGAAACACTTTCATGGAAAGGGGTTGCCAGGCTTCCCAAATATACGAATCTCCAGAAATCTCAGCAAATATTTTTTCACCCAAACTGGATGATACTTTCAGGTAATGATCAGTACACTAAGGCGACTTGGTTCCCCAAATTTTGTTCTTCTATGTTGAAGCGTTCGTTTCCAGTAACAGTTTGAATTTTTAGGTTTCACTCTGTTTTCTCCTATATTGATAGATGTATTTGGAACTCTAAATCCAACACGGTTTGTGCTAGCTTCTTGAAACTTGACACAATAAAGCAGTTTCACGTTCTATCTCTATGTTTTGTTTCCTCTTGATGTAGCCCTAAGCAGTGACTGGCAAGAAACACTTTCATGGAAAGGGGTTGCCATGCTTCCCAAAATTACGAATCTCCAGAAATCTCAGGAAATATTTTTTCACCCAAACTGGATGATACTTTCAGGTAATGATCAGTACACTAAGGCGACTTGGTTCCCCAAATGTCGTTCTTCTATGTTGAAGCGTTCGTTTCCAGTAACAGTTTGAATTTTTAGGTTTCACTCTGTTTTCTCCTATATTGATAGATGTACTTGGAACTCTAAATCCAACACGGTTTGTGCTAGCTTCTTGAAACTTGACACAATAAAGTAATTTCACGTTCTATCTCTATGTTTTGTTTCCTCTTGATGTAGCCCCAAGCAGTGACTGAGGAGAAACACTTTCATGGAAAGGGGTTGCCAAGCTTCCTAAAATTACGAATCTCCAGAAATCTCAGCAAATATTTTTTCACCCAAACTGGATGATACTTTCAGGTAATGATCAGTACACTAAGGCGACTTGGTTCCCCAAATGTCGTTCTTCTATGTTGAAGCGTTCGTTTCCAGTAACAGTTTGAATTTTTAGGTTTCACTCTGTTTTCTCCTATATTGATAGATGTATTTGGAACTCTAAATCCAACACGGTTTGTGCTAGCTTCTTGAAACTTGACACAATAAAGTAGTTTCACGTTCTATCTCTATGTTTTGTTTCCTCTTGATGTAGCCATAACAGTGACTGGCGAGAAACACTTTCATGGAAAGGGGTTGCCAGGCTTCCCAAATATACGAATCTCCAGAAATCTCAGCAAATATTTTTTCACCCAAACAGGATGATACTTTCAGGTAATGATCAGTACACTAAGGCGACTTGGTTCCGCAAATGTCGTTCTTCTATGTTGAAGCGTTCGTTTCCAGTAACAGTTTGAATTTTTAGGTTTCACTCTGTTTTCTCCTATATTGATAGATGTATTTGGAACTCTAAATCCAACACGGTTTGTGCTAGCTTCTTGAAACTTGACACAATAAAGTAGTTTCACGTTCTATCTCTATGTTTTGTTTCCTCTTGATGTAGCCCTAAGCAGTGACTGGCGAGAAAACTTTCATGGAAAGGGGTTGCCAGGCTTCCCAAAATTACGAATCTCCAGAAATCTCAGCAAATATTTTTTCACCCAAACTGGATGATACTTTCCGGTAATGATCACTACACTAACGCGACTTGGTTCCCCAAATTTCGTTCTTCAATGTTGAAGCGTTCGTTTCCAGTAACAGTTTGAATTTTTAGGTTTCACTCTGTTTTCTCCTATATTGATAGATGTATTTGGAACTCTAAATCCAACACGGTTTGTGCTAGCTTCTTGAAACTTGACACAATAAAGCAGTTTCACGTTCTATCTCTATGTTTTGTTTCCTCTTGATGTAGCCCTAACAGTGACTGGCGAGAAACACTTTCATGGAAAGGGGTTGCCAGGCTTCCCAAATATACGAATCTCCAGAAATCTCAGGAAATATTTTTTCACCCAAACAGGATGATACTTTCAGGTAATGATCAGTACACTAAGGCGACTTGGTTCCCCAAATGTCGTTCTTCTATGTTGAAGCGTTCGTTTCCAGTAACAGTTTGAATTTTTAGGTTTCACTCTGTTTTCTCCTATATTGATAGATGTATTTGGAACTCTAAATCCAACACGGTTTGTGCTAGCTTCTTGAAACTTGACACAATAAAGTAGTTTCACGTTCTATCTCTATGTTTTGTTTCCTCTTGATGTAGCCCTAAGCAGTGACTGGCGAGAAACACTTTCATGGAAAGGGGTTGCCAGGCTTCCCAAAATTACGAATCTCCAGAAATCTCAGCAAATATTTTTTCACCCAAACTGGATGATACTTTCAGGTAATGATCACTACACTAACGCGACTTGGTTCCCCAAATTTCGTTCTTCTATGTTGAAGCGTTCGTTTCCAGTAACAGTTTGAATTTTTAGGTTTCACTCTGTTTTCTCCTATATTGATAGATGTATTTGGAACTCTAAATCCAACACGGTTTGTGCTAGCTTCTTGAAACTTGACACAATAAAGCAGTTTCACGTTCTATCTCTATGTTTTGTTTCCTCTTGATGTAGCCCTAAGCAGTGACTGGCGAGAAACACTTTCATGGAAAGGGGTTGCCAGGCTTCCCAAAATTACGAATCTCCAGAAATCTCAGCAAATATTTTTTCACCCAAACTGGATGATACTTTCAGGTAATGATCAGTACACTAAGGCGACTTGGTTCCCCAAATGTCGTTCTTCTATGTTGAAGCGTTCGTTTCCAGTAACAGTTTGAATTTTTAGGTTTCACTCTGTTTTCTCCTATATTGATAGATGTATTTGGAACTCTAAATCCAACACGGTTTGTGCTAGCTTCTTGAAACTTGACACAATAAAGTAATTTCACGTTCTATCTCTATGTTTTGTTTCCTCTTGATGTAGCCCCAAGCAGTGACTGAGGAGAAACACTTTCATGGAAAGGGGTTGCCAAGCTTCCTAAAATTACAAATCTCCAGAAATCTCAGCAAATATTTTTTCACCCAAACTGGATGATACTTTCAGGTAATAATCAGCACACTAAGGCGACTTGGTTCCCCAAATGTCGTTCTTCTATGTTGAAGCGTTCGTTTCCAGTAACAGTTTGAATTTTTAGGTTTCGCTCTGTTTTCTCCTATATTGATAGATGTATTTGGAACTCTAAATCCAACACGGTTTGTGCTAGCTTCTTGAAACTTGACACAATAAAGTAGTTTCACGTTCTATCTCTATGTTTTGTTTCCTCTTGATGTAGCCCTAACAGTGACTGGCGAGAAACACTTTCATGGAAAGGGGTTGCCAGGCTTCCCAAATATACGAATCTCCAGAAATCTCAGCAAATATTTTTTCACCCAAACAGGATGATACTTTCAGGTAATGATCAGTACACTAAGGCGACTTGGTTCCCCAAATTTCGTTCTTCTATGTTGAAGCGTTCGCTTCCAGTAACAGTTTGAATTTTTAGGTTTCACTCTGTTTTCTCCTATATTGATAGATGTATTTGGAACTCTAAATCCAACACGGTTTGTGCTAGCTTCTTGAAACTTGACACAATAAAGTAGTTTCACGTTCTATCTCTATGTTTTGTTTCCTCTTGATGTAGCCCTAAGCAGTGACTGGCGAGAAACACTTTCATGGAAAGGGGTTGCCAGGCTTCCCAAAATTACGAATCTCCAGAAATCTCAGCAAATATTTTTTCACCCAAACTGGATGATACTTACAGGTAATGATCACGACACTAACGCGACTTGGTTCCCCAAATTTCGTTCTTCTATGTTGAAGCGTTCGTTTCCAGTAACAGTTTGAATTTTTAGGTTTCACTCTGTTTTCTCCTATATTGATAGATGTATTTGGAACTCTAAATCCAACACGGTTTGTGCTAGCTTCTTGAAACTTGACACAATAAAGTAGTTTCATGTTCTATCTCTATGTTTTGTATCCTCTTGATGTAGCCCTAAGCAGTGGCTGGCGATGAACACTTTCATGGAAAGGGGTGGGTTTCCAAAATTACGAATCTCCAGAAATCTCAGCAAATATTTTTTCACCCAAACTGGATGATACTTTCAGGTAATGATCACTACACTAACGCGACTTGGTTCCCCAAATGTCGTTCTTCTATGTTGAAGCGTTCGTTTCCAGTAACAGTTTGAATTTTTAGGTTTCACTCTGTTTTCTCCTATATTGATAGATGTATTTGGAACTCTAAATCCAACACGGTTTGTGCTAGCTTCTTGAAACTTGACACAATAAAGCAGTTTCACGTTCTATCTCTATGTTTTGTTTCCTCTTGATGTAGCCCTAAGCAGTGACTGGCGAGAAACACTTTCATGGAAAGGGGTTGCTAGGCTTCCCAAATATACGAATCTCCAGAAATCTCAGGAAATATTTTTTCACCCAAACAGGATGATACTTTCAGGTAATGATCAGTACACTAAGGCGACTTGGTTCCCCAAATTTCGTTCTTCTATGTTGAAGCGTTCGTTTCCAGTAACAGTTTGAATTTTTAGGTTTCACTCTGTTTTCTCCTATATGATAGATGTATTTGGAACTCTAAATCCAACAGGGTTTGTGCTAGCTTCTTGAAACTTGACCCAATAAAGTAGTTTCACGTTCTATCTCTATGTTTTGTTTCCTCTTGATGTAGCCCTAACAGTGACTGGCGAGAAACACTTTCATGGAAAGGGGTTGCCAGGCTTCCCAAATATACGAATCTCCAGAAATCTCAGCAAATATTTTTTCACCCAAACTGGATGATACTTTCAGGTAATGATCAGTACACTAAGGCGACTTGGTTCCCCAAATTTCGTTCTTCTATGTTGAAGCGTTCGTTTCCAGTAACAGTTTGAATTTTTAGGTTTCACTCTGTTTTCTCCTATATTGATAGATGTATTTGGAACTCTAAATCCAACACGGTTTGTGCTAGCTTCTTGAAACTTGACACAAAAGTAGTTTCACGTTCTATCTCTATGTTTTGTTTCCTCTTGATGTAGCCCTAAGCAGTGACTGGCGAGAAACACTTTCATGGAAAGGGGTTGCAAGGCTTCCCAAAATTACGAATCTCCAGAAATCTCAGCAAATATTTTTTCACCCAAACTGGATGATACTTTCAGGTAATGATCACTACACTAACGCGACTTGGTTCCCCAAATTTCGTTCTTCTATGTTGAAGCGTTCGTTTCCAGTAACAGTTTGAATTTTTAGGTTTCACTCTGTTTTCTCCTATATTGATAGATGTATTTGGAACTCTAAATCCAACACGGTTTGTGCTAGCTTCTTGAAACTTGACACAATAAAGCAGTTTCACGTTCTATCTCTATGTTTTGTTTCCTCTTGATGTAGCCCTAAGCAGTGACTGGCGAGAAACACTTTCATGGAAAGGGGTTGCCAGGCTTCCCAAAATTACGAATCTCCAGAAATCTCAGCAAATATTTTTTCACCCAAACTGGATGATACTTTCAGGTAATGATCAGTAAACTAAGGCGACTTGGTTCCGCAAATGTCGTTCTTCTATGTTGAAGCGTTCGTTTCCAGTAACAGTTTGAATTTTTAGGTTTCACTCTGTTTTCTCCTATATTGATAGATGTATTTGGAACTCTAAATCCAACACGGTTTGTGCTAGCTTCTTGAAACTTGACACAATAAAGCAGTTTCACGTTCTATCTCTATGTTTTGTTTCCTCTTGATGTAGCCATAACAGTGACTGGCGAGAAACACTTTCATGGAAAGGGGTTGCCAGGCTTCCCAAATATACGAATCTCCAGAAATCTCAGCAAATATTTTTTCACCCAAACAGGATGATACTTTCAGGTAATGATCAGTACACTAAGGCGACTTGGTTCCCCAAATTTCGTTCTTCTATGTTGAAGCGTTCGTTTCCAGTAACAGTTTGAATTTTTAGGTTTCACTCTGTTTTCTCCTATATTGATAGATGTATTTGGAACTCTAAATCCAACACGGTTTGTGCTAGCTTCTTGAAACTTGACACAATAAAGCAGTTTCACGTTCTATCTCTATGTTTTGTTTCCTCTTGATGTAGCCCTAAGCAGTGACTGGCAAGAAACACTTTCATGGAAAGGGGTTGCCATGCTTCCCAAAATTACGAATCTCCAGAAATCTCAGCAAATATTTTTTCACCCAAACTGGATGATACTTTCAGGTAATGATCAGTACACTAAGGCGACTTGGTTCCCCAAATGTCGTTCTTCTATGTTGAAGCGTTCGTTTCCAGTAACAGTTTGAATTTTTAGGTTTCACTCTGTTTTCTCCTATATTGATAGATGTATTTGGAACTCTAAATCCAACACGGTTTCTGCTAGCTTCTTGAAACTTGACACAATAAAGTAATTTCACGTTCTATCTCTATGTTTTGTTTCCTCTTGATGTAGCCCCAAGCAGTGACTGAGGAGAAACACTTTCATGGAAAGGGGTTGCCAAGCTTCCTAAAATTACAAATCTCCAGAAATCTCAGCAAATATTTTTTCACCCAAACTGGATGATACTTTCAGGTAATGATCAGTACACTAAGGCGACTTGGTTCCCCAAATGTCGTTCTTCTATGATGAAGCGTTCGTTTCCAGTAACAGTTTGAATTTTTAGGTTTCACTCTGTTTTCTCCTATATTGATAGATGTATTTGGAACTCTAAATCCAACACGGTTTGTGCTAGCTTCTTGAAACTTGACACAATAAAGCAGTTTCACGTTCTATCTCTATGTTTTGTTTCCTCATGATGTAGCCATAACAGTGACTGGCGAGAAACACTTTCATGGAAAGGGGTTGCCAGGCTTCCCAAATATACGAATCTCCAGAAATCTCAGCAAATATTTTTTCACCCAAACAGGATGATACTTTCAGGTAATGATCAGTACACTAAGGCGACTTGGTTCAGCAAATGTCGTTCTTCTATGTTGAAGCGTTCGTTTCCAGTAACAGTTTGAATTTTTAGGTTTCACTCTGTTTTCTCCTATATTGATAGATGTATTTGGAACTCTAAATCCAACACGGTTTGTGCTAGCTTCTTGAAACTTGACACAATAAAGCAGTTTCACGTTCTATCTCTATGTTTTGTTTCCTCTTGATGTAGCCCTAACAGTGACTGGCGAGAAACACTTTCATGGAAAGGGGTTGCCAGGCTTCCCAAATATACGAATCTCCAGAAATCTCAGCAAATATTTTTTCACCCAAACAGGATGATACTTTCAGGTAATGATCAGTACACTAAGGCGACTTGGTTCCCCAAATTTCATTCTTCTATGTTGAAGCGTTCGTTTCCAGTAACAGTTTGAATTTTTAGGTTTCACTCTGTTTTCTCCTATATTGATAGATGTATTTGGAACTCTAAATCCAACACGGTTTGTGCTAGCTTCTTGAAACTTGACACAATAAAGCAGTTTCACGTTCTATCTCTATGTTTTGTTTCCTCTTGATGTAGCCCTAAGCAGTGACTGGCGAGAAACACTTTCATGGAAAGGGGTTGCCAGGCTTCCCAAAATTACGAATCTCCAGAAATCTCAGCAAATATTTTTTCACCCAAACTGGATGATACTTTCAGGTAATGATCAGTACACTAACGCGACTTGGTTCCCCAAATGTCGTTCTTCAATGTTGAAGCGTTCGTTTCCAGTAACAGTTTGAATTTTTAGGTTTCACTCTGTTTTCTCCTATATTGATAGATGTATTTGGAACTCTAAATCCAACACGGTTTGTGCTAGCTTCTTGAAACTTGACACAATAAAGCAGTTTCACGTTCTATCTCTATGTTTTGTTTCCTCTTGATGTAGCCCTAACAGTGACTGGCGAGAAACACTTTCATGGAAAGGGGTTGCCAGGCTTCCCAAATATACGAATCTCCAGAAATCTCAGGAAATATTTTTTCACCCAAACAGGATGATACTTTCAGGTAATGATCAGTACACTAAGGCGACTTGGTTCCCCAAATGTCGTTCTTCTATGTTGAAGCGTTCGTTTCCAGTAACAGTTTGAATTTTTAGGTTTCACTCTGTTTTCTCCTATATTGATAGATGTATTTGGAACTCTAAATCCAACACGGTTTGTGCTAGCTTCTTGAAACTTGACACAATAAAGTAGTTTCACGTTCTATCTCTATGTTTTGTTTCCTCTTGATGTAGCCCTAAGCAGTGACTGGCGAGAAACACTTTCATGGAAAGGGGTTGCCAGGCTTCCCAAAATTACGAATCTCCAGAAATCTCAGCAAATATGTTTTCACCCAAAGTGGATGATACTTTCAGGTAATGATCACTACACTAACGCGACTTGGTTCCCCAAATTTCGTTCTTCTATGTTGAAGCGTTCGTTTCCAGTAACAGTTTGAATTTTTAGGTTTCACTCTGTTTTCTCCTATATTGATAGATGTATTTGGAACTCTAAATCCAACACGGTTTGTGCTAGCTTCTTGAAACTTGACACAATAAAGCAGTTTCACGTTCTATCTCTATGTTTTGTTTCCTCTTGATGTAGCCCTAAGCAGTGACTGGCGAGAAACACTTTCATGGAAAGGGGTTGCCAGGCTTCCCAAAATTACGAATCTCCAGAAATCTCAGCAAATATTTTTTCACCCAAACTGGATGATACTTTCAGGTAATGATCAGTACACTAAGGCGACTTGGTTCCCCAAATGTCGTTCTTCTATGTTGAAGCGTTCGTTTCCAGTAACAGTTTGAATTTTTAGGTTTCACTCTGTTTTCTCCTATATTGATAGATGTATTTGGAACTCTAAATCCAACACGGTTTGTGCTAGCTTCTTGAAACTTGACACAATAAAGTAATTTCACGTTCTATCTCTATGTTTTGTTTCCTCTTGATGTAGACCCAAGCAGTGACTGAGGAGAAACACTTTCATGGAAAGGGGTTGCCAAGCTTCCTAAAATTACAAATCTCCAGAAATCTCAGCAAATATTTTTTCACCCAAACTGGATGATACTTTCAGGTAATAATCAGCACACTAAGTCGACTTGGTTCCCCAAATGTCGTTCTTCTATGTTGAAGCGTTCGTTTCCAGTAACAGTTTGAATTTTTAGGTTTCGCTCTGTTTTCTCCTATATTGATAGATGTATTTGGAACTCTAAATCCAACACGGTTTGTGCTAGCTTCTTGAAACTTGACACAATAAAGTAGTTTCACGTTCTATCTCTATGTTTTGTTTCCTCTTGATGTAGCCCTAACAGTGACTGGCGAGAAACACTTTCATGGAAAGGGGTTGCCAGGCTTCCCAAATATACGAATCTCCAGAAATCTCAGCAAATATTTTTTCACCCAAACAGGATGATACTTTCAGGTAATGATCAGTACACTAAGGCGACTTGGTTCCCCAAATTTCGTTCTTCTATGTTGAAGCGTTCGTTTCCAGTAACAGTTTGAATTTTTAGGTTTCACTCTGTTTTCTCCTATATTGATAGATGTATTTGGAACTCTAAATCCAACACGGTTTGTGCTAGCTTCTTGAAACTTGACACAATAAAGTAGTTTCACGTTCTATCTCTATGTTTTGTTTCCTCTTGATGTAGCCCTAAGCAGTGACTGGCGAGAAACACTTTCATGGAAAGGGGTTGCCAGGCTTCCCAAAATTACGAATCTCCAGAAATCTCAGCAAATATTTTTTCACCCAAACTGGATGATACTTACAGGTAATGATCATGACACTAACGCGACTTGGTTCCCCAAATTTCGTTCTTCTATGTTGAAGCGTTCGTTTCCAGTAACAGTTTGAATTTTTAGGTTTCACTCTGTTTTCTCCTATATTGATAGATGTATTTGGAACTCTAAATCCAACACGGTTTGTGCTAGCTTCTTGAAACTTGACACAATAAAGTAGTTTCATGTTCTATCTCTATGTTTTGTTTCCTCTTGATGTAGCCCTAAGCAGTGACTGGCGATTAACACTTTCATGGAAAGGGGTGGGTTTCCAAAATTACGAATCTCCAGAAATCTCAGCAAATATTTTTTCACCCAAACTGGATGATACTTTCAGGTAATGATCACTACACTAACGCGACTTGGTTCCCCAAATGTCGTTCTTCTATGTTGAAGCGTTCGTTTCCAGTAACAGTTTGAATTTTTAGGTTTCACTCTGTTTTCTCCTATATTGATAGATGTATTTGGAACTCTAAATCCAACACGGTTTGTGCTAGCTTCTTGAAACTTGACACAATAAAGCAGTTTCACGTTCTATCTCTATGTTTTGTTTCCTCTTGATGTAGCCCTAAGCAGTGACTGGCGAGAAACACTTTCATGGAAAGGGGTTGCCAGGCTTCCCAAAATTACGAATCTCCAGAAATCTCAGCAAATATTTTTTCACCCAAACTGGATGATACTTTCAGGTAATGATCACTACACTAACGCGACTTGGTTCCCCAAATTTCGTTCTTCTATGTTGAAGCGTTCGTTTCCAGTAACAGTTTGAATTTTTAGGTTTCACTCTGTTTTCTCTTATATTGATAGATGTATTTGGAACTCTAAATCCAACACGGTTTGTGCTAGCTTCTTGAAACTTGACACAATAAAGCAGTTTCACGTTCTATCTCTATGTTTTGTTTCCTCTTGATGTAGCCCTAAGCAGTGACTAGCGAGAAACACTTTCATGGAAAGGGGTTGCCAGGCTTCCCAAAATTACGAATCTCCAGAAATCTCAGCAAATATTTTTTCACCCAAACTGGATGATACTTTCAGGTAATGATCACTACACTAACGCGACTTGGTTCCCGAAATGTCGTTCTTCTATGTTGAAGCGTTCGTTTCCAGTAACAGTTTGAATTTTTAGGTTTCACTCTGTTTTCTCCTATATTGATAGATGTATTTGGAACTCTAAATCCAACACGGTTTGTGCTAGCTTCTTGAAACTTGACACAATAAAGCAGTTTCACGTTCTATCTCTATGTTTTGTTTCCTCTTGATGTAGCCCTAACAGTGACTGGCGAGAAACACTTTCATGGAAAGGGGTTGCTAGGCTTCCCAAATATACGAATCTCCAGAAATCTCAGGAAATATTTTTTCACCCAAACAGGATGATACTTTCAGGTAATGATCAGTACACTAAGGCGACTTGGTTCCCCAAATTTCGTTCTTCTATGTTGAAGCGTTCGTTTCCAGTAACAGTTTGAATTTTTAGGTTTCACTCTGTTTTCTCCTATATTGATAGATGTATTTGGAACTCTAAATCCAACACGGTTTGTGCTAGCTTCTTGAAACTTGACCCAATAAAGTAGTTTCACGTTCTATCTCTATGTTTTGTTTCCTCTTGATGTAGCCCTAACAGTGACTGGCGAGAAACACTTTCATGGAAAGGGGTTGCCAGGCTTCCCAAATATACGAATCTCCAGAAATCTCAGCAAATATTTTTTCACCCAAACTGGATGATACTTTCAGGTAATGATCAGTACACTAAGGCGACTTGGTTCCCCAAATTTCGTTCTTCTATGTTGAAGCGTTCGTTTCCAGTAACAGTTTGAATTTTTAGGTTTCACTCTGTTTTCTCCTATATTGATAGATGTATTTGGAACTCTAAATCCAACACGGTTTGTGCTAGCTTCTTGAAACTTGACACAAAAGTAGTTTAACGTTCTATCTCTATGTTTTGTTTCCTCTTGATGTAGCCCTAAGCAGTGACTGGCGAGAAACACTTTCATGGAAAGGGGTTGCAAGGCTTCCCAAAATTACGAATCTCCAGAAATCTCAGCAAATATTTTTTCACCCAAACTGGATGATACTTTCAGGTAATGATCACTACACTAACGCGACTTGGTTCCCCAAATGTCGTTCTTCTATGTTGAAGCGTTCGTTTCCAGTAACAGTTTGAATTTTTAGGTTTCACTCTGTTTTCTCCTATATTGATAGATGTATTTGGAACTCTAAATCCAACACGGTTTGTGCTAGCTTCTTGAAACTTGACACAATAAAGTAGTTTCACGTTCTATCTCTATGTTTTGTTTCCTCTTGATGTAGCCCTAAGCAGTGACTGGCGAGAAACACTTTCATGGAAAGGGGTTGCCAGGCTTCCCAAAATTACGAATCTCCAGAAATCTCAGCAAATATTTTTTCACCCAAACTGGATGATACTTTCAGGTAATGATCACTACACTAACGCGACTTGGTTCCCCAAATTTCGTTCTTCTATGTTGAAGCGTTCGTTTCCAGTAACAGTTTGAATTTTTAGGTTTCACTCTGTTTTCTCCTATATTGATAGATGTATTTGGAACTCTAAATCCAACACGGTTTGTGCTAGCTTCTTGAAACTTGACACAATAAAGCAGTTTCACGTTCTATCTCTATGTTTTGTTTCCTCTTGATGTAGCCCTAAGCAGTGACTGGCGAGAAACACTTTCATGGAAAGGGGTTGCCAGGCTTCCCAAAATTACGAATCTCCAGAAATCTCAGCAAATATTTTTTCACCCAAACTGGATGATACTTTCAGGTAATGATCAGTAAACTAAGGCGACTTGGTTCCGCAAATGTCGTTCTTCTATGTTGAAGCGTTCGTTTCCAGTAACAGTTTGAATTTTTAGGTTTCACTCTGTTTTCTCCTATATTGATAGATGTATTTGGAACTCTAAATCCAACACGGTTTGTGCTAGCTTCTTGAAACTTGACACAATAAAGCAGTTTCACGTTCTATCTCTATGTTTTGTTTCCTCTTGATGTAGCCATAACAGTGACTGGCGAGAAACACTTTCATGGAAAGGGGTTGCCAGGCTTCCCAAATATACGAATCTCCAGAAATCTCAGCAAATATTTTTTCACCCAAACAGGATGATACTTTCAGGTAATGATCAGTACACTAAGGCGACTTGGTTCCCCAAATTTCGTTCTTCTATGTTGAAGCGTTCGTTTCCAGTAACAGTTTGAATTTTTAGGTTTCACTCTGTTTTCTCCTATATTGATAGATGTATTTGGAACTCTAAATCCAACACGGTTTGTGCTAGCTTCTTGAAACTTGACACAATAAAGCAGTTTCACGTTCTATCTCTATGTTTTGTTTCCTCTTGATGTAGCCCTAAGCAGTGACTGGCAAGAAACACTTTCATGGAAAGGGGTTGCCATGCTTCCCAAAATTACGAATCTCCAGAAATCTCAGCAAATATTTTTTCACCCAAACTGGATGATACTTTCAGGTAATGATCAGTACACTAAGGCGACTTGGTTCCCCAAATGTCGTTCTTCTATGTTGAAGCGTTCGTTTCCAGTAACAGTTTGAATTTTTAGGTTTCACTCTGTTTTCTCCTATATTGATAGATGTATTTGGAACTCTAAATCCAACACGGTTTGTGCTAGCTTCTTGAAACTTGACACAATAAAGTAATTTCACGTTCTATCTCTATGTTTTGTTTCCTCTTGATGTAGCCCCAAGCAGTGACTGAGGAGAAACACTTTCATGGAAAGGGGTTGCCAAGCTTCCTAAAATTACAAATCTCCAGAAATCTCAGCAAATATTTTTTCACCCAAACTGGATGATACTTTCAGGTAATGATCAGTACACTAAGGCGACTTGGTTCCCCAAATGTCGTTCTTCTATGTTGAAGCGTTCGTTTCCAGTAACAGTTTGAATTTTTAGGTTTCACTCTGTTTTCTCCTATATTGATAGATGTATTTGGAACTCTAAATCCAACACGGTTTGTGCTAGCTTCTTGAAACTTGACACAATAAAGTAGTTACACGTTCTATCTCTATGTTTTGTTTCCTCTTGATGTAGCCCTAACAGTGACTGGCGAGAAACACTTTCATGGAAAGGGGTTGCCAGGCTTCCCAAATATACGAATCTCCAGAAATCTCAGCAAATATTTTTTCACCCAAACAGGATGATACTTTCAGGTAATGATCACTACACTAACGCGACTTGGTTCCCCAAATTTCGTTCTTCTATGTTGAAGCGTTCGTTTCCAGTAACAGTTTGAATTTTTAGGTTTCACTCTGTTTTCTCCTATATTGATAGATGTATTTGGAACTCTAAATCCAACACGGTTTGTGCTAGCTTCTTGAAACTTGACACAATAAAGCAGTTTCACATTCTATCTCTATGTTTTGTTTCCTCTTGATGTAGCCCTAAGCAGTGACTGGCAAGAAACACTTTCATGGAAAAGGGTTGCCATGCTTCCCAAAATTACGAATCTCCAGAAATCTCAGCAAATATTTTTTCACCCAAACTGGATGATACTTTCAGGTAATGATCAGTACACTAAGGCGACTTGGTTCCCCAAATGTCGTTCTTCTATGTTGAAGCGTTCGTTTCCAGTAACAGTTTGAATTTTTAGGTTTCACTCTGTTTTCTCCTATATTGATAGATGTATTTGGAACTCTAAATCCAACACGGTTTGTGCTAGCTTCTTGAAACTTGACACAATAAAGCAGTTTCACGTTCTATCTCTATGTTTTGTTTCCTCTTGATGTAGCCATAACAGTGACTGGCGAGAAACACTTTCATGGAAAGGGGTTGCCAGGCTTCCCAAATATACGAATCTCCAGAAATCTCAGCAAATATTTTTTCACCCAAACAGGATGATACTTTCAGGTAATGATCAGTACACTAAGGCGACTTGGTTCCCCAAATTTCGTTCTTCTATGTTGAAGCGTTCGTTTCCAGTAACAGTTTGAATTTTTAGGTTTCACTCTGTTTTCTCCTATATTGATAGATGTATTTGGAACTCTAAATCCAACACGGTTTGTGCTAGCTTCTTGAAACTTGACACAATAAAGTAGTTTCACGTTCTATCTCTATGTTTTGTTTCCTCTTGATGTAGCCCTAAGCAGTGACTGGCGAGAAACACTTTCATGGAAAGGGGTTGCCAGGCTTCCAAAATTACGAATCTCCAGAAATCTCAGCAAATATTTTTTCACCCAAACTGGATGATACTTTCAGGTAATGATCAGTACACTAACGCGACTTGGTTCCCCAAATTTCGTTCTTCTATGTTGAAGCGTTCGTTTCCAGTAACAGTTTGAATTTTTAGGTTTCACTCTGTTTTCTCCTATATTGATAGATGTATTTGGAACTCTAAATCCAACACGGTTTGTGCTAGCTTCTTGAAACTTGACACAATAAAGCAGTTTCACGTTCTATCTCTATGTTTTGTTTCCTCTTGATGTAGCCCTAAGCAGTGACTGGCGATGAACACTTTCATGGAAAGGGGTGGCTTTCCAAAATTACGAATCTCCAGAAATCTCAGCAAATATTTTTTCACCCAAACTGGATGATACTTTCAGGTAATGATCAGTACACTAAGGCGACTTGGTTCCCCAAATGTCGTTCTTCTATGTTGAAGCGTTCGTTTCCAGTAACAGTTTGAATTTTTAGGTTTCACTCTGTTTTCTCCTATATTGATAGATGTATTTGGAACTCTAAATCCAACACGGTTTGTGCTAGCTTCTTGAAACTTGACACAATAAAGTAATTTCACGTTCTATCTCTATGTTTTGTTTCCTCTTGATGTAGCCCCAAGCAGTGACTGAGGAGAAACACTTTCATGGAAAGGGGTTGCCAAGCTTCCTAAAATTACAAATCTCCAGAAATCTCAGCAAATATTTTTTCACCCAAACTGGATGATACTTTCAGGTAATGATCAGTACACTAAGGCGACTTGGTTCCCCAAATGTCGTTCTTCTATGTTGAAGCGTTCATTTCCAGTAACAGGTTGAATTTTTAGGTTTCACTCTGTTTTCTCCTATATTGATAGATGTATTTGGAACTCTAAATCCAACACGGTTTGTGCTAGCTTCTTGAAACTTGACACAATAAAGTAGTTTCACATTCTATCTCTATGTTTTGTTTCCTCTTGATGTAGCCATAACAGTGACTGGCGAGAAACACTTTCATGGAAAGGGGTTGCCAGGCTTCCCAAATATACGAATCTCCAGAAATCTCAGCAAATATTTTTTCACCCAAACAGGATGATACTTTCAGGTAATGATCAGTACACTAAGGCGACTTGGTTCCCCAAATTTCGTTCTTCTATGTTGAAGCATTCGTTTCCAGTAACAGTTTGAATTTTTAGGTTTCACTCTGTTTTCTCCTATATTGATAGATGTATTTGGAACTCTAAATCCAACACGGTTTGTGCTAGCTTCTTGAAACTTGACACAATAAAGCAGTTTCACGTTCTATCTCTATGTTTTGTTTCCTCTTGATGTAGCCCTAAGCAGTGACTGGCAAGAAACACTTTCATGGAAAGGGGTTGCCATGCTTCCCAAAATTACGAATCTCCAGAAATCTCAGCAAATATTTTTTCACCCAAACTGGATGATACTTTCAGGTAATGATCAGTACACTAAGGCGACTTGGTTCCCCAAATGTCGTTCTTCTATGTTGAAGCGTTCGTTTCCAGTAACAGTTTGAATTTTTAGGTTTCACTCTGTTTTCTCCTATATTGATAGATGTATTTGGAACTCTAAATCCAACACGGTTTGTGCTAGCTTCTTGAAACTTGACACAATAAAGCAGTTTCACGTTCTATCTCTATGTTTTGTTTCCTCTTGATGTAGCCCTAAGCAGTGACTGGCGAGAAACACTTTCATGGAAAGGGGTTGCCAGGCTTCCCAAAATTACGAATCTCCAGAAATCTCAGCAAATATTTTTTCACCCAAACTGGATGATACTTTCAGGTAATGATCACTACACTAACGCGACTTGGTTCCCCAAATTTCGTTCTTCTATGTTGAAGCGTTCGTTTCCAGTAACAGTTTGAATTTTTAGGTTTCACTCTGTTTTCTCCTATATTGATAGATGTATTTGGAACTCTAAATCCAACACGGTTTGTGCTAGCTTCTTGAAACTTGACACAATAAAGCAGTTTCACGTTCTATCTCTATGTTTTGTTTCCTCTTGATGTAGCCCTAAGCAGTGACTGGCGATGAACACTTTCATGGAAAGGGGTGGCTTTCCAAAATTACGAATCTCCAGAAATCTCAGCAAATATTTTTTCACCCAAACTGGATGATACTTTCAGGTAATGATCAGTACACTAAGGCGACTTGGTTCCCCAAATGTCGTTCTTCTATGTTGAAGCGTTCGTTTCCAGTAACAGTTTGAATTTTTAGGTTTCACTCTGTTTTCTCCTATATTGATAGATGTATTTGGAACTCTAAAT
Source organism: Spermophilus citellus (assembly GCF_964194105.1). Taxonomy (NCBI): domain Eukaryota; kingdom Metazoa; phylum Chordata; class Mammalia; order Rodentia; family Sciuridae; genus Spermophilus; species Spermophilus citellus. The sequence goes on from NW_027673057.1 coordinate 270,735, forward strand.
CCAACACGGTTTGTGCTAGCTTCTTGAAACTTGACACAATAAAGTAATTTCACGTTCTATCTCTATGTTTTGTTTCCTCTTGATGTAGCCCCAAGCAGTGACTGAGGAGAAACACTTTCATGGAAAGGGGTTGCCAAGCTTCCTAAAATTACAAATCTCCAGAAATCTCAGCAAATATTTTTTCACCCAAACTGGATGATACTTTCAGGTAATGATCAGTACACTAAGGCGACTTGGTTCCCCAAATGTCGTTCTTCTATGTTGAAGCGTTCGTTTCCAGTAACAGTTTGAATTTTTAGGTTTCACTCTGTTTTCTCCTATATTGATAGATGTATTTGGAACTCTAAATCCAACACGGTTTGTGCTAGCTTCTTGAAACTTGACACAATAAAGTAGTTTCACGTTCTATCTCTATGTTTTGTTTCCTCTTGATGTAGCCATAACAGTGACTGGCGAGAAACACTTTCATGGAAAGGGGTTGCCAGGCTTCCCAAATATACGAATCTCCAGAAATCTCAGCAAATATTTTTTCACCCAAACAGGATGATACTTTCAGGTAATGATCAGTACACTAAGGCGACTTGGTTCCCCAAATTTCGTTCTTCTATGTTGAAGCATTCGTTTCCAGTAACAGTTTGAATTTTTAGGTTTCACTCTGTTTTCTCCTATATTGATAGATGTATTTGGAACTCTAAATCCAACACGGTTTGTGCTAGCTTCTTGAAACTTGACACAATAAAGCAGTTTCACGTTCTATCTCTATGTTTTGTTTCCTCTTGATGTAGCCCTAAGCAGTGACTGGCAAGAAACACTTTCATGGAAAGGGGTTGCCATGCTTCCCAAAATTACGAATCTCCAGAAATCTCAGCAAATATTTTTTCACCCAAACTGGATGATACTTTCAGGTAATGATCAGTACACTAAGGCGACTTGGTTCCCCAAATGTCGTTCTTCTATGTTGAACCGTTCGTTTCCAGTAACAGTTTGAATTTTTAGGTTTCACTCTGTTTTCTCCTATATTGATAGATGTATTTGGAACTCTAAATCCAACACGGTTTGTGCTAGCTTCTTGAAACTTGACACAATAAAGTAGTTTCACGTTCTATCTCTATGTTTTGTTTCCTCTTGATGTAGCCCTAAGCAGTGACTGGCAAGAAACACTTTCATGGAAAGGGGTTGCCAGGCTTCCCAAAATTACGAATCTCCAGAAATCTCAGCAAATATTTTTTCACCCAAACTGGATGATACTTTCAGGTAATGATCACTACACTAACGCGACTTGGTTCCCCAAATTTCGTTCTTCTATGTTGAAGCGTTCGTTTCCAGTAACAGTTTGAATTTTTAGGTTTCACTCTGTTTTCTCCTATATTGATAGATGTATTTGGAACTCTAAATCCAACACGGTTTGTGCTACCTTCTTGAAACTTGACACAATAAAGCAGTTTCACGTTCTATCTCTATGTTTTGTTTCCTCTTGATGTAGCCCTAAGCAGTGACTGGCGAGAAACACTTTCATGGAAAGGGGTTGCCAGGCTTCCCAAAATTACGAATCTCCAGAAATCTCAGCAAATATTTTTTCACCCAAACTGGATGATACTTTCAGGTAATGATCAGTACACTAACGCGACTTGGTTCCCCAAATGTCGTTCTTCTATGTTGAAGCGTTCATTTCCAGTAACAGTTTGAATTTTTAGGTTTCACTCTGTTTTCTCCTATATTGATAGATGTATTTGGAACTCTAAATCCAACACGGTTTGTGCTAGCTTCTTGAAACTTGACACAATAAAGTAGTTTCACGTTCTATCTCTATGTTTTGTTTCCTCTTGATGTAGCCCTAACAGTGAGTGGTGAGAAACACTTTCATGGAAAGGGGTTGCCAGGCTTCCCAAATATACGAATCTCCAGAAATCTCAGGAAATATTTTTTCACCCAAACAGGATGATACTTTCAGGTTATGATCAGTACACTAAGGCGACTTGGTTCCCCAAATGTCGTTCTTCTATGTTGAAGCGTTCGTTTCCAGTAACAGTTTGAATTTTTAGGTTTCACTCTGTTTTCTCCTATTTTGATAGATGTATTTGGAACTCTAAATCCAACACGGTTTGTGCTAGCTTCTTGAAACTTGACACAATAAAGTAGTTTCATGTTCTATCTCTATGTTTTGTTTCCTCTTGATGTAGCCCTAAGCAGTGACTGGCGATGAACACTTTCATGGAAAGGGGTGGCTTTCCAAAATTACGAATCTCCAGAAATCTCAGCAAATATTTTTTCACCCAAACTGGATGATACTTTCAGGTAATGATCACTACACTAACGCGACTTGGTTCCCCAAATTTCGTTCTTCTATGTTGAAGCGTTCGTTTCCAGTAACAGTTTGAATTTTTAGGTTTCACTCTGTTTTCTCCTATATTGATAGATGTATTTGGAACTCTAAATCCAACACGGTTTGTGCTAGCTTCTTGAAACTTGACACAATAAAGCAGTTTCACGTTCTATCTCTATGTTTTGTTTCCTCTTGATGTAGCCCTAAGCAGTGACTGGCGATGAACACTTTCATGGAAAGGGGTGGCTTTCCAAAATTACGAATCTCCAGAAATCTCAGCAAATATTTTTTCACCCAAACTGGATGATACTTTCAGGTAATGATCAGTACACTAAGGCGACTTGGTTCCCCAAATGTCGTTCTTCTATGTTGAAGCGTTCGTTTCCAGTAACAGTTTGAATTTTTAGGTTTCACTCTGTTTTCTCCTATATTGATAGATGTATTTGGAACTCTAAATCCAACACGGTTTGTGCTAGCTTCTTGAAACTTGACACAATAAAGTAATTTCACGTTCTATCTCTATGTTTTGTTTCCTCTTGATGTAGCCCCAAGCAGTGACTGAGGAGAAACACTTTCATGGAAAGGGGTTGCCAAGCTTCCTAAAATTACAAATCTCCAGAAATCTCAGCAAATATTTTTTCACCCAAACTGGATGATACTTTCAGGTAATGATCAGTACACTAAGGCGACTTGGTTCCCCAAATGTCGTTCTTCTATGTTGAAGCGTTCGTTTCCAGTAACAGTTTGAATTTTTAGGTTTCACTCTGTTTTCTCCTATATTGATAGATGTATTTGGAACTCTAAATCCAACACGGTTTCTGCTAGCTTCTTGAAACTTGACACAATAAAGTAATTTCACGTTCTATCTCTATGTTTTGTTTCCTCTTGATGTAGCCCCAAGCAGTGACTGAGGAGAAACACTTTCATGGAAAGGGGTTGCCAAGCTTCCTAAAATTACAAATCTCCAGAAATCTCAGCAAATATTTTTTCACCCAAACTGGATGATACTTTCAGGTAATGATCAGTACACTAAGGCGACTTGGTTCCCCAAATGTCGTTCTTCTATGATGAAGCGTTCGTTTCCAGTAACAGTTTGAATTTTTAGGTTTCACTCTGTTTTCTCCTATATTGATAGATGTATTTGGAACTCTAAATCCAACACGGTTTGTGCTAGCTTCTTGAAACTTGACACAATAAAGCAGTTTCACGTTCTATCTCTATGTTTTGTTTCCTCATGATGTAGCCATAACAGTGACTGGCGAGAAACACTTTCATGGAAAGGGGTTGCCAGGCTTCCCAAATATACGAATCTCCAGAAATCTCAGCAAATATTTTTTCACCCAAACAGGATGATACTTTCAGGTAATGATCAGTACACTAAGGCGACTTGGTTCAGCAAATGTCGTTCTTCTATGTTGAAGCGTTCGTTTCCAGTAACAGTTTGAATTTTTAGGTTTCACTCTGTTTTCTCGAATATTGATAGATGTATTTGGAACTCTAAATCCAACACGGTTTGTGCTAGCTTCTTGAAACTTGACACAATAAAGCAGTTTCACGTTCTATCTCTATGTTTTGTTTCCTCTTGATGTAGCCCTAACAGTGACTGGCGAGAAACACTTTCATGGAAAGGGGTTGCCAGGCTTCCCAAATATACGAATCTCCAGAAATCTCAGCAAATATTTTTTCACCCAAACAGGATGATACTTTCAGGTAATGATCAGTACACTAAGGCGACTTGGTTCCCCAAATTTCGTTCTTCTATGTTGAAGCGTTCGTTTCCAGTAACAGTTTGAATTTTTAGGTTTCACTCTGTTTTCTCCTATATTGATAGATGTATTTGGAACTCTAAATCCAACACGGTTTGTGCTAGCTTCTTGAAACTTGACACAATAAAGTAGTTTCACGTTCTATCTCTATGTTTTGTTTCCTCTTGATGTAGCCCTAAGCAGTGACTGGCGAGAAACACTTTCATGGAAAGGGGTTGCCAGGCTTCCCAAAATTACGAATCTCCAGAAATCTCAGCAAATATTTTTTCACCCAAACTGGATGATACTTACAGGTAATGATCATGACACTAACGCGACTTGGTTCCCCAAATTTCGTTCTTCTATGTTGAAGCGTTCGTTTCCAGTAACAGTTTGAATTTTTAGGTTTCACTCTGTTTTCTCCTATATTGATAGATGTATTTGGAACTCTAAATCCAACACGGTTTGTGCTAGCTTCTTGAAACTTGACACAATAAAGTAGTTTCATGTTCTATCTCTATGTTTTGTTTCCTCTTGATGTAGCCCTAAGCAGTGACTGGCGATTAACACTTTCATGGAAAGGGGTGGGTTTCCAAAATTACGAATCTCCAGAAATCTCAGCAAATATTTTTTCACCCAAACTGGATGATACTTTCAGGTAATGATCACTACACTAACGCGACTTGGTTCCCCAAATGTCGTTCTTCTATGTTGAAGCGTTCGTTTCCAGTAACAGTTTGAATTTTTAGGTTTCACTCTGTTTTCTCCTATATTGATAGATGTATTTGGAACTCTAAATCCAACACGGTTTGTGCTAGCTTCTTGAAACTTGACACAATAAAGCAGTTTCACGTTCTATCTCTATGTTTTGTTTCCTCTTGATGTAGCCCTAAGCAGTGACTGGCGAGAAACACTTTCATGGAAAGGGGTTGCCAGGCTTCCCAAAATTACGAATCTCCAGAAATCTCAGCAAATATTTTTTCACCCAAACTGGATGATACTTTCAGGTAATGATCACTACACTAACGCGACTTGGTTCCCCAAATTTCGTTCTTCTATGTTGAAGCGTTCGTTTCCAGTAACAGTTTGAATTTTTAGGTTTCACTCTGTTTTCTCTTATATTGATAGATGTATTTGGAACTCTAAATCCAACACGGTTTGTGCTAGCTTCTTGAAACTTGACACAATAAAGCAGTTTCACGTTCTATCTCTATGTTTTGTTTCCTCTTGATGTAGCCCTAAGCAGTGACTAGCGAGAAACACTTTCATGGAAAGGGGTTGCCAGGCTTCCCAAAATTACGAATCTCCAGAAATCTCAGCAAATATTTTTTCACCCAAACTGGATGATACTTTCAGGTAATGATCACTACACTAACGCGACTTGGTTCCCCAAATGTCGTTCTTCTATGTTGAAGCGTTCGTTTCCAGTAACAGTTTGAATTTTTAGGTTTCACTCTGTTTTCTCCTATATTGATAGATGTATTTGGAACTCTAAATCCAACACGGTTTGTGCTAGCTTCTTGAAACTTGACACAATAAAGCAGTTTCACGTTCTATCTCTATGTTTTGTTTCCTCTTGATGTAGCCCTAACAGTGACTGGCGAGAAACACTTTCATGGAAAGGGGTTGCTAGGCTTCCCAAATATACGAATCTCCAGAAATCTCAGGAAATATTTTTTCACCCAAACAGGATGATACTTTCAGGTAATGATCAGTACACTAAGGCGACTTGGTTCCCCAAATTTCGTTCTTCTATGTTGAAGCGTTCGTTTCCAGTAACAGTTTGAATTTTTAGGTTTCACTCTGTTTTCTCCTATATTGATAGATGTATTTGGAACTCTAAATCCAACACGGTTTGTGCTAGCTTCTTGAAACTTGACCCAATAAAGTAGTTTCACGTTCTATCTCTATGTTTTGTTTCCTCTTGATGTAGCCCTAACAGTGACTGGCGAGAAACACTTTCATGGAAAGGGGTTGCCAGGCTTCCCAAATATACGAATCTCCAGAAATCTCAGCAAATATTTTTTCACCCAAACTGGATGATACTTTCAGGTAATGATCAGTACACTAAGGCGACTTGGTTCCCCAAATTTCGTTCTTCTATGTTGAAGCGTTCGTTTCCAGTAACAGTTTGAATTTTTAGGTTTCACTCTGTTTTCTCCTATATTGATAGATGTATTTGGAACTCTAAATCCAACACGGTTTGTGCTAGCTTCTTGAAACTTGACACAAAAGTAGTTTAACGTTCTATCTCTATGTTTTGTTTCCTCTTGATGTAGCCCTAAGCAGTGACTGGCGAGAAACACTTTCATGGAAAGGGGTTGCAAGGCTTCCCAAAATTACGAATCTCCAGAAATCTCAGCAAATATTTTTTCACCCAAACTGGATGATACTTTCAGGTAATGATCAGTACACTAAGGCGACTTGGTTCCCCAAATTTCGTTCTTCTATGTTGAAGCGTTCGTTTCCAGTAACAGTTTGAATTTTTAGGTTTCACTCTGTTTTCTCCTATATTGATAGATGTATTTGGAACTCTAAATCCAACACGGTTTGTGCTAGCTTCTTGAAACTTGACACAATAAAGTAGTTTCACGTTCTATCTCTATGTTTTGTTTCCTCTTGATGTAGCCCTAAGCAGTGACTGGCGAGAAACACTTTCATGGAAAGGGGTTGCCAGGCTTCCCAAAATTACGAATCTCCAGAAATCTCAGCAAATATTTTTTCACCCAAACTGGATGATACTTTCAGGTAATGATCACTACACTAACGCGACTTGGTTCCCCAAATTTCGTTCTTCTATGTTGAAGCGTTCGTTTCCAGTAACAGTTTGAATTTTTAGGTTTCACTCTGTTTTCTCCTATATTGATAGATGTATTTGGAACTCTAAATCCAACACGGTTTGTGCTAGCTTCTTGAAACTTGACACAATAAAGCAGTTTCACGTTCTATCTCTATGTTTTGTTTCCTCTTGATGTAGCCCTAAGCAGTGACTGGCGAGAAACACTTTCATGGAAAGGGGTTGCCAGGCTTCCCAAAATTACGAATCTCCAGAAATCTCAGCAAATATTTTTTCACCCAAACTGGATGATACTTTCAGGTAATGATCAGTAAACTAAGGCGACTTGGTTCCGCAAATGTCGTTCTTCTATGTTGAAGCGTTCGTTTCCAGTAACAGTTTGAATTTTTAGGTTTCACTCTGTTTTCTCCTATATTGATAGATGTATTTGGAACTCTAAATCCAACACGGTTTGTGCTAGCTTCTTGAAACTTGACACAATAAAGCAGTTTCACGTTCTATCTCTATGTTTTGTTTCCTCTTGATGTAGCCATAACAGTGACTGGCGAGAAACACTTTCATGGAAAGGGGTTGCCAGGCTTCCCAAATATACGAATCTCCAGAAATCTCAGCAAATATTTTTTCACCCAAACAGGATGATACTTTCAGGTAATGATCAGTACACTAAGGCGACTTGGTTCCCCAAATTTCGTTCTTCTATGTTGAAGCGTTCGTTTCCAGTAACAGTTTGAATTTTTAGGTTTCACTCTGTTTTCTCCTATATTGATAGATGTATTTGGAACTCTAAATCCAACACGGTTTGTGCTAGCTTCTTGAAACTTGACACAATAAAGCAGTTTCACGTTCTATCTCTATGTTTTGTTTCCTCTTGATGTAGCCCTAAGCAGTGACTGGCAAGAAACACTTTCATGGAAAGGGGTTGCCATGCTTCCCAAAATTACGAATCTCCAGAAATCTCAGCAAATATTTTTTCACCCAAACTGGATGATACTTTCAGGTAATGATCAGTACACTAAGGCGACTTGGTTCCCCAAATGTCGTTCTTCTATGTTGAAGCGTTCGTTTCCAGTAACAGTTTGAATTTTTAGGTTTCACTCTGTTTTCTCCTATATTGATAGATGTATTTGGAACTCTAAATCCAACACGGTTTGTGCTAGCTTCTTGAAACTTGACACAATAAAGTAATTTCACGTTCTATCTCTATGTTTTGTTTCCTCTTGATGTAGCCCCAAGCAGTGACTGAGGAGAAACACTTTCATGGAAAGGGGTTGCCAAGCTTCCTAAAATTACAAATCTCCAGAAATCTCAGCAAATATTTTTTCACCCAAACTGGATGATACTTTCAGGTAATGATCAGTACACTAAGGCGACTTGGTTCCCCAAATGTCGTTCTTCTATGTTGAAGCGTTCGTTTCCAGTAACAGTTTGAATTTTTAGGTTTCACTCTGTTTTCTCCTATATTGATAGATGTATTTGGAACTCTAAATCCAACACGGTTTGTGCTAGCTTCTTGAAACTTGACACAATAAAGTAGTTACACGTTCTATCTCTATGTTTTGTTTCCTCTTGATGTAGCCCTAACAGTGACTGGCGAGAAACACTTTCATGGAAAGGGGTTGCCAGGCTTCCCAAATATACGAATCTCCAGAAATCTCAGCAAATATTTTTTCACCCAAACAGGATGATACTTTCAGGTAATGATCACTACACTAACGCGACTTGGTTCCCCAAATTTCGTTCTTCTATGTTGAAGCGTTCGTTTCCAGTAACAGTTTGAATTTTTAGGTTTCACTCTGTTTTCTCCTATATTGATAGATGTATTTGGAACTCTAAATCCAACACGGTTTGTGCTAGCTTCTTGAAACTTGACACAATAAAGCAGTTTCACATTCTATCTCTATGTTTTGTTTCCTCTTGATGTAGCCCTAAGCAGTGACTGGCAAGAAACACTTTCATGGAAAAGGGTTGCCATGCTTCCCAAAATTACGAATCTCCAGAAATCTCAGCAAATATTTTTTCACCCAAACTGGATGATACTTTCAGGTAATGATCAGTACACTAAGGCGACTTGGTTCCCCAAATGTCGTTCTTCTATGTTGAAGCGTTCGTTTCCAGTAACAGTTTGAATTTTTAGGTTTCACTCTGTTTTCTCCTATATTGATAGATGTATTTGGAACTCTAAATCCAACACGGTTTGTGCTAGCTTCTTGAAACTTGACACAATAAAGCAGTTTCACGTTCTATCTCTATGTTTTGTTTCCTCTTGATGTAGCCATAACAGTGACTGGCGAGAAACACTTTCATGGAAAGGGGTTGCCAGGCTTCCCAAATATACGAATCTCCAGAAATCTCAGCAAATATTTTTTCACCCAAACAGGATGATACTTTCAGGTAATGATCAGTACACTAAGGCGACTTGGTTCCCCAAATTTCGTTCTTCTATGTTGAAGCGTTCGTTTCCAGTAACAGTTTGAATTTTTAGGTTTCACTCTGTTTTCTCCTATATTGATAGATGTATTTGGAACTCTAAATCCAACACGGTTTGTGCTAGCTTCTTGAAACTTGACACAATAAAGTAGTTTCACGTTCTATCTCTATGTTTTGTTTCCTCTTGATGTAGCCCTAAGCAGTGACTGGCGAGAAACACTTTCATGGAAAGGGGTTGCCAGGCTTCCAAAATTACGAATCTCCAGAAATCTCAGCAAATATTTTTTCACCCAAACTGGATGATACTTTCAGGTAATGATCAGTACACTAACGCGACTTGGTTCCCCAAATTTCGTTCTTCTATGTTGAAGCGTTCGTTTCCAGTAACAGTTTGAATTTTTAGGTTTCACTCTGTTTTCTCCTATATTGATAGATGTATTTGGAACTCTAAATCCAACACGGTTTGTGCTAGCTTCTTGAAACTTGACACAATAAAGCAGTTTCACGTTCTATCTCTATGTTTTGTTTCCTCTTGATGTAGCCCTAAGCAGTGACTGGCGATGAACACTTTCATGGAAAGGGGTGGCTTTCCAAAATTACGAATCTCCAGAAATCTCAGCAAATATTTTTTCACCCAAACTGGATGATACTTTCAGGTAATGATCAGTACACTAAGGCGACTTGGTTCCCCAAATGTCGTTCTTCTATGTTGAAGCGTTCGTTTCCAGTAACAGTTTGAATTTTTAGGTTTCACTCTGTTTTCTCCTATATTGATAGATGTATTTGGAACTCTAAATCCAACACGGTTTGTGCTAGCTTCTTGAAACTTGACACAATAAAGTAATTTCACGTTCTATCTCTATGTTTTGTTTCCTCTTGATGTAGCCCCAAGCAGTGACTGAGGAGAAACACTTTCATGGAAAGGGGTTGCCAAGCTTCCTAAAATTACAAATCTCCAGAAATCTCAGCAAATATTTTTTCACCCAAACTGGATGATACTTTCAGGTAATGATCAGTACACTAAGGCGACTTGGTTCCCCAAATGTCGTTCTTCTATGTTGAAGCGTTCATTTCCAGTAACAGTTTGAATTTTTAGGTTTCACTCTGTTTTCTCCTATATTGATAGATGTATTTGGAACTCTAAATCCAACACGGTTTGTGCTAGCTTCTTGAAACTTGACACAATAAAGTAGTTTCACATTCTATCTCTATGTTTTGTTTCCTCTTGATGTAGCCATAACAGTGACTGGCGAGAAACACTTTCATGGAAAGGGGTTGCCAGGCTTCCCAAATATACGAATCTCCAGAAATCTCAGCAAATATTTTTTCACCCAAACAGGATGATACTTTCAGGTAATGATCAGTACACTAAGGCGACTTGGTTCCCCAAATTTCGTTCTTCTATGTTGAAGCATTCGTTTCCAGTAACAGTTTGAATTTTTAGGTTTCACTCTGTTTTCTCCTATATTGATAGATGTATTTGGAACTCTAAATCCAACACGGTTTGTGCTAGCTTCTTGAAACTTGACACAATAAAGCAGTTTCACGTTCTATCTCTATGTTTTGTTTCCTCTTGATGTAGCCCTAAGCAGTGACTGGCAAGAAACACTTTCATGGAAAGGGGTTGCCATGCTTCCCAAAATTACGAATCTCCAGAAATCTCAGCAAATATTTTTTCACCCAAACTGGATGATACTTTCAGGTAATGATCAGTACACTAAGGCGACTTGGTTCCCCAAATGTCGTTCTTCTATGTTGAAGCGTTCGTTTCCAGTAACAGTTTTAATTTTTCAGTTTCACTCTGTTTTCTCCTATATTGATAGATGTATTTGGAACTCTAAATCCAACACGGTTTGTGCTAGCTTCTTGAAACTTGACACAATAAAGCAGTTTCACGTTCTATCTCTATGTTTTGTTTCCTCTTGATGTAGCCCTAAGCAGTGACTGGCGAGAAACACTTTCATGGAAAGGGGTTGCCAGGCTTCCCAAAATTACGAATCTCCAGAAATCTCAGCAAATATTTTTTCACCCAAACTGGATGATACTTTCAGGTAATGATCACTACACTAACGCGACTTGGTTCCCCAAATTTCGTTCTTCTATGTTGAAGCGTTCGTTTCCAGTAACAGTTTGAATTTTTAGGTTTCACTCTGTTTTCTCCTATATTGATAGATGTATTTGGAACTCTAAATCCAACACGGTTTGTGCTAGCTTCTTGAAACTTGACACAATAAAGCAGTTTCACGTTCTATCTCTATGTTTTGTTTCCTCTTGATGTAGCCCTAAGCAGTGACTGGCGATGAACACTTTCATGGAAAGGGGTGGCTTTCCAAAATTACGAATCTCCAGAAATCTCAGCAAATATTTTTTCACCCAAACTGGATGATACTTTCAGGTAATGATCAGTACACTAAGGCGACTTGGTTCCCCAAATGTCGTTCTTCTATGTTGAAGCGTTCGTTTCCAGTAACAGTTTGAATTTTTAGGTTTCACTCTGTTTTCTCCTATATTGATAGATGTATTTGGAACTCTAAATCCAGCACGGTTTGTGCTAGCTTCTTGAAACTTGACACAATAAAGTAATTTCACGTTCTATCTCTATGTTTTGTTTCCTCTTGATGTAGCCCCAAGCAGTGACTGAGGCGAAACACTTTCATGGAAAGGGGTTGCCAAGCTTCCTAAAATTACAAATCTCCAGAAATCTCAGCAAATATTTTTTCACCCAAACTGGATGATACTTTCAGGTAATGATCAGTACACTAAGGCGACTTGGTTCCCCAAATGTCGTTCTTCTATGTTGAAGCGTTCGTTTCCAGTAACAGTTTGAATTTTTAGGTTTCACTCTGTTTTCTCCTATATTGATAGATGTATTTGGAACTCTAAATCCAACACGGTTTGTGCTAGCTTCTTGAAACTTGACACAATAAAGTAGTTTCACGTTCTATCTCTATGTTTTGTTTCCTCTTGATGTAGCCATAACAGTGACTGGCGAGAAACACTTTCATGGAAAGGGGTTGCCAGGCTTCCCAAATATACGAATCTCCAGAAATCTCAGCAAATATTTTTTCACCCAAACAGGATGATACTTTCAGGTAATGATCAGTACACTAAGGCGACTTGGTTCCCCAAATTTCGTTCTTCTATGTTGAAGCATTCGTTTCCAGTAACAGTTTGAATTTTTAGGTTTCACTCTGTTTTCTCCTATATTGATAGATGTATTTGGAACTCTAAATCCAACACGGTTTGTGCTAGCTTCTTGAAACTTGACACAATAAAGCAGTTTCACGTTCTATCTCTATGTTTTGTTTCCTCTTGATGTAGCCCTAAGCAGTGACTGGCAAGAAACACTTTCATGGAAAGGGGTTGCCATGCTTCCCAAAATTACGAATCTCCAGAAATCTCAGCAAATATTTTTTCACCCAAACTGGATGATACTTTCAGGTAATGATCAGTACACTAAGGCGACTTGGTTCCCCAAATGTCGTTCTTCTATGTTGAACCGTTCGTTTCCAGTAACAGTTTGAATTTTTAGGTTTCACTCTGTTTTCTCCTATATTGATAGATGTATTTGGAACTCTAAATCCAACACGGTTTGTGCTAGCTTCTTGAAACTTGACACAATAAAGTAGTTTCACGTTCTATCTCTATGTTTTGTTTCCTCTTGATGTAGCCCTAAGCAGTGACTGGCGAGAAACACTTTCATGGAAAGGGGTTGCCAGGCTTCCCAAAATTACGAATCTCCAGAAATCTCAGCAAATATTTTTTCACCCAAACTGGATGATACTTTCAGGTAATGATCACTACACTAACGCGACTTGGTTCCCCAAATTTCGTTCTTCTATGTTGAAGCGTTCGTTTCCAGTAACAGTTTGAATTTTTAGGTTTCACTCTGTTTTCTCCTATATTGATAGATGTATTTGGAACTCTAAATCCAACACGGTTTGTGCTACCTTCTTGAAACTTGACACAATAAAGCAGTTTCACGTTCTATCTCTATGTTTTGTTTCCTCTTGATGTAGCCCTAAGCAGTGACTGGCGAGAAACACTTTCATGGAAAGGGGTTGCCAGGCTTCCCAAAATTACGAATCTCCAGAAATCTCAGCAAATATTTTTTCACCCAAACTGGATGATACTTTCAGGTAATGATCAGTACACTAACGCGACTTGGTTCCCCAAATGTCGTTCTTCTATGTTGAAGCGTTCATTTCCAGTAACAGTTTGAATTTTTAGGTTTCACTCTGTTTTCTCCTATATTGATAGATGTATTTGGAACTCTAAATCCAACACGGTTTGTGCTAGCTTCTTGAAACTTGACACAATAAAGTAGTTTCACGTTCTATCTCTATGTTTTGTTTCCTCTTGATGTAGCCCTAACAGTGAGTGGTGAGAAACACTTTCATGGAAAGGGGTTGCCAGGCTTCCCAAATATACGAATCTCCAGAAATCTCAGGAAATATTTTTTCACCCAAACAGGATGATACTTTCAGGTTATGATCAGTACACTAAGGCGACTTGGTTCCCCAAATGTCGTTCTTCTATGTTGAAGCGTTCGTTTCCAGTAACAGTTTGAATTTTTAGGTTTCACTCTGTTTTCTCCTATTTTGATAGATGTATTTGGAACTCTAAATCCAACACGGTTTGTGCTAGCTTCTTGAAACTTGACACAATAAAGTAGTTTCATGTTCTATCTCTATGTTTTGTTTCCTCTTGATGTAGCCCTAAGCAGTGACTGGCGATGAACACTTTCATGGAAAGGGGTGGCTTTCCAAAATTACGAATCTCCAGAAATCTCAGCAAATATTTTTTCACCCAAACTGGATGATACTTTCAGGTAATGATCACTACACTAACGCGACTTGGTTCCCCAAATTTCGTTCTTCTATGTTGAAGCGTTCGTTTCCAGTAACAGTTTGAATTTTTAGGTTTCACTCTGTTTTCTCCTATATTGATAGATGTATTTGGAACTCTAAATCCAACACGGTTTGTGCTAGCTTCTTGAAACTTGACACAATAAAGCAGTTTCACGTTCTATCTCTATGTTTTGTTTCCTCTTGATGTAGCCCTAAGCAGTGACTGGCGAGAAACACTTTCATGGAAAGGGGTTGCCAGGCTTCCCAAATATACGAATCTCCAGAAATCTCAGCAAATATTTTTTCACCCAAACAGGATGATACTTTCAGGTAATGATCAGTACACTAAGGCGACTTGGTTCCCCAAATTTCGTTCTTCTATGTTGAAGCATTCGTTTCCAGTAACAGTTTGAATTTTTAGGTTTCACTCTGTTTTCTCCTATATTGATAGATGTATTTGGAACTCTAAATCCAACACGGTTTGTGCTAGCTTCTTGAAACTTGACACAATAAAGCAGTTTCACGTTCTATCTCTATGTTTTGTTTCCTCTTGATGTAGCCCTAAGCAGTGACTGGCAAGAAACACTTTCATGGAAAGGGGTTGCCATGCTTCCCAAAATTACGAATCTCCAGAAATCTCAGCAAATATTTTTTCACCCAAACTGGATGATACTTTCAGGTAATGATCAGTACACTAAGGCGACTTGGTTCCCCAAATGTCGTTCTTCTATGTTGAAGCGTTCGTTTCCAGTAACAGTTTGAATTTTTAGGTTTCACTCTGTTTTCTCCTATATTGATAGATGTATTTGGAACTCTAAATCCAACACGGTTTGTGCTAGCTTCTTGAAACTTGACACAATAAAGCAGTTTCACGTTCTATCTCTATGTTTTGTTTCCTCTTGATGTAGCCCTAAGCAGTGACTGGCGAGAAACACTTTCATGGAAAGGGGTTGCCAGGCTTCCCAAAATTACGAATCTCCAGAAATCTCAGCAAATATTTTTTCACCCAAACTGGATGATACTTTCAGGTAATGATCACTACACTAACGCGACTTGGTTCCCCAAATTTCGTTCTTCTATGTTGAAGCGTTCGTTTCCAGTAACAGTTTGAATTTTTAGGTTTCACTCTGTTTTCTCCTATATTGATAGATGTATTTGGAACTCTAAATCCAACACGGTTTGTGCTAGCTTCTTGAAACTTGACACAATAAAGCAGTTTCACGTTCTATCTCTATGTTTTGTTTCCTCTTGATGTAGCCCTAAGCAGTGACTGGCGATGAACACTTTCATGGAAAGGGGTGGCTTTCCAAAATTACGAATCTCCAGAAATCTCAGCAAATATTTTTTCACCCAAACTGGATGATACTTTCAGGTAATGATCAGTACACTAAGGCGACTTGGTTCCCCAAATGTCGTTCTTCTATGTTGAAGCGTTCGTTTCCAGTAACAGTTTGAATTTTTAGGTTTCACTCTGTTTTCTCCTATATTGATAGATGTATTTGGAACTCTAAATCCAACACGGTTTGTGCTAGCTTCTTGAAACTTGACACAATAAAGCAGTTTTACGTTCTATCTCTATGTTTTGTTTCCTCTTGATGTAGCCCTAAGCAGTGACTGGCGATGAACACTTTCATGGAAAGGGGTGGCTTTCCAAAATTACGAATCTCCAGAAATCTCAGCAAATATTTTTTCACCCAAACTGGATGATACTTTCAGGTAATGATCAGTACACTAAGGCGACTTGGTTCCCCAAATGTCGTTCTTCTATGTTGAAGCGTTCGTTTCCAGTAACAGTTTGAATTTTTAGGTTTCACTCTGTTTTCTCCTATATTGATAGATGTATTTGGAATTCTAAATCCAACACGGTTTGTGCTAGCTTCTTGAAACTTGACACAATAAAGTAATTTCACGTTCTATCTCTATGTTTTGTTTCCTCTTGATGTAGCCCCAAGCAGTGACTGAGGAGAAACACTTTCATGGAAAGGGGTTGCCAAGCTTCCTAAAATTACAAATCTCCAGAAATCTCAGCAAATATTTTTTCACCCAAACTGGATGATACTTTCAGGTAATGATCAGTACACTAAGGCGACTTGGTTCCCCAAATGTCGTTCTTCTATGTTGAAGCGTTCGTTTCCAGTAACAGTTTGAATTTTTAGGTTTCACTCTGTTTTCTCCTATATTGATAGATGTATTTGGAACTCTAAATCCAACACGGTTTGTGCTAGCTTCTTGAAACTTGACACAATAAAGTAGTTTCACGTTCTATCTCTATGTTTTGTTTCCTCTTGATGTAGCCAGAACAGTGACTGGCGAGAAACACTTTCATGGAAAGGGGTTGCCAGGCTTCCCAAATATACGAATCTCCAGAAATCTCAGCAAATATTTTTTCACCCAAACAGGATGATACTTTCAGGTAATGATCAGTACACTAAGGCGACTTGGTTCCCCAAATTTCGTTCTTCTATGTTGAAGCATTCGTTTCCAGTAACAGTTTGAATTTTTAGGTTTCACTCTGTTTTCTCCTATATTGATAGATGTATTTGGAACTCTAAATCCAACACGGTTTGTGCTAGCTTCTTGAAACTTGACACAATAAAGCAGTTTCACGTTCTATCTCTATGTTTTGTTTCCTCTTGATGTAGCCCTAAGCAGTGACTGGCAAGAAACACTTTCATGGAAAGGGGTTGCCATGCTTCCCAAAATTACGAATCTCCAGAAATCTCAGCAAATATTTTTTCACCCAAACTGGATGATACTTTCAGGTAATGATCAGTACACTAAGGCGACTTGGTTCCCCAAATGTCGTTCTTCTATGTTGAACCGTTCGTTTCCAGTAACAGTTTGAATTTTTAGGTTTCACTCTGTTTTCTCCTATATTGATAGATGTATTTGGAACTCTAAATCCAACACGGTTTGTGCTAGCTTCTTGAAACTTGACACAATAAATTAGTTTCACGTTCTATCTCTATGTTTTGTTTCCTCTTGATGTAGCCCTAAGCAGTGACTGGCGAGAAACACTTTCATGGAAAGGGGTTGCCAGGCTTCCCAAAATTACGAATCTCCAGAAATCTCAGCAAATATTTTTTCACCCAAACTGGATGATACTTTCAGGTAATGATCACTACACTAACGCGACTTGGTTCCCCAAATTTCGTTCTTCTATGTTGAAGCGTTCGTTTCCAGTAACAGTTTGAATTTTTAGGTTTCACTCTGTTTTCTCCTATATTGATAGATGTATTTGGAACTCTAAATCCAACACGGTTTGTGCTACCTTCTTGAAACTTGACACAATAAAGCAGTTTCACGTTCTATCTCTATGTTTTGTTTCCTCTTGATGTAGCCCTAAGCAGTGACTGGCGAGAAACACTTTCATGGAAAGGGGTTGCCAGGCTTCCCAAAATTACGAATCTCCAGAAATCTCAGCAAATATTTTTTCACCCAAACTGGATGATACTTTCAGGTAATGATCAGTACACTAACGCGACTTGGTTCCCCAAATGTCGTTCTTCTATGTTGAAGCGTTCATTTCCAGTAACAGTTTGAATTTTTAGGTTTCACTCTGTTTTCTCCTATATTGATAGATGTATTTGGAACTCTAAATCCAACACGGTTTGTGCTAGCTTCTTGAAACTTGACACAATAAAGTAGTTTCACGTTCTATCTCTATGTTTTGTTTCCTCTTGATGTAGCCCTAACAGTGAGTGGTGAGAAACACTTTCATGGAAAGGGGTTGCCAGGCTTCCCAAATATACGAATCTCCAGAAATCTCAGGAAATATTTTTTCACCCAAACAGGATGATACTTTCAGGTTATGATCTGTACACTAAGGCGACTTGGTTCCCCAAATGTCGTTCTTCTATGTTGAAGCGTTCGTTTCCAGTAACAGTTTGAATTTTTAGGTTTCACTCTGTTTTCTCCTATTTTGATAGATGTATTTGGAACTCTAAATCCAACACGGTGTGTGCTAGCTTCTTGAAACTTGACACAATAAAGTAGTTTCACGTTCTATCTCTATGTTTTGTTTCCTCTTGATGTAGCCCTAAGCAGTGACTGGCGATGAACACTTTCATGGAAAGGGGTGGCTTTCCAAAATTACGAATCTCCAGAAATCTCAGCAAATATTTTTTCACCCAAACTGGATGATACTTTCAGGTAATGATCACTACACTAACGCGACTTGGTTCCCCAAATGTCATTCTTCTATGTTGAAGCGTTCGTTTCCAGTAACAGTTTGAATTTTTAGGTTTCACTCTGTTTTCTCCTATATTGATAGATGTATTTGGAACTCTAAATCCAACACGGTTTGTGCTAGCTTCTTGAAACTTGACACAATAAAGCAGTTTCACGTTCTATCTCTATGTTTTGTTTCCTCTTGATGTAGCCCTAACAGTGACTGGCGAGAAACACTTTCATGGAAAGGGGTTGCCAGGCTTCCCAAATATACGAATCTCCAGAAATCTCAGCAAATATTTTTTCACCCAAACAGGATGATACTTTCAGGTAATGATCAGTACACTAAGGCGACTTGGTTCCCCAAATTTTGTTCTTCTATGTTGAAGCGTTCGTTTCCAGTAACAGTTTGAATTTTTAGGTTTCACTCTGTTTTCTCCTATATTGATAGATGTATTTGGAACTCTAAATCCAACACGGTTTGTGCTAGCTTCTTGAAACTTGACACAATAAAGCAGTTTCACGTTCTATCTCTATGTTTTGTTTCCTCTTGATGTAGCCCTAAGCAGTGACTGGCAAGAAACACTTTCATGGAAAGGGGTTGCCATGCTTCCCAAAATTACGAATCTCCAGAAATCTCAGCAAATATTTTTTCACCCAAACTGGATGATACTTTCAGGTAATGATCAGTACACTAAGGCGACTTGGTTCCCCAAATGTCGTTCTTCTATGTTGAACCGTTCGTTTCCAGTAACAGTTTGAATTTTTAGGTTTCACTCTGTTTTCTCCTATACTGATAGATGTATTTGGAACTCTAAATCCAACACGGTTTGTGCTAGCTTCTTGAAACTTGACACAATAAAGTAATTTCATGTTCTATCTCTATGTTTTGTTTCCTCTTGATGTAGCCCCAAGCAGTGACTGAGGAGAAACACTTTCATGGAAAGGGGTTGCCAAGCTTCCTAAAATTACAAATCTCCAGAAATCTCAGCAAATATTTTTTCACCCAAACTGGATGATACTTTCAGGTAATGATCAGTACACTAAGGCGACTTGGTTCCCCAAATGTCGTTCTTCTATGTCGAAGCGTTCGTTTCCAGTAACAGTTTGAATTTTTAGGTTTCACTCTGTTTTCTCCTATATTGATAGATGTATTTGGAACTCTAAATCCAACACGGTTTGTGCTAGCTTCTTGAAACTTGACACAATAAAGTAGTTTCACGTTCTATCTCTATGTTTTGTTTCCTCTTGATGTAGCCATAACAGTGACTGGCGAGAAACACTTTCATAAAAAGGGGTTGCCAGGCTTCCCAAATATACGAATCTCCAGAAATCTCAGCAAATATTTTTTCACCCAAACAGGATGATACTTTCAGGTAATGATCAGTACACTAAGGCGACTTGGTTCCCCAAATTTCGTTCTTCTATGTTGAAGCGTTCGTTTCCAGTAACAGTTTGAATTTTTAGGTTTCACTCTGTTTTCTCCTATATTGATAGATGTATTTGGAACTCTAAATCCAACACGGTTTGTGCTAGCTTCTTGAAACTTGACACAATAAAGTAGTTTCACGTTCTATCTCTATGTTTTGTTTCCTCTTGATGTAGCCCTAAGCAGTGACTGGCGAGAAACACTTTCATGGAAAGGGGTTGCCAGGCTTCCCAAAATTACGAATCTCCAGAAATCTCAGCAAATATTTTTTCACCCAAACTGGATGATACTTTCAGGTAATGATCACTACACTAACGCGACTTGGTTCCCCAAATTTCGTTCTTCTATGTTGAAGCGTTCGTTTCCAGTAACAGTTTGAATTTTTAGGTTTCACTCTGTTTTCTCCTATATTGATAGATGTATTTGGAACTCTAAATCCAACACGGTTTGTGCTACCTTCTTGAAACTTGACACAATAAAGCAGTTTCACGTTCTATCTCTATGTTTTGTTTCCTCTTGATGTAGCCCTAAGCAGTGACTGGCGAGAAACACTTTCATGGAAAGGGGTTGCCAGGCTTCCCAAAATTACGAATCTCCAGAAATCTCAGCAAATATTTTTTCACCCAAACTGGATGATACTTTCAGGTAATGATCAGTACACTAACGCGACTTGGTTCCCCAAATGTCGTTCTTCTATGTTGAAGCGTTCGTTTCCAGTAACAGTTTGAATTTTTAGGTTTCACTCTGTTTTCTCCTATATTGATAGATGTATTTGGAACTCTAAATCCAACACGGTTTGTGCTAGCTTCTTGAAACTTGACAAAATAAAGTAGTTTCACGTTCTATCTCTATGTTTTGTTTCCTCTTGATGTAGCCCTAAGCAGTGACTGGCGAGAAACACTTTCATGGAAAGGGATTGCCAGGCTTCCCAAAATTACGAATCTCCAGAAATCTCAGCAAATATTTTTTCACCCAAACTGGATGATACTTTCAGGTAATGATCACTACACTAACGCGACTTGGTTCCCCAAATTTCGTTCTTCTATGTTGAAGCGTTCGTTTCCAGTAACAGTTTGAATTTTTAGGTTTCACTCTGTTTTCTCCTATATTGATAGATGTATTTGGAACTCTAAATCCAACACGGTTTGTGCTAGCTTCTTGAAACTTGACACAATAAAGCAGTTTCACGTTCTATCTCTATGTTTTGTTTCCTCTTGATGTAGCCCTAAGCAGTGACTGGCGAGAAACACTTTCATGGAAAGGGGTTGCCAGGCTTCCCAAAATTACGAATCTCCAGAAATCTCAGCAAATATTTTTTCACCCAAACTGGATGATACTTTCAGGTAATGATCACTACACTAACGCGACTTGGTTCCCCAAATGTCATTCTTCTATGTTGAAGCGTTCGTTTCCAGTAACAGTTTGAATTTTTAGGTTTCACTCTGTTTTCTCCTATATTGATAGATGTATTTGGAACTCTAAATCCAACACGGTTTGTGCTAGCTTCTTGAAACTTGACACAATAAAGCAGTTTCACGTTCTATCTCTATGTTTTGTTTCCTCTTGATGTAGCCCTAACAGTGACTGGCGAGAAACACTTTCATGGAAAGGGGTTGCCAGGCTTCCCAAATATACGAATCTCCAGAAATCTCAGCAAATATTTTTTCACCCAAACAGGATGATACTTTCAGGTAATGATCAGTACACTAAGGCGACTTGGTTCCCCAAATTTCGTTCTTCTATGTTGAAGCGTTCGTTTCCAGTAACAGTTTGAATTTTTAGGTTTCACTCTGTTTTCTCCTATATTGATAGATGTATTTGGAACTCTAAATCCAACACGGTTTGTGCTAGCTTCTTGAAACTTGACACAATAAAGCAGTTTCACGTTCTATCTCTATGTTTTGTTTCCTCTTAATGTAGCCCTAAGCAGTGACTGGCAAGAAACACTTTCATGGAAAGGGGTTGCCATGCTTCCCAAAATTACGAATCTCCAGAAATATCAGCAAATATTTTTTCACCCAAACTGGATGATACTTTCAGGTAATGATCAGTACACTTAGGCGACTTGGTTCCCCAAATGTCGTTCTTCTATGTTGAACCGTTCGTTTCCAGTAACAGTTTGAATTTTTAGGTTTCACTCTGTTTTCTCCTATATTGATAGATGTATTTGGAACTCTAAATCCAACACGGTTTGTGCTAGCTTCTTGAAACTTGACACAATAAAGTAATTTCATGTTCTATCTCTATGTTTTGTTTCCTCTTGATGTAGCCCCAAGCAGTGACTGAGGAGAAACACTTTCATGGAAAGGGGTTGCCAAGCTTCCTAAAATTACAAATCTCCAGAAATCTCAGCAAATATTTTTTCACCCAAACTGGATGATACTTTCAGGTAATGATCAGTACACTAAGGCGACTTGGTTCCCCAAATGTCGTTCTTCTATGTCGAAGCGTTCGTTTCCAGTAACAGTTTGAATTTTTAGGTTTCACTCTGTTTTCTCCTATATTGATAGATGTATTTGGAACTCTAAATCCAACACGGTTTGTGCTAGCTTCTTGAAACTTGACACAATAAATTAGTTTCACGTTCTATCTCTATGTTTTGTTTCCTCTTGATGTAGCCATAACAGTGACTGGCGAGAAACACTTTCATAAAAAGGGGTTGCCAGGCTTCCCAAATATACGAATCTCCAGAAATCTCAGCAAATATTTTTTCACCCAAACAGGATGATACTTTCAGGTAATGATCAGTACACTAAGGCGACTTGGTTCCCCAAATTTCGTTCTTCTATGTTGAAGCGTTCGTTTCCAGTAACAGTTTGAATTTTTAGGTTTCACTCTGTTTTCTCCTATATTGATAGATGTATTTGGAACTCTAAATCCAACACGGTTTGTGCTAGCTTCTTGAAACTTGACACAATAAAGTAGTTTCACGTTCTATCTCTATGTTTTGTTTCCTCTTGATGTAGCCCTAAGCAGTGACTGGCGAGAAACACTTTCATGGAAAGGGGTTGCCAGGCTTCCCAAAATTACGAATCTCCAGAAATCTCAGCAAATATTTTTTCACCCAAACTGGATGATACTTTCAGGTAATGATCACTACACTAACGCGACTTGGTTCCCCAAATTTCGTTCTTCTATGTTGAAGCGTTCGTTTCCAGTAACAGTTTGAATTTTTAGGTTTCACTCTGTTTTCTCCTATATTGATAGATGTATTTGGAACTCTAAATCCAACACGGTTTGTGCTACCTTCTTGAAACTTGACACAATAAAGCAGTTTCACGTTCTATCTCTATGTTTTGTTTCCTCTTGATGTAGCCCTAAGCAGTGACTGGCGAGAAACACTTTCATGAAAAGGGGTTGCCAGGCTTCCCAAAATTACGAATCTCCAGAAATCTCAGCAAATATTTTTTCACCCAAACTGGATGATACTTTCAGGTAATGATCAGTACACTAACGCGACTTGGTTCCCCAAATGTCGTTCTTCTATGTTGAAGCGTTCGTTTCCAGTAACAGTTTGAATTTTTAGGTTTCACTCTGTTTTCTCCTATATTGATAGATGTATTTGGAACTCTAAATCCAACACGGTTTGTGCTAGCTTCTTGAAACTTGACACAATAAAGCAGTTTCACGTTCTATCTCTATGTTTTGTTTCCTCTTGATGTAGCCCTAACAGTGACTGGCGAGAAACACTTTCATGGAAAGGGGTTGCAGGGTTCCCAAATATACGAATCTCCAGAAATCTCAGGAAATATTTTTTCACCCAAACAGGATGATACTTTCAGGTAATGATCAGTACACTAAGGCGACTTGGTTCCCCAAATGTCGTTCTTCTATGTTGAAGCGTTCGTTTCCAGTAACAGTTTGAATTTTTAGGTTTCACTCTGTTTTCTCCTATATTGATAGATGTATTTGGAACTCTAAATCCAACACGGTTTGTGCTAGCTTCTTGAAACTTGACACAATAAAGTAGTTTCACGTTCTATCTCTATGTTTTGTTTCCTCTTGATGTAGCCCTAAGCAGTGACTGGCGAGAAACACTTTCATGGAAAGGGGTTGCCAGGCTTCCCAAAATTACGAATCTCCAGAAATCTAAGCAAATATTTTTTCACCCAAACTGGATGATACTTTCAGGTAATTATCACTACACTAACGCGACTTGGTTCCCCAAATTTCGTTCTTCTATGTTGAAGCGTTCGTTTCCAGTAACAGTTTGAATTTTTAGGTTTCACTCTGTTTTCTCCTATATTGATAGATGTATTTGGAACTCTAAATCCAACACGGTTTGTGCTAGCTTCTTGAAACTTGACACAATAAAGCAGTTTCACGTTCTATCTCTATGTTTTGTTTCCTCTTGATGTAGCCCTAAGCAGTGACTGGCGAGAAACACTTTCATGGAAAGGGGTTGCCAGGCGTCCCAAAATTACAAATCTCCAGAAATCTCAGCAAATATTTTTTCACCCAAACTGGATGATACTTTCAGGTAATGATCAGTACACTAAGGCGACTTGGTTCCCCAAATGTCGTTCTTCTATGTTGAAGCGTTCGTTTCCAGTAACAGTTTGAATTTTTAGGTTTCACTCTGTTTTCTCCTATATTGATAGATGTATTTGGAACTCTAAATCCAACACGGTTTGTGCTAGCTTCTTGAAACTTGACACAATAAAGTAATTTCAAGTTCTATCTCTATGTTTTGTTTCCTCTTGATGTAGCCCCAAGCAGTGACTGAGGAGAAACACTCTCATGGAAAGGGGTTGCCAAGCTTCCTAAAATTACAAATCTCCAGAAATCTCAGCAAATATTTTTTCACCCAAACTGGATGATACTTTCAGGTAATAATCAGCACACTAAGGCGACTTGGTTCCCCAAATGTCGTTCTTCTATGTTGAAGCGTTCGTTTCCAGTAACAGTTTGAATTTTTAGGTTTCACTCTGTTTTCTCCTATATTGATAGATGTATTTGGAACTCTAAATCCAACACGGTTTGTGCTAGCTTCTTGAAACTTGACACAATAAAGTAGTTTCACGTTCTATCTCTATGTTTTGTTTCCTCTTGATGTAGCCCTAACAGTGACTGGCGAGAAACACTTTCATGGAAAGGGGTTGCCAGGCTTCCCAAATATACGAATCTCCAGAAATCTCAGCAAATATTTTTTCACCCAAACAGGATGATACTTTCAGGTAATGATCAGTACACTAAGGCGACTTGGTTCCCCAAATTTCGTTCTTCTATGTTGAAGCGTTCGTTTCCAGTAACAGTTTGAATTTTTAGGTTTCACTCTGTTTTCTCCTATATTGATAGATGTATTTGGAACTCTAAATCCAACACGGTTTGTGCTAGCTTCTTGAAACTTGACACAATAAAGTAGTTTCACGTTCTATCTCTATGTTTTGTTTCCTCTTGATGTAGCCCTAAGCATTGACTGGCGAGAAACACTTTCATGGAAAGGGGTTGCCAGGCTTCCCAAAATTACGAATCTCCAGAAATCTCAGCAAATATTTTTTCACCCAAACTGGATGATACTTTCAGGTAATGATCACTACACTAACGCGACTTGGTTCCCCAAATTTCGTTCTTCTATGTTGAAGCGTTCGTTTCCAGTAACAGTTTGAATTTTTAGGTTTCACTCTGTTTTCTCCTATATTGATAGATGTATTTGGAACTCTAAATCCAACACGGTTTGTGCTAGCTTCTTGAAACTTGACACAATAAAGTAGTTTCATGTTCTATCTCTATGTTTTGTTTCCTCTTGATGTAGCCCTAAGCAGTGACTGGCGATGAACACTTTCATGGAAAGGGGTGGCTTTCCAAAATTACGAATCTCCAGAAATCTCAGCAAATATTTTTTCACCCAAACTGGATGATACTTTCAGGTAATGATCACTACACTAACGCGACTTGGTTCCCCAAATGTCGTTCTTCTATGTTGAAGCGTTCGTTTCCAGTAACAGTTTGAATTTTTAGGTTTCACTCTGTTTTCTCCTATATTGATAGATGTATTTGGAACTCTAAATCCAACACGGTTTGTGCTAGCTTCTTGAAACTTGACACAATAAAGTAGTTTCACGTTCTATCTCTATGTTTTGTTTCCTCTTGATGTTGCCCTAAGCAGTGACTGGCGAGAAACACTTTCATGGAAAGGGGTTGCCAGGCTTCCCAAAATTACGAATCTCCAGAAATCACAGCAAATATTTTTTCACCCAAACTGGATGATACTTTCAGGTAATGATCACTACACTAACGCAACTTGGTTCCCCAAATTTCGTTCTTCTATGTTGAAGCGTTCGTTTCCAGTAACAGTTTGAATTTTTAGGTTTCACTCTGTTTTCTCCTATATTGATAGATGTATTTGGAACTCTAAATCCAACACGGTTTGTGCTAGCTTCTTGAAACTTGACACAATAAAGCAGTTTCACGTTCTATCTCTATGTTTTGTTTCCTCTTGATGTAGCCCTAAGCAGTGACTGGCGAGAAACACTTTCATGGAAAGGGGTTGCCAGGCTTCCCAAAATTACGAATCTCCAGAAATCTCAGCAAATATTTTTTCACCCAAACTGGATGATACTTTCAGGTAATGATCACTACACTAACGCGACTTGGTTCCCCAAATGTTGTTCTTCTATGTTGAAGCGTTCGTTTCCAGTAACAGTTTGAATTTTTAGGTTTCACTCTGTTTTCTCCTATATTGATAGATGTATTTGGAACTCTAAATCCAACACGGTTTGTGCTAGCTTCTTGAAACTTGACACAATAAAGTAGTTTCACGTTCTATCTCTATGTTTTGTTTCCTCTTGATGTAGCCCTAACAGTGACTGGCGAGAAACACTTTCATGGAAAGGGGTTGCCAGGCTTCCCAAATATACGAATCTCCAGAAATCTCAGCAAATATTTTTTCACCCAAACAGGATGATACTTTCAGGTAATGATCAGTACACTAAGGCGACTTGGTTCCCCAAATTTCGTTCTTCTATGTTGAAGCGTTCGTTTCCAATAACAGTTTGAATTTTTAGGTTTCACTCTGTTTTCTCCTATATTGATAGATGTATTTGGAACTCTAAATCCAACACGGTTTGTGCTAGCTTCTTGAAACTTGACACAATAAAGTAGTTTCACGTTCTATCTCTATGTTTTGTTTCCTCTTGATGTAGCCCTAAGCAGTGACTGGCGAGATACACTTTCATGGAAAGGGGTTGCCAGGCTTCCCAAAATTACGAATCTCCAGAAATCTCAGCAAATATTTTTTCACCCAAACTGGATGATTTTTTCAGGTAATGATCAGTACACTAAGGCGACTTGGTTCCCCAAATGTCGTTCTTCTATGTTGAAGCGTTCGTTTCCAGTAACAGTTTGAATTTTTAGGTTTCACTCTGTTTTCTCCTATATTGATAGATGTATTTGGAAGTCTAAATCCAACACGGTTTGTGCTAGCTTCTTGAAACTTGACACAATAAAGTAGTTTCACGTTCTATCTCTATGTTTTGTTTCCTCTTGATGTAGCCCTAACAGTGACTGGCGAGAAACACTTTCATGGAAAGGGGTTGCCAGGCTTCCCAAATATACGAATCTCCAGAAATCTCAGCAAATATTTTTTACACCCAAACAGGATGATACTTTCAGGTAATGATCAGTACACTAATGCGACTTGGTTCCCCAAATTTCGTTCTTGTATGTTGAAGCGTTCGTTTCCAGTAACAGTTTGAATTTTTAGGTTTCACTCTGTTTTCTCCTATATTGATAGATGTATTTGGAACTCTAAATCCAACACGGTTTGTGGTAGCTTCTTGAAACTTGACACAATAAAGTAGTTTCACGTTCTATCTCTATGTTTTGTTTCCTCTTGATGTAGCCCTAACAGTGACTGGCGAGAAACACTTTCATGGAAAGGGGTTGCCAGGCTTCCCAAATATACGAATCTCCAGAAATCTCAGCAAATATTTTTTTCACCCAAACAGGATGATACTTTCAGGTAATGATCAGTACACTAAGGCGACTTGGTTCCCCAAATTTCGTTCTTGTATGTTGAAGCGTTCGTTTTCAGTAACAGTTTGAATTTTTAGGTTTCACTCTGTTTTCTCCTATATTGATAGATGTATTTGGAACTCTAAATCCAACACGGTTTGTGGTAGCTTCTTGAAACTTGACACAATAAAGTAGTTTCACGTTCTATCTCTATGTTTTGTTTCCTCTTGATGTAGCCCTAACAGTGACTGGCGAGAAACACTTTCATGGAAAGGGGTTGCCAGGCTTCCCAAATATACGAATCTCCAGAAATCTCAGCAAATATTTTTTCACCCAAACAGGATGATACTTTCAGGTAATGATCAGTACACTAAGGCGACTTGGTTCCCCAAATTTCGTTCTTCTATGTTGAAGCGTTCGTTTCCAGTAACAGTTTGAATTTTTAGGTTTCACTCTGTTTTCTCCTATATTGATAGATGTATTTGGAACTCTAAATCCAACACGGTTTGTGCTAGCTTCTTGAAACTTGACACAATAAAGTAATTTCACGTTCTATCTCTATGTTTTGTTTCCTCTTGATGTAGCCCCAAGCAGTGACTGAGGAGAAACACTTTCATGGAAAGGGGTTGCCAGGCTTCCTAAAATTACAAATCTCCAGAAATCTCAGCAAATATTTTTTCACCCAAACTGGATGATACTTTCAGGTAATGATCAGTACACTAAGGCGACTTGGTTCCCCAAATGTCGTTCTTCTATGTTGAAGCGTTCGTTTCCAGTAACAGTTTGAATTTTTAGTTTTCACTCTGTTTTCTCCTATATTGATAGATGTATTTGGAACTCTAAATCCAACACGGTTTGTGCTAGCTTCTTGAAACTTGACACAATAAAGTAGTTTCACGTTCTATCTCTATGTTTTGTTTCCTCTTGATGTAGCCCTAAGCAGTGACTGGCGAGAAACACTTTCATGGAAAGGGGTTGCCAGGCTTCCCAAATATACAAATCTCCAGAAATCTCAGCAAATAATTTTTCACCCAAACAGGATGATACTTTCAGGTAATGATCAGTACACTAAGGCGACTTGGTTCCCCAAATGTCGTTCTTCTATGTTGAAGCGTTCGTTTCCAGTAACAGTTTGAATTTTTAGGTTTCACTCTGTTTTCTCCTATATTGATAGATGTATTTGGAACTCTAAATCCAACACGGTTTGTGCTAGCTTCTTGAAACTTGACACAATAAAGTAGTTTCACGTTCTATCTCTATGTTTTGTTTCCTCTTGATGTAGCCCTAACAGTGACTGGCGAGAAACACTTTCATGGAAAGGGGTTGCCAGGCTTCCCAAATATACGAATCTCCAGAAATCTCAGCAAATATTTTTTCACCCAAACAGGATGATACTTTCAGGTAATGATCAGTACACTAAGGCGACTTGGTTCCCCAAATGTCGTTCTTCTATGTTGAAGCGTTCGTTTCCAGTAACAGTTTGAATTTTTAGGTTTCACTCTGTTTTCTCCTATATTGATAGATGTATTTGGAACTCTAAATCCAACACGGTTTGTGCTAGCTTCTTGAAACTTGACACAATAAAGTAGTTTCACGTTCTATCTCTATGTTTTGTTTCCTCTTGATGTAGCCCTAAGCAGTGACTGGCGAGAAACACTTTCATGGAAAGGGGTTGCCAGGCTTCCCAAAATTACGAATCTCCAGAAATCTCAGCAAATATTTTTTCACCCAAACTGGATGATACTTTCAGGTAATGATCACTACACTAATGCGACTTGGTTCCCCAAATGTCGTTCTTCTATGTTGAAGCGTTCGTTTCCAGTAACAGTTTGAATTTTTAGGTTTCACTCTGTTTTCTCCTATATTGATAGATGTATTTGGAACTCTAAATCCAACACGGTTTGTGCTAGCTTCTTGAAACTTGACACAATAAAGTAGTTTCACGTTCTATCTCTATGTTTTGTTTCCTCTTGATGTAGCCCTAAGCAGTGACTGGCGAGAAACACTTTCATGGAAAGGGGTTGCCAGGCTTCCCAAATATACGAATCTCCAGAAATCTCAGCAAATATTTTTTCACCCAAACAGGATGATACTTTCAGGTAATGATCAGTACACTAAGGCGACTTGGTTCCCCAAATGTCGTTCTTCTATGTTGAAGCGTTCGTTTCCAGTAACAGTTTGAATTTTTAGGTTTCACTCTGTTTTCTCCTATATTGATAGATGTATTTGGAACTCTAAATCCAACACGGTTTGTGCTAGCTTCTTGAAACTTGACACAATAAAGTAGTTTCACGTTCTATCTCTATGTTTTGTTTCCTCTTGATGTAGCCCTAACAGTGACTGGCGAGAAACACTTTCATGGAAAGGGGTTGCCAGGCTTCCCAAATATACGAATCTCCAGAAATCTCAGCAAATATTTTTTCACCCAAACAGGATGATACTTTCAGGTAATGATCAGTACACTAAGGCGACTTGGTTCCCCAAATGTCGTTCTTCTATGTTGAAGCGTTCGTTTCCAGTAACAGTTTGAATTTTTAGGTTTCACTCTGTTTTCTCCTATATTGATAGATGTATTTGGAACTCTAAATCCAACACGGTTTGTGCTAGCTTCTTGAAACTTGACACAATAAAGTAGTTTCACGTTCTATCTCTATGTTTTGTTTCCTCTTGATGTAGCCCTAAGCAGTGACTGGCGAGAAACACTTTCATGGAAAGGGGTTGCCAGGCTTCCCAAAATTACGAATCTCCAGAAATCTCAGCAAATATTTTTTCACCCAAACTGGATGATACTTTCAGGTAATGATCACTACACTAATGCGACTTGGTTCCCCAAATTTCGTTCTTCTATGTTGAAGCGTTCGTTTCCAGTAACAGTTTGAATTTTTAGGTTTCACTCTGTTTTCTCCTATATTGATAGATGTATTTGGAACTCTAAATCCAACACGGTTTGTGCTAGCTTCTTGAAACTTGACACAATAAAGCAGTTTCACGTTTTATCTCTATGTTTTGTTTCCTCTTGATGTAGCCCTAAGCAGTGACTGGCGAGAAACACTTTCATGGAAAGGGGTTGCCAGGCTTCCCAAAATTACGAATCTCCAGAAATCTCAGCAAATATTTTTTCACCCAAACTGGATGATACTTTCAGGTAATGATCAGTACACTAAGGCGACTTGGTTCCCCAAATGTCGTTCTTCTATGTTGAAGCGTTCGTTTCCAGTAACAGTTTGAATTTTTAGGTTTCACTCTGTTTTCTCCTATATTGATAGATGTATTTGGAACTCTAAATCCAACACGGTTTGTGCTAGCTTCTTGAAACTTGACACAATAAATTAGTTTCACGTTCTATCTCTATGTTTTGTTTCCTCTTGATGTAGCCCTAACAGTGACTGGCGAGAAACACTTTCATGGAAACGGGTTGCCAGG
The DNA here is from genome assembly GCF_964194105.1 of Spermophilus citellus. NCBI lineage: Eukaryota > Metazoa > Chordata > Mammalia > Rodentia > Sciuridae > Spermophilus > Spermophilus citellus. The sequence continues at coordinate 301,855 of NW_027673057.1, forward strand.
CTTCCCAAATATACAAATCTCCAGAAATCTCAGCAAATATTTTTTCACCCAAACAGGATGATACTTTCAGGTAATGATCAGTACACTAAGGCGACTTGGTTCCCCAAATTTCGTTCTTCTATGTTGAAGCGTTCGTTTCCAGTAACAGTTTGAATTTTTAGGTTTCACTCTGTTTTCTCCTATATTGATAGATGTATTTGGAACTCTAAATCCAACACGGTTTGTGCTAGCTTCTTGAAACTTGACACAATAAAGCAGTTTCACGTTCTATCTCTATGTTTTGTTTCCTCTTGATGTAGCCCTAAGCAGTGACTGGCGAGAAACACTTTCATGGAAAGGGGTTGCCAGGCTTCCCAAAATTACGAATCTCCAGAAATCTCAGCAAATATTTTTTCACCCAAACTCGATGATACTTTCAGGTAATGATCAGTACACTAAGGCGACTTGGTTCCCCAAATGTCGTTCTTCTATGTTGAAGCGTTCGTTTCCAGTAACAGTTTGAATTTTTAGGTTTCACTCTGTTTTCTCCTATATTGATAGATGTATTTGGAACTCTAAATGCAACACGGTTTGTGCTAGCTTCTTGAAACTTGACACAATAAAGTAGTTTCACGTTCTATCTCTATGTTTTGTTTCCTCTTGATGTAGCCCTAAGCAGTGACTGGCGATAAACACTTTCATGGAAAGGGGTGGCTTTCCAAAATTACGAATCTCCAGAAATCTCAGCAAATATTTTTTCACCCAAACTGGATGATACTTTCAGGTAATGATCACTACACTAACGCGACTTGGTTCCCCAAATTTCGTTCTTCTATGTTGAAGCGTTCGTTTCCAGTAACAGTTTGAATTTTTAGGTTTCACTCTGTTTTCTCCTATATTGATAGATGTATTTGGAACTCTAAATCCAACACGGTTTGTGCTAGCTTCTTGAAACTTGACACAATAAAGCAGTTTCACGTTCTATCTCTATGTTTTGTTTCCTCTTGATGTAGCCCTAAGCAGTGACTGGCGAGAAACACTTTCATGGAAAGGGGTTGCCAGGCTTCCCAAAATTACGAATCTCCAGAAATCTCAGCAAATATTTTTTCACCCAAACTGGATGATACTTTCAGGTAATGATCAGTACACTAAGGCGACTTGGTTCCCCAAATTTCGTTCTTCTATGTTGAAGCGTTCGTTTCCAGTAACAGTTTGAATTTTTAGGTTTCACTCTGTTTTCTCCTATATTGATAGATGTATTTGGAACTCTAAATCCAACACGGTTTGTGCTAGCTTCTTGAAACTTGACACAATAAAGTAATTTCACGTTCTATCTCTATGTTTTGTTTCCTCTTGATGTAGCCCCAAGCAGTGACTGGCGAGAAACACTTTCATGGAAAGGGGTTGCCAGGCTTCCCAAAATTACGAATCTCCAGAAATCTCAGCAAATATTTTTTCACCCAAACTGGATGATACTTTCAGGTAATGATCAGTACACTAAGGCGACTTGGTTCCCCAAATTTCGTTCTTCTATGTTGAAGCGTTCGTTTCCAGTAACAGTTTGAATTTTTAGGTTTCGCTCTGTTTTCTCCTATATTGATAGATGTATTTGGAACTCCAAATCCAACACGGTTTGTGCTAGCTTCTTGAAACTTGACACAATAAAGTAGTTTCACGTTCTATCTCTATGTTTTGTTTCCTCTTGATGTAGCCCTAACAGTGACTGGCGAGAAACACTTTCATGGAAAGGGGTTGCCAGGCTTCCCAAAATTACGAATCTCCAGAAATCTCAGCAAATATTTTTTCACCCAAACTGGATGATACTTTCAGGTAATGATCAGTACACTAAGGCGACTTGGTTCCCCAAATTTCGTTCTTCTATGTTGAAGCGTTCGTTTCCAGTAACAGTTTGAATTTTTAGGTTTCACTCTGTTTTCTCCTATATTGATAGATGTATTTGGAACTCTAAATCCAACACGGTTTGTGCTAGCTTCTTGAAACTTGACACAATAAAGTAGTTTCACGTTCTATCTCTATGTTTTGTTTCCTCTTGATGTAGCCCTAAGCAGTGACTGGCGATAAACACTTTCATGGAAAGGGGTGGCTTTCCAAAATTACGAATCTCCAGAAATCTCAGCAAATATTTTTTCACCCAAACTGGATGATACTTTCAGGTAATGATCACTACACTAACGCGACTTGGTTCCCCAAGTTTCGTTCTTCTATGTTGAAGCGTTCGTTTCCAGTAACAGTTTGAATTTTTAGGTTTCACTCTGTTTTCTCCTATATTGATAGATGTATTTGGAACTCTAAATCCAACACGGTTTGTGCTAGCTTCTTGAAACTTGACACAATAAAGCAGTTTCACGTTCTATCTCTATGTTTTGTATCCTCTTGATGTAGCCCTAAGCAGTGACTGGCGAGAAACACTTTCATGGAAAGGGGTTGCCAGGCTTCCCAAATATACGAATCTCCAGAAATCTCAGCAAATATTTTTTCACCCAAACTGGATGATACTTTCAGGTAATGATCAGTACACTAAGGCGACTTGGTTCCCCAAATGTCGTTCTTCTATGTTGAAGCGTTCGTTTCCAGTAACAGTTTGAATTTTTAGGTTTCACTCTGTTTTCTCCTATATTGATAGATGTATTTGGAACTCTAAATCCAACACGGTTTGTGCTAGCTTCTTGAAACTTGACCCAATAAAGTAGTTTCACGTTCTATCTCTATGTTTTGTTTCCTCTGGATGTAGCCCTAAGCAGTGACTGGCGAGATACACTTTCATGGAAAGGGGTTGCCAGGCTTCCCAAAATTACGAATCTCCAGAAATCTCAGCAAATATTTTTTCACCCAAACTGGATGATACTTTCAGGTAATGATCACTACACTAACGCGACTTGGTTCCCCAAATTTCGTTCTTCTATGTTGAAGCGTTCGTTTCCAGTAACAGTTTGAATTTTGGCGTTTCACTCTGTTTTCTCCTATATTGATAGATGTATTTGGAACTCTAAATCCAACACGGTTTGTGCTAGCTTCTTGAAACTTGACACAATAAAGCAGTTTCACGTTCTATCTCTATGTTTTGTTTCCTCTTGATGTAGCCCTAAGCAGTGACTGGCGAGAAACACTTTCATGGAAAGGGGTTGCCAGGCTTCCCAAAATTACGAATCTCCAGAAATCTCAGCAAATATTTTTTCACCCAAACTGGATGATACTTTCAGGTAATGATCAGTACACTAAGGCGACTTGGTTCCCCAAATGTCGTTCTTCTATGTTGAAGCGTTCGTTTCCAGTAACAGTTTGAATTTTTAGGTTTCACTCTGTTTTCTCCTATATTGATAGATGTATTTGGAACTCTAAATCCAACACGGTTTGTGCTAGCTTCTTGAAACTTGACACAATAAAGCAGTTTCACGTTCTATCTCTATGTTTTGTTTCCTCTTGATGTAGCCCTAAGCAGTGACTGGCGAGAAACACTTTCATGGAAAGGGGTTGCCAAGCTTCCTAAAATTACAAATCTCCAGAAATCTCAGCAAATATTTTTTCACCCAAACTGGATGATACTTTCAGGTAATGATCAGTACACTAAGGCGACTTGGTTCCCCAAATTTCGTTCTTCTATGTTGAAGCGTTCGTTTCCAGTAACAGTTTGAATTTTTAGGTTTCGCTCTCTTTTCTCCTATATTGATAGATGTATTTGGAACTCCAAATCCAACACGGTTTGTGCTAGCTTCTTGAAACTTGACACAATAAAGTAGTTTCACGTTCTATCTCTATGTTTTGTTTCCTCTTGATGTAGCCCTAACAGTGACTGGCGAGAAACACTTTCATGGAAAGGGGTTGCCAGGCTTCCCAAAATTACGAATCTCCAGAAATCTCAGCAAATATTTTTTCACCCAAACTGGGTGATACTTTCAGGTAATGATCAGTACACTAAGGCGACTTGGTTCCCCAAATTTCGTTCTTCTATGTTGAAGCGTTCGTTTCCAGTAACAGTTTGAATTTTTAGGTTTCACTCTGTTTTCTCCTATATTGATAGATGTATTTGGAACTCTAAATCCAACACGGTTTGTGCTAGCTTCTTGAAACTTGACACGATAAAGTAGTTTCACGTTCTATCTCTATGTTTTGTTTCCTCTTGATGTAGCCCTAAGCAGTGACTGGCGATAAATACTTTCATGGAAAGGGGTGGCTTTCCAAAATTACGAATCTCCAGAAATCTCAGCAAATATTTTTTCACCCAAACTGGATGATACTTTCAGGTAATGATCACTACACTAACGCGACTTGGTTCCCCAAGTTTCGTTCTTCAATGTTGAAGCGTTCGTTTCCAGTAACAGTTTGAATTTTTAGGTTTCACTCTGTTTTCTCCTATATTGACAGATGTATTTGGAACTCTAAATCCAACACGGTTTGTGCTAGCTTCTTGAAACTTGACACAATAAAGCAGTTTCACGTTCTATCTCTATGTTTTGTATCCTCTTGATGTAGCCCTAACAGTGACTGGCGAGAAACACTTTCATGGAAAGGGGTTGCCAGGCTTCCCAAATATACGAATCTCCAGAAATCTCAGCAAATATTTTTTCACCCAAACTGGATGATACTTTCAGGTAATGATCACTACACTAACGCGACTTGGTTCCCCAAATTTCGTTCTTCTATGTTGAAGCGTTCGTTTCCAGTAACAGTTTGAATTTTGGCGTTTCACTCTGTTTTCTCCTATATTGATAGATGTATTTGGAAATCTAAATCCAACACGGTTTGTGCTAGCTTCTTGAAACTTGACACAATAAAGCAGTTTCACGTTCTATCTCTGTTTTGTTTCCTCTTGATGTAGCCCTAACAGTGACTGGCGAGAAACACTTTCATGGAAAGGTGTTGCCAGGCTTCCCAAAATTACGAATCTCCAGAAATCTCAGCAAATATTTTTTCACCCAAACTGGATGATACTTTCAGGTAATGATCAGTACACTAAGGCGACTTGGTTCCCCAAATGTCGTTCTTCTATGTTGAAGCGTTCGTTTCCAGTAACAGTTTGAATTTTTAGGTTTCACTCTGTTTTCTCCTATATTGATAGATGTATTTGGAACTCTAAATCCAACACGGTTTGTGCTACCTTCTTGAAACTTGACACAATAAAGCAGTTTCACGTTCTATCTCTATGTTTTGTTTCCTCTTGATGTAGCCCTAAGCAGTGACTGGCGAGAAACACTTTCATGGAAAGGGGTTGCCAGGCTTCCCAAAATTACGAATCTCCAGAAATCTCAGCAAATATTTTTTCACCCAAACTGGATGATACTTTCAGGTAATGATCAGTACACTAAGGCGACTTGGTTCCCCAAATGTCGTTCTTCTATGTTGAAGCGTTCGTTTCCAGTAACAGTTTGAATTTTTAGGTTTCACTCTGTTTTCTCCTATATTGATAGATGTATTTGGAACTCTAAATCCAACACGGTTTGTGCTAGCTTCTTGAAACTTGACACAATAAAGTAATTTCACGTTCTATCTCTATGTTTTGTTTCCTCTTGATGTAGCCCCAAGCAGTGACTGAGGAGAAATACTTTCATGGAAAGGGGTTGCCAAGCTTCCTAAAATTACAAATCTCCAGAAATCTCAGCAAATATTTTTTCACCCAAACTGGATGATACTTTCAGGTAATGATCAGTACACTAAGGCGACTTGGTTCCCCAAATTTCGTTCTTCTATGTTGAAGCGTTCGTTTCCAGTAACAGTTTGAATTTTTAGGTTTCGCTCTCTTTTCTCCTATATTGATAGATGTATTTGGAACTCTAAATCCAACACGGTTTGTGCTAGCTACTTGAAACTTGACACAATAAAGTAGTTTCACGTTCTATCTCTATGTTTTGTTTCCTCTTGATGTAGCCCTAACAGTGACTGGCGAGAAACACTTTCATGGAAAGGGGTTGCCAGGCTTCCCAAATATACGAATCTCCAGAAATCTCAGGAAATATTTTTTCACCCAAACAGGATGATACTTTCAGGTAATGATCAGTACACTAAGGCGACTTGGTTCCCCAAATTTCGTTCTTCTATGTTGAAGCGTTCGTTTCCAGTAACAGTTTGAATTTTTAGGTTTCAATCTGTTTTCTCCTATATTGATAGATGTATTTGGAACTCTAAATCCAACACGGTTTGTGCTAGCTTCTTGAAACTTGACACAATAAAGTAGTTTCACGTTCTATCTCTATGTTTTGTTTCCTCTTGATGTAGCCCTAAGCAGTGACTGGCGAGATACACTTTCATTGAAAGGGGTTGCCAGGCTTCCCAAAATTACGAATCTCCAGAAATCTCAGCAAATATTTTTTCACCCAAACTGGATGATACTTTCAGGTAATGATCACTACACTAACGCAACTTGGTTCCCCAAATTTCGTTCTTCTATGTTGAAGCGTTCGTTTCCAGTAACAGTTTGAATTTTGGCGTTTCACTCTGTTTTCTCCTATATTGATAGATGTATTTGGAACTCTAAATCCAACACGGTTTGTGCTAGCTTCTTGAAACTTGACACAATAAAGCAGTTTCACGTTCTATCTCTATGTTTTGTTTCCTCTTGATGTAGCCCTAAGCAGTGACTGGCGAGAAACACTTTCATGGAAAGGGGTTGCCAGGCTTCCCAAAATTACGAATCTCCAGAAATCTCAGCAAATATTTTTTCACCCAAACTGGATGATACTTTCAGGTAATGATCAGTACACTAAGGCGACTTGGTTCCCCAAATGTCGTTCTTCTATGTTGAAGCGTTCGTTTCCAGTAACAGTTTGAATTTTTAGGTTTCACTCTGTTTTCTCCTATATTGATAGATGTATTTGGAACTCTAAATCCAACACGGTTTGTGCTAGCTTCTTGAAACTTGACACAATAAAGCAGTTTCACGTTCTATCTCTATGTTTTGTTTCCTCTTGATGTAGCCCTAAGCAGTGACTGGCGAGAAACACTTTCATGGAAAGGGGTTGCCAAGCTTCCTAAAATTACAAATCTCCAGAAATCTCAGCAAATATTTTTTCACCCAAACTGGATGATACTTTCAGGTAATGATCAGTACACTAAGGCGACTTGGTTCCCCAAATTTCGTTCTTCTATGTTGAAGCGTTCGTTTCCAGTAACAGTTTGAATTTTTAGGTTTCACTCTGTTTTCTCCTATATTGATAGATGTATTTGGAACTCTAAATCCAACACGGTTTGTGCTAGCTTCTTGAAACTTGACACAATAAAGTAGTTTCACGTTCTATCTCTATGTTTTGTTTCCTCTTGATGTAGCCCTAAGCAGTGACTGGCGATAAACACTTTCATGGAAAGGGGTGGCTTTCCAAAATTACGAATCTCCAGAAATCTCAGCAAATATTTTTTCACCCAAACTGGATGATACTTTCAGGTAATGATCACTACACTAACGCGACTTGGTTCCCCAAATGTCGTTCTTCTATGTTGAAGCGTTCGTTTCCAGTAACAGTTTGAATTTTGGCGTTTCACTCTGTTTTCTCCTATATTGATAGATGTATTTGGAACTCTAAATCCAACACGGTTTGTGCTAGCTTCTTGAAACTTGACACAATAAAGCAGTTTCACGTTCTATCTCTATGTTTTGTTTCCTCTTGATGTAGCCCTAAGCAGTGACTGGCGAGAAACACTTTCATGGAAAGGGGTTGCCAGGCTTCCCAAAATTACGAATCTCCAGAAATCTCAGCAAATATTTTTTCACCCAAACTGGATGATACTTTCAGGTAATGATCAGTACACTAAGGCGACTTGGTTCCCCAAATTTCGTTCTTCTATGTTGAAGCGTTCGTTTCCAGTAACAGTTTGAATTTTTAGGTTTCACTCTGTTTTCTCCTATATTGATAGATGTATTTGGAACACTAAATCCAACACGGTTTGTGCTAGCTTCTTGAAACTTGACACAATAAAGTAGTTTCACGTTCTATCTCTATGTTTTGTTTCCTCTTGATGTAGCCCTAAGCAGTGACTGGCGATAAACACTTTCATGGAAAGGGGTTGCCAAGCTTACTAAAATTACAAATCTCCAGAAATCTCAGCAAATATTTTTTCACCCAAACTGGATGATACTCTCAGGTAATGATCACTACACTAACGCGACTTGGTTCCCCAAATGTCGTTCTTCTATGTTGAAGCGTTCGTTTCCAGTAACAGTTTGAATTTTTAGGTTTCACTCTGTTTTCTCCTATATTGATAGATGTATTTGGAACTCTAAATCCAACACGGTTTGTGCTAGCTTCTTGAAACTTGACACAATAAAGCAGTTTCACGTTCTATCTCTATGTTTTGTTTCCTCTTGATGTAGCCCTAACAGTGACTGGCGAGAAACACTTTCATGGAAAGGGGTTGCCAGGCTTCCCAATTATACGAATCTCCAGAAATGTCAGCAAATATTTTTTCAGCCAAACAGGATGATACTTTCAGGTAATGATCAGTACACTAAGGCGACTTGGTTCCCCAAATTTCGTTCTTCTATGTTGAAGCGTTCGTTTCCAGTAACAGTTTGAATTTTTAGGTTTCACTCTGTTTTCTCCTATATTGATAGATGTATTTGGAACTCTAAATCCAACACGGTTTGTGCTAGCTTCTTGAAACTTGACACAATAAAGTAGTTTCACGTTCTATCTCTATGTTTTGTTTCCTCTTGATGTAGCCCTAAGCAGTGACTGGCAAGATACACTTTCATGGAAAGGGGTTGCCAGGCTTCCCAAAATTACGAATCTCCAGAAATCTCAGCAAATATTTTTTCACCCAAACTGGATGATACTTTCAGGTAATGATCAATACACTAACGCGACTTGGTTCCCCAAATTTCGTTCTTCTATGTTGAAGCGTTCGTTTCCAGTAACAGTTTGAATTTTGGCGTTTCACTCTGTTTTCTCCTATATTGATAGATGTATTTGGAACTCTAAATCCAACACGGTTTGTGCTAGCTTCTTGAAACTTGACACAATAAAGCAGTTTCACGTTCTATCTCTATGTTTTGTTTCCTCTTGATGTAGCCCTAAGCAGTGACTGGCGAGAAACACTTTCATGGAAAGGGGTTGCCAGGCTTCCCAAAATTACGAATCTCCAGAAATCTCAGCAAATATTTTTTCACCCAAACTGGATGATACTTTCAGGTAATGATCAGTACACTAAGGCGACTTGGTTCCCCAAATGTCGTTCTTCTATGTTGAAGCGTTCGTTTCCAGTAACAGTTTGAATTTTTAGGTTTCACTCTGTTTTCTCCTATATTGATAGATGTATTTGGAACTCTAAATCCAACACGGTTTGTGCTAGCTTCTTGAAACTTGACACAATAAAGCAGTTTCACGTTCTATCTCTATGTTTTGTTTCCTCTTGATGTAGCCCTAAGCAGTGACTGGCGAGAAACACTTTCATGGAAAGGGGTTGCCAGGCTTCCCCAAATTACGAATCTCCAGAAATCTCAGCAAATATTTTTTCACCCAAACTGGATGATACTTTCAGGTAATGATCAGTACACTAAGGCGACTTGGTTCCCCAAATTTCGTTCTTCTATGTTGAAGCGTTCGTTTCCAGTAACAGTTTGAATTTTTAGGTTTGACTCTGTTTTCTCCTATATTGATAGATGTATTTGGAACTCTAAATCCAACACGGTTTGTGCTAGCTTCTTGAAACTTGACACAATAAAGTAGTTTCACGTTCTATCTCTATGTTTTGTTTCCTCTTGATGTAGCCCTAAGCAGTGACTGGCGATAAACACTTTCATGGAAAGGGGTTGCCAAGCTTACTAAAATTACAAATCTCCAGAAATCTCAGCAAATATTTTTTCACCCAAACTGGATGATACTTTCAGGTAATGATCACTACACTAACGCGACTTGGTTCCCCAAATGTCGTTCTTCTATGTTGAAGCGTTCGTTTCCAGTAACAGTTTGAATTTTTAGGTTTCACTCTGTTTTCTCCTATATTGATAGATGTATTTGGAACTCTAAATCCAACACGGTTTGTGCTAGCTTCTTGAAACTTGACACAATAAAGCAGTTTCACGTTCTATCTCTATGTTTTGTTTCCTCTTGATGTAGCCCTAACAGTGACTGGCGAGAAACACTTTCATGGAAAGGGGTTGCCAGGCTTCCCAATTATACGAATCTCCAGAAATGTCAGCAAATATTTTTTCACCCAAACAGGATGATACTTTCAGGTAATGATCAGTACACTAAGGCGACTTGGTTCCCCAAATTTCGTTCTTCTATGTTGAAGCGTTCGTTTCCAGTAACAGTTTGAATTTTTAGGTTTCACTCTGTTTTCTCCTATATTGATAGATGTATTTGGAACTCTAAATCCAACACGGTTTGTGCTAGCTTCTTCAAACTTGACACAATAAAGTAGTTTCACGTTCTATCTCTATGTTTTGTTTCCTCTTGATGTAGCCCTAAGCAGTGACTGGCGAGATACACTTTCATGGAAAGGGGTTGCCAGGCTTCCCAAAATTACGAATCTCCAGAAATCTCAGCAAATATTTTTTCACCCAAACTGGATGATACTTTCAGGTAATGATCACTACACTAACGCAACTTGGTTCCCCAAATTTCGTTCTTCTATGTTGAAGCGTTCGTTTCCAGTAACAGTTTGAATTTTGGCGTTTCACTCTGTTTTCTCCTATATTGATAGATGTATTTGGAACTCTAAATCCAACACGGTTTGTGCTAGCTTCTTGAAACTTGACACAATAAAGCAGTTTCACGTTCTATCTCTATGTTTTGTTTCCTCTTGATGTAGCCCTAAGCAGTGACTGGCGAGAAACACTTTCATGGAAAGGGGTTGCCAGGCTTCCCAAAATTACGAATCTCCAGAAATCTCAGCAAATATTTTTTCACCCAAACTGGATGATACTTTCAGGTAATGATCAGTACACTAAGGCGACTTGGTTCCCCAAATGTCGTTCTTCTATGTTGAAGCGTTCGTTTCCAGTAACAGTTTGAATTTTTAGGTTTCACTCTGTTTTCTCCTATATTGATAGATGTATTTGGAACTCTAAATCCAACACGGTTTGTCCTAGCTTCTTGAAACTTGACACAATAAAGCAGTTTCACGTTCTATCTCTATGTTTTGTTTCCTCTTGATGTAGCCCTAACAGTGACTGGCGAGAAACACTTTCATGGAAAGGGGTTGCCAGGCTTCCCAAATATACGAATCTCCAGAAATCTCAGGAAATATTTTTTCACCCAAACAGGATGATACTTTCAGGTAATGATCAGTACACTAAGGCGACTTGGTTCCCCAAATTTCGTTCTTCTATGTTGAAGCGTTCGTTTCCAGTAACAGTTTGAATTTTTAGGTTTCACTCTGTTTTCTCCTATATTGATAGATGTATTTGGAACTCTAAATCAAACACGGTTTGTGCTAGCTTCTTGAAACTTGACACAATAAAGTAGTTTCACGTTCTATCTCTATGTTTTGTTTCCTCTTGATGTAGCCCTAAGCAGTGACTGGCGAGATACACTTTCATGGAAAGGGGTTGCCAGGCTTCCCAAAATTACGAATCTCCAGAAATCTCAGCAAATATTTTTTCACCCAAACTGGATGATTTTTTCAGGTAATGATCAGTACACTAAGGCGACTTGGTTCCCCAAATGTCGTTCTTCTATGTTGAAGCGTTCGTTTCCAGTAACAGTTTGAATTTTTAGGTTTCACTCTGTTTTCTCCTATATTGATAGATGTATTTGGAAGTCTAAATCCAACACGGTTTGTGCTAGCTTCTTGAAACGTGACACAATATAGTAGTTTCACGTTCTATCTCTATGTTTTGTTTCCTCTTGATGTAGCCCTAACAGTGACTGGCGAGAAACACTTTCATGGAAAGGGGTTGCCAGGCTTCCCAAATATACGAATCTCCAGAAATCTCAGCAAATATTTTTTTCACCCAAACAGGATGATACTTTCAGGTAATGATCAGTACACTAAGGCGACTTGGTTCCCCAAATTTCGTTCTTGTATGTTGAAGCGTTCGTTTTCAGTAACAGTTTGAATTTTTAGGTTTCACTCTGTTTTCTCCTATATTGATAGATGTATTTGGAACTCTAAATCCAACACGGTTTGTGGTAGCTTCTTGAAACTTGACACAATAAAGTAGTTTCACGTTCTATCTCTATGTTTTGTTTCCTCTGGATGTAGCCCTAACAGTGACTGGCGAGAAACACTTTCATGGAAAGGGGTTGCCAGGCTTCCCAAATATACGAATCTCCAGAAATCTCAGCAAATATTTTTTCACCCAAACAGGATGATAATTTCAGGTAATGATCAGTACACTAAGGCGACTTGGTTCCCCAAATTTCGTTCTTCTATGTTGAAGCGTTCGTTTCCAGTAACAGTTTGAATTTTTAGGTTTCACTCTGTTTTCTCCTATATTGATAGATGTATTTGGAACTCTGAATCCAACACGGTTTGTGCTAGCTTCTTGAAACTTGACACAATAAAGTAATTTCACGTTCTATCTCTAAGTTTTGTTTCCTCTTGATGTAGCCCCAAGCAGTGACTGAGGAGAAACACTTTCATGGAAAGGGGTTGCCAGGCTTCCTAAAATTACAAATCTCCAGAAATCTCAGCAAATATTTTTTCACCCAAACTGGATGATACTTTCAGGTAATGATCAGTACACTAAGGCGACTTGGTTCCCCAAATGTCGTTCTTCTATGTTGAAGCGTTCGTTTCCAGTAACAGTTTGAATTTTTAGGTTTCACTCTGTTTTCTCCTATATTGATAGATGTATTTGGAACTCTAAATCCAACACGGTTTGTGCTAGCTTCTTGAAACTTGACACAATAAAGTAGTTTCACGTTCTATCTCTATGTTTTGTTTCCTCTTGATGTAGCCCTAAGCAGTGACTGGCGAGAAACACTTTCATGGAAAGGGGTTGCCAGGCTTCCCAAATATACGAATCTCCAGAAATCTCAGCAAATATTTTTTCACCCAAACAGGATGATACTTTCAGGTAATGATCAGTACACTAAGGCGACTTGGTTCCCCAAATGTCGTTCTTCTATGTTGAAGCGTTCGTTTCCAGTAACAGTTTGAATTTTTAGGTTTCACTCTGTTTTCTCCTATATTGATAGATGTATTTGGAACTCTAAATCCAACACGGTTTGTGCTAGCTTCTTGAAACTTGACACAATAAAGTAGTTTCACGTTCTATCTCTATGTTTTGTTTCCTCTTGATGTAGCCCTAACAGTGACTGGCGAGAAACACTTTCATGGAAAGGGGTTGCCAGGCTTCCCAAATATACGAATCTCCAGAAATCTCAGCAAATATTTTTTCACCCAAACAGGATGATACTTTCAGGTAATGATCAGTACACTAAGGCGACTTGGTTCCCCAAATGTCGTTCTTCTATGTTGAAGCGTTCGTTTCCAGTAACAGTTTGAATTTTTAGGTTTCACTCTGTTTTCTCCTATATTGATAGATGTATTTGGAACTCTAAATCCAACACGGTTTGTGCTAGCTTCTTGAAACTTGACACAATAAAGTAGTTTCACGTTCTATCTCTATGTTTTGTTTCCTCTTGATGTAGCCCTAAGCAGTGACTGGCGAGAAACACTTTCATGGAAAGGGGTTGCCAGGCTTCCCAAAATTACGAATCTCCAGAAATCTCAGCAAATATTTTTTCACCCAAACTGGATGATACTTTCAGGTAATGATCACTACACTAATGCGACTTGGTTCCCCAAATGTCGTTCTTCTATGTTGAAGCGTTCGTTTCCAGTAACAGTTTGAATTTTTAGGTTTCACTCTGTTTTCTCCTATATTGATAGATGTATTTGGAACTCTAAATCCAACACGGTTTGTGCTAGCTTCTTGAAACTTGACACAATAAAGTAGTTTCACGTTCTATCTCTATGTTTTGTTTCCTCTTGATGTAGCCCTAAGCAGTGACTGGCGAGAAACACTTTCATGGAAAGGGGTTGCCAGGCTTCCCAAATATACGAATCTCCAGAAATCTCAGCAAATATTTTTTCACCCAAACAGGATGATACTTTCAGGTAATGATCAGTACACTAAGGCGACTTGGTTCCCCAAATGTCGTTCTTCTATGTTGAAGCGTTCGTTTCCAGTAACAGTTTGAATTTTTAGGTTTCACTCTGTTTTCTCCTATATTGATAGATGTATTTGGAACTCTAAATCCAACACGGTTTGTGCTAGCTTCTTGAAACTTGACACAATAAAGTAGTTTCACGTTCTATCTCTATGTTTTGTTTCCTCTTGATGTAGCCCTAACAGTGACTGGCGAGAAACACTTTAATGGAAAGGGGTTGCCAGGCTTCCCAAATATACGAATCTCCAGAAATCTCAGCAAATATTTTTTCACCCAAACAGGATGATACTTTCAGGTAATGATCAGTACACTAAGGCGACTTGGTTCCCCAAATGTCGTTCTTCTATGTTGAAGCGTTCGTTTCCAGTAACAGTTTGAATTTTTAGGTTTCACTCTGTTTTCTCCTATATTGATAGATGTATTTGGAACTCTAAATCCAACACGGTTTGTGCTAGCTTCTTGAAACTTGACACAATAAAGTAGTTTCACGTTCTATCTCTATGTTTTGTTTCCTCTTGATGTAGCCCTAACAGTGACTGGCGAGAAACACTTTCATGGAAAGGGGTTGCCAGGCTTCCCAAATATACGAATCTCCAGAAATCTCAGCAAATATTTTTTCACCCAAACAGGATGATACTTTCAGGTAATGATCAGTACACTAAGGCGACTTGGTTCCCCAAATGTCGTTCTTCTATGTTGAAGCGTTCGTTTCCAGTAACAGTTTGAATTTTTAGGTTTCACTCTGTTTTCTCCTATATTGATAGATGTATTTGGAACTCTAAATCCAACACAGTTTGTGCTAGCTTCTTGAAACTTGACACAATAAAGTAGTTTCACGTTCTATCTCTATGTTTTGTTTCCTCTTGATGTAGCCCTAAGCAGTGACTGGCGAGAAACACTTTCATGGAAAGGGGTTGCCAGGCTTCCCAAAATTACGAATCTCCAGAAATCTCAGCAAATATTTTTTCACCCAAACTGGATGATACTTTCAGGTAATGATCACTACACTAATGCGACTTGGTTCCCCAAATGTCGTTCTTCTATGTTGAAGCGTTCGTTTCCAGTAACAGTTTGAATTTTTAGGTTTCACTCTGTTTTCTCCTATATTGATAGATGTATTTGGAACTCTAAATCCAACACGGTTTGTGCTAGCTTCTTGAAACTTGACACAATAAAGTAGTTTCACGTTCTATCTCTATGTTTTGTTTCCTCTTGATGTAGCCCTAAGCAGTGACTGGCGAGAAACACTTTCATGGAAAGGGGTTGCCAGGCTTCCCAAATATACGAATCTCCAGAAATCTCAGCAAATATTTTTTCACCCAAACAGGATGATACTTTCAGGTAATGATCAGTACACTAAGGCGACTTGGTTCCCCAAATGTCGTTCTTCTATGTTGAAGCGTTCGTTTCCAGTAACAGTTTGAATTTTTAGGTTTCACTCTGTTTTCTCCTATATTGATAGATGTATTTGGAACTCTAAATCCAACACGGTTTGTGCTAGCTTCTTGAAACTTGACACAATAAAGTAGTTTCACGTTCTATCTCTATGTTTTGTTTCCTCTTGATGTAGCCCTAACAGTGACTGGCGAGAAACACTTTAATGGAAAGGGGTTGCCAGGCTTCCCAAATATACGAATCTCCAGAAATCTCAGCAAATATTTTTTCACCCAAACAGGATGATACTTTCAGGTAATGATCAGTACACTAAGGCGACTTGGTTCCCCAAATGTCGTTCTTCTATGTTGAAGCGTTCGTTTCCAGTAACAGTTTGAATTTTTAGGTTTCACTCTGTTTTCTCCTATATTGATAGATGTATTTGGAACTCTAAATCCAACACGGTTTGTGCTAGCTTCTTGAAACTTGACACAATAAAGTAGTTTCACGTTCTATCTCTATGTTTTGTTTCCTCTTGATGTAGCCCTAAGCAGTGACTGGCGAGAAACACTTTCATGGAAAGGGGTTGCCAGGCTTCCCAAAATTACGAATCTCCAGAAATCTCAGCAAATATTTTTTCACCCAAACTGGATGATACTTTCAGGTAATGATCACTACACTAATGCGACTTGGTTCCCCAAATGTCGTTCTTCTATGTTGAAGCGTTCGTTTCCAGTAACAGTTTGAATTTTTAGGTTTCACTCTGTTTTCTCCTATATTGATAGATGTATTTGGAACTCTAAATCCAACACGGTTTGTGCTAGCTTCTTGAAACTTGACACAATAAAGTAGTTTCACGTTCTATCTCTATGTTTTGTTTCCTCTTGATGTAGCCCTAAGCAGTGACTGGCGAGAAACACTTTCATGGAAAGGGGTTGCCAGGCTTCCCAAATATACGAATCTCCAGAAATCTCAGCAAATATTTTTTCACCCAAACAGGATGATACTTTCAGGTAATGATCAGTACACTAAGGCGACTTGGTTCCCCAAATGTCGTTCTTCTATGTTGAAGCGTTCGTTTCCAGTAACAGTTTGAATTTTTAGGTTTCACTCTGTTTTCTCCTATATTGATAGATGTATTTGGAACTCTAAATCCAACACGGTTTGTGCTAGCTTCTTGAAACTTGACACAATAAAGTAGTTTCACGTTCTATCTCTATGTTTTGTTTCCTCTTGATGTAGCCCTGACAGTGACTGGCGAGAAACACTTTCATGGAAAGGGGTTGCCAGGCTTCCCAAATATACGAATCTCCAGAAATCTCAGCAAATATTTTTTCACCCAAACAGGATGATACTTTCAGGTAATGATCAGTACACTAAGGCGACTTGGTTCCCCAAATGTCGTTCTTCTATGTTGAAGCGTTCGTTTCCAGTAACAGTTTGAATTTTTAGGTTTCACTCTGTTTTCTCCTATATTGATAGATGTATTTGGAACTCTAAATCCAACACGGTTTGTGCTAGCTTCTTGAAACTTGACACAATAAAGTAGTTTCACGTTCTATCTCTATGTTTTGTTTCCTCTTGATGTAGCCCTAAGCAGTGACTGGCGAGAAACACTTTCATGGAAAGGGGTTGCCAGGCTTCCCAAAATTACGAATCTCCAGAAATCTCAGCAAATATTTTTTCACCCAAACTGGATGATACTTTCAGGTAATGATCACTACACTAATGCGACTTGGTTCCCCAAATTTCGTTCTTCTATGTTGAAGCGTTCGTTTCCAGTAACAGTTTGAATTTTTAGGTTTCACTCTGTTTTCTCCTATATTGATAGATGTATTTGGAACTCTAAATCCAACACGGTTTGTGCTAGCTTCTTGAAACTTGACACAATAAAGCAGTTTCACGTTCTATCTCTATGTTTTGTTTCCTCTTGATGTAGCCCTAAGCAGTGACTGGCGAGAAACACTTTCATGGAAAGGGGTTGCCAGGCTTCCCAAAATTACGAATCTCCAGAAATCTCAGCAAATATTTTTTCACCCAAACTGGATGATACTTTCAGGTAATGATCAGTACACTAAGGCGACTTGGTTCCCCAAATGTCGTTCTTCTATGTTGAAGCGTTCGTTTCCAGTAACAGTTTGAATTTTTAGGTTTCACTCTGTTTTCTCCTATATTGATAGATGTATTTGGAACTCTAAATCCAACACGGTTTGTGCTATCTTCTTGAAACTTGACACAATAAAGTAGTTTCACGTCTTATCTCTATGTTTTGTTTCCTCTTGATGTAGCCCTAAGCAGTGACTGGCGAGAAACACTTTCATGGAAAGGGGTTGCAAGGCTTCCCAAAATTACGAATCTCCAGAAATCTCAGCAAATATTTTTTCACCCAAACTGGATGACACTTTCAGGTAATGATCACTACACTAACGCGACTTGGTTCCCCAAATTTCGTTCTTCTATGTTGAAGCGTTCGTTTCCAGTAACAGTTTGAATTTTTAGGTTTCACTCTGTTTTCTCCTATATTGATAGATGTATTTGGAACTCTAAATCCAACACGGTTTGTGCTAGCTTCTTGAAACTTGACACAATAAAGCAGTTTCACGTTCTATCTCTATGTTTTGTTTCCTCTTGATGTAGCCCTAAGCAGTGACTGGCGAGAAACACTTTCATGGAAAGGGGTTGCCAGGCTTCCCAAAATTACGAATCTCCAGAAATCTCAGCAAATATTTTTTCACCCAAACTGGATGATACTTTCAGGTAATGATCAGTACACTAAGGCGACTTGGTTCCCCAAATGTCGTTCTTCTATGTTGAAGCGTTCGTTTCCAGTAACAGTTTGAATTTTTAGCTTCACTCTGTTTTCTCCTATATTGATAGATGTATTTGGAACTCTAAATCCAACACGGTTTGTGCTAGCTTCTTGAAACTTGACACAATAAAGTAGTTTCACGTTCTATCTCTATGTTTTGTTTCCTCTTGATGTAGCCCTAAGCAGTGACTGGCGAGAAACACTTTCATGGAAAGGGGTTGCCAAGCTTCCTAAAATTACAAATCTCCAGAAATCTCAGCAAATATTTTTTCACCCAAACTGGATGATACTTTCAGGTAATGATCACTACACTAACGCGACTTGGTTCCCCAAATTTCGTTCTTCTATGTTGAAGCGTTCGTTTCCAGTAACAGTTTGAATTTTTAGGTTTCACTCTGTTTTCTCCTATATTGATAGATGTATTTGGAACTCTAAATCCAACACGGTTTGTGCTAGCTTCTTGAAACTTGACACAATAAAGCAGTTTCACGTTCTATCTCTATGTTTTGTTTCCTCTTGATGTAGCCCTAAGCAGTGACTGGCGAGAAACACTTTCATGGAAAGGGGTTGCCAGGCTTCCCAAAATTACGAATCTCCAGAAATCTCAGCAAATATTTTTTCACCCAAACTGGATGATACTTTCAGGTAATGATCAGTACACTAAGGCGACTTGGTTCCCCAAATTTCGTTCTTCTATGTTGAAGCGTTCGTTTCCAGTAACAGTTTGAATTTTTAGGTTTCACTCTGTTTTCTCCTATATTGATAGATGTATTTGGAACTCTAAATCCAACACGGTTTGTGCTAGCTTCTTGAAACTTGACACAATAAAGTAATTTCACGTTCTATCTCTATGTTTTGTTTCCTCTTGATGTAGCCCCAAGCAGTGACTGGCGAGAAACACTTTCATGGAAAGGGGTTGCCAGGCTTCCCAAAATTACGAATCTCCAGAAATCTCAGCAAATATTTTTTCACCCAAACTGGATGATACTTTCAGGTAATGATCACTACACTAACGCGACTTGGTTCCCCAAGTTTCGTTCTTCTATGTTGAAGCGTTCGTTTCCAGTAACAGTTTGAATTTTTAGGTTTCACTCTGTTTTCTCCTATATTGATAGATGTATTTGGAACTCTAAATCCAACACGGTTTGTGCTAGCTTCTTGAAACTTGACACAATAAAGCAGTTTCACGTTCTATCTCTATGTTTTGTATCCTCTTGATGTAGCCCTAAGCAGTGACTGGCGAGAAACACTTTCATGGAAAGGGGTTGCCAGGCTTCCCAAATATACGAATCTCCAGAAATCTCAGCAAATATTTTTTCACCCAAACTGGATGATACTTTCAGGTAATGATCAGTACACTAAGGCGACTTGGTTCCCCAAATGTCGTTCTTCTATGTTGAAGCGTTCGTTTCCAGTAACAGTTTGAATTTTTAGGTTTCACTCTGTTTTCTCCTATATTGATAGATGTATTTGGAACTCTAAATCCAACACGGTTTGTGCTAGCTTCTTGAAACTTGACCCAATAAAGTAGTTTCACGTTCTATCTCTATGTTTTGTTTCCTCTGGATGTAGCCCTAAGCAGTGACTGGCGAGATACACTTTCATGGAAAGGGGTTGCCAGGCTTCCCAAAATTACGAATCTCCAGAAATCTCAGCAAATATTTTTTCACCCAAACTGGATGATACTTTCAGGTAATGATCACTACACTAACGCGACTTGGTTCCCCAAATTTCGTTCTTCTATGTTGAAGCGTTCGTTTCCAGTAACAGTTTGAATTTTGGCGTTTCACTCTGTTTTCTCCTATATTGATAGATGTATTTGGAACTCTAAATCCAACACGGTTTGTGCTAGCTTCTTGAAACTTGACACAATAAAGCAGTTTCACGTTCTATCTCTATGTTTTGTTTCCTCTTGATGTAGCCCTAAGCAGTGACTGGCGAGAAACACTTTCATGGAAAGGGGTTGCCAGGCTTCCCAAAATTACGAATCTCCAGAAATCTCAGCAAATATTTTTTCACCCAAACTGGATGATACTTTCAGGTAATGATCAGTACACTAAGGCGACTTGGTTCCCCAAATGTCGTTCTTCTATGTTGAAGCGTTCGTTTCCAGTAACAGTTTGAATTTTTAGGTTTCACTCTGTTTTCTCCTATATTGATAGATGTATTTGGAACTCTAAATCCAACACGGTTTGTGCTAGCTTCTTGAAACTTGACACAATAAAGCAGTTTCACGTTCTATCTCTATGTTTTGTTTCCTCTTGATGTAGCCCTAAGCAGTGACTGGCGAGAAACACTTTCATGGAAAGGGGTTGCCAAGCTTCCTAAAATTACAAATCTCCAGAAATCTCAGCAAATATTTTTTCACCCAAACTGGATGATACTTTCAGGTAATGATCAGTACACTAAGGCGACTTGGTTCCCCAAATTTCGTTCTTCTATGTTGAAGCGTTCGTTTCCAGTAACAGTTTGAATTTTTAGGTTTCGCTCTCTTTTCTCCTATATTGATAGATGTATTTGGAACTCCAAATCCAACACGGTTTGTGCTAGCTTCTTGAAACTTGACACAATAAAGTAGTTTCACGTTCTATCTCTATGTTTTGTTTCCTCTTGATGTAGCCCTAACAGTGACTGGCGAGAAACACTTTCATGGAAAGGGGTTGCCAGGCTTCCCAAAATTACGAATCTCCAGAAATCTCAGCAAATATTTTTTCACCCAAACTGGGTGATACTTTCAGGTAATGATCAGTACACTAAGGCGACTTGGTTCCCCAAATTTCGTTCTTCTATGTTGAAGCGTTCGTTTCCAGTAACAGTTTGAATTTTTAGGTTTCACTCTGTTTTCTCCTATATTGATAGATGTATTTGGAACTCTAAATCCAACACGGTTTGTGCTAGCTTCTTGAAACTTGACACAATAAAGTAGTTTCACGTTCTCTCTCTATGTTTTGTTTCCTCTTGATGTAGCCCTAAGCAGTGACTGGCGATAAATACTTTCATGGAAAGGGGTGGCTTTCCAAAATTACGAATCTCCAGAAATCTCAGCAAATATTTTTTCACCCAAACTGGATGATACTTTCAGGTAATGATCACTACACTAACGCGACTTGGTTCCCCAAGTTTCGTTCTTCAATGTTGAAGCGTTCGTTTCCAGTAACAGTTTGAATTTTTAGGTTTCACTCTGTTTTCTCCTATATTGATAGATGTATTTGGAACTCTAAATCCAACACGGTTTGTGCTAGCTTCTTGAAACTTGACACAATAAAGCAGTTTCACGTTCTATCTCTATGTTTTGTATCCTCTTGATGTAGCCCTAACAGTGACTGGCGAGAAACACTTTCATGGAAAGGGGTTGCCAGGCTTCCCAAATATACGAATCTCCAGAAATCTCAGCAAATATTTTTTCACCCAAACTGGATGATACTTTCAGGTAATGATCACTACACTAACGCGACTTGGTTCCCCAAATTTCGTTCTTCTATGTTGAAGCGTTCGTTTCCAGTAACAGTTTGAATTTTGGCGTTTCACTCTGTTTTCTCCTATATTGATAGATGTATTTGGAACTCTAAATCCAACACGGTTTGTGCTAGCTTCTTGAAACTTGACACAATAAAGCAGTTTCACGTTCTATCTCTATGTTTTGTTTCCTCTTGATGTAGCCCTAACAGTGACTGGGGAGAAACACTTTCATGGAAAGGGGTTGCCAGGCTTCCCAAAATTACGAATCTCCAGAAATCTCAGCAAATATTTTTTCACCCAAACTGGATGATACTTTCAGGTAATGATCAGTACACTAAGGCGACTTGGTTCCCCAAATGTCGTTCTTCTATGTTGAAGCGTTCGTTTCCAGTAACAGTTTGAATTTTTAGGTTTCACTCTGTTTTCTCCTATATTGATAGATGTATTTGGAACTCTAAATCCAACACGGTTTGTGCTACCTTCTTGAAACTTGACACAATAAAGCAGTTTCACGTTCTATCTCTATGTTTTGTTTCCTCTTGATGTAGCCCTAAGCAGTGACTGGCGAGAAACACTTTCATGGAAAGGGGTGGCTTTCCAAAATTACGAATCTCCAGAAATCTCAGCAAATATTTTTTCACCCAAACTGGATGATACTTTCAGGTAATGATCACTACACTAACGCGACTTGGTTCCCCAAATTTCGTTCTTCTATGTTGAAGCGTTCGTTTCCAGTAACAGTTTGAATTTTTAGGTTTCACTCTGTTTTCTCCTATATTGATAGATGTATTTGGAACTCTAAATCCAACACGGTTTGTGCTAGCTTCTTGAAACTTGACACAATAAAGCAGTTTCACGTTCTATCTCTATGTTTTGTTTCCTCTTGATGTAGCCCTAAGCAGTGACTGGCGAGAAACACTTTCATGGAAAGGGGTTGCCAGGCTTCCCAAAATTACGAATCTCCAGAAATCTCAGCAAATATTTTTTCACCCAAACTGGATGATACTTTCAGGTAATGATCAGTACACTAAGGCGACTTGGTTCCCCAAATTTCGTTCTTCTATGTTGAAGCGTTCGTTTCCAGTAACAGTTTGAATTTTTAGGTTTCACTCTGTTTTCTCCTATATTGATAGATGTATTTGGAACTCTAAATCCAACACGGTTTTTGCTAGCTTCTTGAAACTTGACACAATAAAGTAATTTCACGTTCTATCTCTATGTTTTGTTTCCTCTTGATGTAGCCCCAAGCAGTGACTGGCGAGAAACACTTTCATGGAAAGGGGTTGCCAGGCTTCCCAAAATTACGAATCTCCAGAAATCTCAGCAAATATTTTTTCACCCAAACTGGATGATACTTTCAGGTAATGATCACTACACTAACGCGACTTGGTTCCCCAAGTTTCGTTCTTCTATGTTGAAGCGTTCGTTTCCAGTAACAGTTTGAATTTTTAGGTTTCACTCTGTTTTCTCCTATATTGATAGATGTATTTGGAACTCTAAATCCAACACGGTTTGTGCTAGCTTCTTGAAACTTGACACAATAAAGCAGTTTCACGTTCTATCTCTATGTTTTGTATCCTCTTGATGTAGCCCTAAGCAGTGACTGGCGAGAAACACTTTCATGGAAAGGGGTTGCCAGGCTTCCCAAGTATACGAATCTCCAGAAATCTCAGCAAATATTTTTTCACCCAAACTGGATGATACTTTCAGGTAATGATCAGTACACTAAGGCGACTTGGTTCCCCAAATGTCGTTCTTCTATGTTGAAGCGTTCGTTTCCAGTAACAGTTTGAATTTTTAGGTTTCACTCTGTTTTCTCCTATATTGATAGATGTATTTGGAACTCTAAATCCAACACGGTTTGTGCTAGCTTCTTGAAACTTGACCCAATAAAGTAGTTTCACGTTCTATCTCTATGTTTTGTTTCCTCTGGATGTAGCCCTAAGCAGTGACTGGCGAGATACACTTTCATGGAAAGGGGTTGCCAGGCTTCCCAAAATTACGAATCTCCAGAAATCTCAGCAAATATTTTTTCACCCAAACTGGATGATACTTTCAGGTAATGATCACTACACTAACGCGACTTGGTTCCCCAAATTTCATTCTTCTATGTTGAAGCGTTCGTTTCCAGTAACAGTTTGAATTTTGGCGTTTCACTCTGTTTTCTCCTATATTGATAGATGTATTTGGAACTCTAAATCCAACACGGTTTGTGCTAGCTTCTTGAAACTTGACACAATAAAGCAGTTTCACGTTCTATCTCTATGTTTTGTTTCCTCTTGATGTAGCCCTAAGCAGTGACTGGCGAGAAACACTTTCATGGAAAGGGGTTGCCAGGCTTCCCAAAATTACGAATCTCCAGAAATCTCAGCAAATATTTTTTCACCCAAACTGGATGATACTTTCAGGTAATGATCAGTACACTAAGGCGACTTGGTTCCCCAAATGTCGTTCTTCTATGTTGAAGCGTTCGTTTCCAGTAACAGTTTGAATTTTTAGGTTTCACTCTGTTTTCTCCTATATTGATAGATGTATTTGGAACTCTAAATCCAACACGGTTTGTGCTAGCTTCTTGAAACTTGACACAATAAAGCAGTTTCACGTTCTATCACTATGTTTTGTTTCCTCTTGATGTAGCCCTAAGCAGTGACTGGCGAGAAACACTTTCATGGAAAGGGGTTGCCAAGCTTCCTAAAATTACAAATCTCCAGAAATCTCAGCAAATATTTTTTCACCCAAACTGGATGATACTTTCAGGTAATGATCAGTACACTAAGGCGACTTGGTTCCCCAAATTTCGTTCTTCTATGTTGAAGCGTTCGTTTCCAGTAACAGTTTGAATTTTTAGGTTTCGCTCTCTTTTCTCCTATATTGATAGATGTATTTGGAACTCCAAATCCAACACGGTTTGTGCTAGCTTCTTGAAACTTGACACAATAAAGTAGTTTCACGTTCTATCTCTATGTTTTGTTTCCTCTTGATGTAGCCCTAACAGTGACTGGCGAGAAACACTTTCATGGAAAGGGGTTGCCAGGCTTCCCAAAATTACGAATCTCCAGAAATCTCAGCAAATATTTTTTCACCCAAACTGGGTGATACTTTCAGGTAATGATCAGTACACTAAGGCGACTTGGTTCCCCAAATTTCGTTCTTCTATGTTGAAGCGTTCGTTTCCAGTAACAGTTTGAATTTTTAGGTTTCACTCTGTTTTCTCCTATATTGATAGATGTATTTGGAACTCTAAATCCAACACGGTTTGTGCTAGCTTCTTGAAACTTGACACAATAAAGTAGTTTCACGTTCTCTCTCTATGTTTTGTTTCCTCTTGATGTAGCCCTAAGCAGTGACTGGCGATAAATACTTTCATGGAAAGGGGTGGCTTTCCAAAATTACGAATCTCCAGAAATCTCAGCAAATATTTTTTCACCCAAACTGGATGATACTTTCAGGTAATGATCACTACACTAACGCGACTTGGTTCCCCAAGTTTCGTTCTTCAATGTTGAAGCGTTCGTTTCCAGTAACAGTTTGAATTTTTAGGTTTCACTCTGTTTTCTCCTATATTGATAGATGTATTTGGAACTCTAAATCCAACACGGTTTGTGCTAGCTTCTTGAAACTTGACACAATAAAGCAGTTTCACGTTCTATCTCTATGTTTTGTATCCTCTTGATGTAGCCCTAACAGTGACTGGCGAGAAACACTTTCATGGAAAGGGGTTGCCAGGCTTCCCAAATATACGAATCTCCAGAAATCTCAGCAAATATTTTTTCACCCAAACTGGATGATACTTTCAGGTAATGATCACTACACTAACGCGACTTGGTTCCCCAAATTTCGTTCTTCTATGTTGAAGCGTTCGTTTCCAGTAACAGTTTGAATTTT
Organism: Spermophilus citellus; assembly: GCF_964194105.1. NCBI lineage: Eukaryota > Metazoa > Chordata > Mammalia > Rodentia > Sciuridae > Spermophilus > Spermophilus citellus. Next base: position 327,433 of record NW_027673057.1, read on the forward strand.
GGCGTTTCACTCTGTTTTCTCCTATATTGATAGATGTATTTGGAACTCTAAATCCAACACGGTTTGTGCTAGCTTCTTGAAACTTGACACAATAAAGCAGTTTCACGTTCTATCTCTATGTTTTGTTTCCTCTTGATGTAGCCCTAACAGTGACTGGCGAGAAACACTTTCATGGAAAGAAGTTGCCAGGCTTCCCAAAATTACGAATCTCCAGAAATCTCAGCAAATATTTTTTCACCCAAACTGGATGATACTTTCAGGTAATGATCAGTACACTAAGGCGACTTGGTTCCCCAAATGTCGTTCTTCTATGTTGAAGCGTTCGTTTCCAGTAACAGTTTGAATTTTTAGGTTTCACTCTGTTTTCTCCTATATTGATAGATGTATTTGGAACTCTAAATCCAACACGGTTTGTGCTACCTTCTTGAAACTTGACACAATAAAGCAGTTTCACGTTCTATCTCTATGTTTTTTTTCCTCTTGATGTAGCCCTAAGCAGTGACTGGCGAGAAACACTTTCATGGAAAGGGGTTGCCAGGCTTCCCAAAATTACGAATCTCCAGAAATCTCAGCAAATATTTTTTCACCCAAACTGGATGATACTTTCAGGTAATGATCAGTACACTAAGGCGACTTGGTTCCCCAAATGTCGTTCTTCTATGTTGAAGCGTTCGTTTCCAGTAACAGTTTGAATTTTTAGGTTTCACTCTGTTTTCTCCTATATTGATAGATGTATTTGGAACTCTAAATCCAACACGGTTTGTGCTAGCTTCTTGAAACTTGACACAATAAAGTAATTTCACGTTCTATCTCTATGTTTTGTTTCCTCTTGATGTAGCCCCAAGCAGTGACTGAGGAGAAATACTTTCATGGAAAGGGGTTGCCAAGCTTCCTAAAATTACAAATCTCCAGAAATCTCAGCAAATATTTTTTCACCCAAACTGGATGATACTTTCAGGTAATGATCAGTACACTAAGGCGACTTGGTTCCCCAAATTTCGTTCTTCTATGTTGAAGCGTTCGTTTCCAGTAACAGTTTGAATTTTTAGGTTTCGCTCTGTTTTCTCCTATATTGATAGATGTATTTGGAACTCTAAATCCAACACGGTTTGTGCTAGCTACTTGAAACTTGACACAATAAAGTAGTTTCACGTTCTATCTCTATGTTTTGTTTCCTCTTGATGTAGCCCTAACAGTGACTGGCGAGAAACACTTTCATGGAAAGGGGTTGCCAGGCTTCCCAAATATACGAATCTCCAGAAATCTCAGGAAATATTTTTTCACCCAAACAGGATGATACTTTCAGGTAATGATCAGTACACTAAGGCGACTTGGTTCCCCAAATTTCGTTCTTCTATGTTGAAGCGTTCGTTTCCAGTAACAGTTTGAATTTTTAGGTTTCACTCTGTTTTCTCCTATATTGATAGATGTATTTGGAACTCTAAATCCAACACGGTTTGTGCTAGCTTCTTGAAACTTGACACAATAAAGTAGTTTCACGTTCTATCTCTATGTTTTGTTTCCTCTTGATGTAGCCCTAAGCAGTGACTGGCGAGATACACTTTCATTGAAAGGGGTTGCCAGGCTTCCCAAAATTACGAATCTCCAGAAATCTCAGCAAATATTTTTTCACCCAAACTGGATGATACTTTCAGGTAATGATCACTACACTAACGCAACTTGGTTCCCCAAATTTCGTTCTTCTATGTTGAAGCGTTCGTTTCCAGTAACAGTTTGAATTTTGGCGTTTCACTCTGTTTTCTCCTATATTGATAGATGTATTTGGAACTCTAAATCCAACACGGTTTGTGCTAGCTTCTTGAAACTTGACACAATAAAGCAGTTTCACGTTCTATCTCTATGTTTTGTTTCCTCTTGATGTAGCCCTAAGCAGTGACTGGCGAGAAACACTTTCATGGAAAGGGGTTGCCAGGCTTCCCAAAATTACGAATCTCCAGAAATCTCAGCAAATATTTTTTCACCCAAACTGGATGATACTTTCAGGTAATGATCAGTACACTAAGGCGACTTGGTTCCCCAAATGTCGTTCTTCTATGTTGAAGCGTTCGTTTCCAGTAACAGTTTGAATTTTTAGGTTTCACTCTGTTTTCTCCTATATTGATAGATGTATTTGGAACTCTAAATCCAACACGGTTTGTGCTAGCTTCTTGAAACTTGACACAATAAAGCAGTTTGACGTTCTATCTCTATGTTTTGTTTCCTCTTGATGTAGCCCTAAGCAGTGACTGGCGAGAAACACTTTCATGGAAAGGGGTTGCCAGGCTTCCCAATTATACGAATCTCCAGAAATGTCAGCAAATATTTTTTCAGCCAAACAGGATGATACTTTCAGGTAATGATCAGTACACTAAGGCGACTTGGTTCCCCAAATTTCGTTCTTCTATGTTGAAGCGTTCGTTTCCAGTAACAGTTTGAATTTTTAGGTTTCACTCTGTTTTCTCCTATATTGATAGATGTATTTGGAACTCTAAATCCAACACGGTTTGTGCTAGCTTCTTGAAACTTGACACAATAAAGTAGTTTCACGTTCTATCTCTATGTTTTGTTTCCTCTTGATGTAGCCCTAAGCAGTGACTGGCGAGATACACTTTCATGGAAAGGGGTTGCCAGGCTTCCCAAAATTACGAATCTCCAGAAATCTCAGCAAATATTTTTTCACCCAAACTGGATGATACTTTCAGGTAATGATCACTACACTAACGCGACTTGGTTCCCCAAATTTCGTTCTTCTATGTTGAAGCGTTCGTTTCCAGTAACAGTTTGAATTTTGGCGTTTCACTCTGTTTTCTCCTATATTGATAGATGTATTTGGAACTCTAAATCCAACACGGTTTGTGCTAGCTTCTTGAAACTTGACACAATAAAGCAGTTTCACGTTCTATCTCTATGTTTTGTTTCCTCTTGATGTAGCCCTAAGCAGTGACTGGCGAGAAACACTTTCATGGAAAGGGGTTGCCAGGCTTCCCAAAATTACGAATCTCCAGAAATCTCAGCAAATATTTTTTCACCCAAACTGGATGATACTTTCAGGTAATGATCAGTACACTAAGGCGACTTGGTTCCCCAAATGTCGTTCTTCTATGTTGAAGCGTTCGTTTCCAGTAACAGTTTGAATTTTTAGGTTTCACTCTGTTTTCTCCTATATTGATAGATGTATTTGGAACTCTAAATCCAACACGGTTTGTGCTAGCTTCTTGAAACTTGACACAATAAAGCAGTTTCACGTTCTATCTCTATGTTTTGTTTCCTCTTGATGTAGCCCTAAGCAGTGACTGGCGAGAAACACTTTCATGGAAAGGGGTTGCCAGGCTTCCCCAAATTACGAATTACCAGAAATCTCATCAAATATTTTTTCACCCAAACTGGATGATACTTTCAGGTAATGATCAGTACACTAAGGCGACTTGGTTCCCCAAATTTCGTTCTTCTATGTTGAAGCGTTCGTTTCCAGTAACAGTTTGAATTTTTAGGTTTCACTCTGTTTTCTCCTATATTGATAGATGTATTTGGAACTCTAAATCCAACACGGTTTGTGCTAGCTTCTTGAAACTTGACACAATAACGTAGTTTCACGTTCTATCTCTATGTTTTGTTTCCTCTTGATGTAGCCCTAAGCAGTGACTGGCGAGAAACACTTTCATGGAAAGGGGTTGCCAAGCTTACTAAAATTACAAATCTCCAGAAATCTCAGCAAATATTTTTTCACCCAAACTGGATGATACTTTCAGGTAATGATCACTACACTAACGCGACTTGGTTCCCCAAATGTCGTTCTTCTATGTTGAAGCGTTCGTTTCCAGTAACAGTTTGAATTTTTAGGTTTCACTCTGTTTTCTCCTATATTGATAGATGTATTTGGAACTCTAAATCCAACACGGTTTGTGCTAGCTTCTTGAAACTTGACACAATAAAGCAGTTTCACGTTCTATCTCTATGTTTTGTTTCCTCTTGATGTAGCCCTAAGCAGTGACTGGCGAGAAACACTTTCATGGAAAGGGGTTGCCAGGCTTTCCAATTATACGAATCTCCAGAAATGTCAGCAAATATTTTTTCACCCAAACAGGATGATACTTTCAGGTAATGATCAGTACACTAAGGCGACTTGGTTCCCCAAATTTCGTTCTTCTATGTTGAAGCGTTCGTTTCCAGTAACAGTTTGAATTTTTAGGTTTCACTCTGTTTTCTCCTATATTGATAGATGTATTTGGAACTCTAAATCCAACACGGTTTGTGCTAGCTTCTTGAAACTTGACACAATAAAGTAGTTTCACGTTCTATCTCTATGTTTTGTTTCCTCTTGATGTAGCCCTAAGCAGTGACTGGCGAGATACACTTTCATGGAAAGGGGTTGCCAGGCTTCCCAAAATTACGAATCTCCAGAAATCTCAGCAAATATTTTTTCACCCAAACTGGATGATACTTTCAGGTAATGATCACTACACTAACGCAACTTGGTTCCCCAAATTTCGTTCTTCTATGTTGAAGCGTTCGTTTCCAGTAACAGTTTGAATTTTGGCGTTTCACTCTGTTTTCTCCTATATTGATAGATGTATTTGGAACTCTAAATCCAACACGGTTTGTGCTAGCTTCTTGAAACTTGACACAATAAAGCAGTTTCACGTTCTATCTCTATGTTTTGTTTCCTCTTGATGTAGCCCTAAGCAGTGACTGGCGAGAAACACTTTCATGGAAAGGGGTTGCCAGGCTTCCCAAATATACGAATCTCCAGAAATCTCAGGAAATATTTTTTCACCCAAACAGGATGATACTTTCAGGTAATGATCAGTACACTAAGGCGACTTGGTTCCCCAAATGTCGTTCTTCTATGTTGAAGCGTTCGTTTCCAGTAACAGTTTGAATTTTTAGGTTTCACTCTGTTTTCTCCTATATTGATAGATGTATTTGGAACTCTAAATCCAACATGGTTTGTGCTAGCTTCTTGAAACTTGACACAATAAAGTAGTTTCACGTTCTATCTCTATGTTTTGTTTCCTCTTGATGTAGCCCTAACAGTGACTGGCGAGAAATACTTTCATGGAAAGGGGTTGCCAGGCTTCCCAAATATACGAATCTCCAGAAATCTCAGCAAATATTTTTTCACCCAAACAGGATGATACTTTCAGGTAATGATCAGTACACTAAGGCGACTTGGTTCCCCAAATTTCGTTCTTCTATGTTGAAGTGTTCGTTTCCAGTAACAGTTTGAATTTTTAGGTTTCACTCTGTTTTCTCCTATATTGATAGATGTATTTGGAACTCTAAATCCAACACGGTTTGTGCTAGCTTCTTGAAACTTGACACAATAAAGTAGTTTCACGTTCTATCTCTATGTTTTGTTTCCTCTTGATGTAGCCCTAAGCAGTGACTGGCGATAAACACTTTCATGGAAAGGGGTGGCTTTCCAAAATTACGAATCTCCAGAAATCTCAGCAAATATTTTTTCACCCAAACTGGATGATACTTTCAGGTAATGATCACTACACTAACGCGACTTGGTTCCCCAAATGTCGTTCTTCTATGTTGAAGCGTTCGTTTCCAGTAACAGTTTGAATTTTTAGGTTTCACTCTGTTTTCTCCTATATTGATAGATGTATTTGGAACTCTAAATCCAACACGGTTTGTGCTAGCTTCTTGAAACTTGACACAATAAAGCAGTTTCACGTTCTATCTCTATGTTTTGTTTCCTCTTGATGTAGCCCTAAGCAGTGACTGGCGAGAAACACTTTCATGGAAAGGGGTTGACAGGCTTCCCAAAATTACGAATCTCCAGAAATCTCAGCAAATATTTTTTCACCCAAACTGGATGATACTTTCAGGTAATGATCAGTACACTAAGGCGACTTGGTTCCCCAAATGTCGTTCTTCTATGTTGAAGCGTTCGTTTCCAGTAACAGTTTGAATTTTTAGGTTTCACTCTGTTTTCTCCTATATTGATAGATATATTTGGAACTCTAAATCCAACACGGTTTGTGCTAGCTTCTTGAAACTTGACACAATAAAGTAGTTTCACGTTCTATCTCTATGTTTTGTTTCCTCTTGATGTAGCCCTAAGCAGTGACTGGCGATAAACACTTTCATGGAAAGGGGTTGCCAAGCTTCCTAAAATTACAAATCTCCAGAAATCTCAGCAAATATTTTTTCACCCAAACAGGATGATACTTTCAGGTAATGATCACTACACTAACGCGACTTGGTTCCCCAAATGTCGTTCTTCTATGTTGAAGCGTTCGTTTCCAGTAACAGTTTGAATTTTTAGGTTTCACTCTGTTTTCACCTATATTGATAGATGTATTTGGAACTCTAAATCCAACACGGTTTGTGCTAGCTTCTTGAAACTTGACACAATAAAGCAGTTTCACGTTCTATCTCTATGTTTTGTTTCCTCTTGATGTAGCCCTAACAGTGACTGGCGAGAAACACTTTCATGGAAAGGGGTTGCCAGGCTTCCCAAATATACGAATCTCCAGAAATGTCAGCAAATATTTTTTCAGCCAAACAGGATGATACTTTCAGGTAATGACCAGTACACTAAGGCGACTTGGTTCCCCAAATTTCGTTCTTCTATGTTGAAGCGTTCGTTTCCAGTAACAGTTTGAATTTTTAGGTTTCACTCTGTTTTCTCCTATATTGATAGATGTATTTGGAACTCTAAATCCAACACGGTTTGTGCTAGCTTCTTGAAACTTGACACAATAAAGTAGTTTCACGTTCTATCTCTATGTTTTGTTTCCTCTTGATGTAGCCCTAAGCAGTGACTGGCGAGATACACTTTCATGGAAAGGGGTTGCCAGGCTTCCCAAAATTACGAATCTCCAGAAATCTCAGCAAATATTTTTTCACCCAAACTGGATGATACATTCAGGTAATGATCACTACACTAACGCGACTTGGTTCCCCAAATTTCGTTCTTCTATGTTGAAGCGTCCGTTTCCAGTAACAGTTTGAATTTTGGCGTTTCACTCTGTTTTCTCCTATATTGATAGATGTATTTGGAACTCTAAATCCAACACGGTTTGTGCTAGCTTCTTGAAACTTGACACAATAAAGCAGTTTCACGTTCTATCTCTATGTTTTGTTTCCTCTTGATGTAGCCCTAAGCAGTGACTGGCGAGAAACACTTTCATGGAAAGGGGTTGCCAGGCTTCCCAAAATTACGAATCTCCAGAAATCTCAGCAAATATTTTTTCACCCAAACTGGATGATACTTTCAGGTAATGATCACTACACTAACGCAACTTGGTTCCCCAAATTTCGTTCTTCTATGTTGAAGCGTTCGTTTCCAGTAACAGTTTGAATTTTGGCGTTTCACTCTGTTTTCTCCTATATTGATAGATGTATTTGGAACTCTAAATCCAACACGGTTTGTGCTAGCTTCTTGAAACTTGACACAATAAAGCAGTTTCACGTTCTATCTCTATGTTTTGTTTCCTCTTGATGTAGCCCTAAGCAGTGACTGGCGAGAAACACTTTCATGGAAAGGGGTGGCTTTCCAAAATTACGAATCTCCAGAAATCTCAGCAAATATTTTTTCACCCAAACTGGATGATACTTTCAGGTAATGATCACTACACTAACGCGACTTGGTTCCCCAAATGTCGTTCTTCTATGTTGAAGCGTTCGTTTCCAGTAACAGTTTGAATTTTTAGGTTTCACTCTGTTTTCTCCTATATTGATAGATGTATTTGGAACTCTAAATCCAACACGGTTTGTGCTAGCTTCTTGAAACTTGACACAATAAAGCAGTTTCACGTTCTATCTCTATGTTTTGTTTCCTCTTGATGTAGCCCTAAGCAGTGACTGGCGAGAAACACTTTCATGGAAAGGGGTTGACAGGCTTCCCAAAATTACGAATCTCCAGAAATCTCAGCAAATATTTTTTCACCCAAAATGGATGATACTTTCAGGTAATGATCAGTACACTAAGGCAACTTGGTTCCCCAAATGTCGTTCTTCTATGTTGAAGCGTTCGTTTCCAGTAACAGTTTGAATTTTTAGGTTTCACTCTGTTTTCTCCTATATTGATAGATGTATTTGGAACTCTAAATCCAACACGGTTTGTGCTAGCTTCTTGAAACTTGACACAATAAAGTAGTTTCACGTTCTATCTCTGTGTTTTGTTTCCTCTTGATGTAGCCCTAAGCAGTGACTGGCGATAAACACTTTCATGGAAAGGGGTTGCCAGGCTTCCCAAAATTACGAATCTCCAGAAATCTCAGCAAATATTTTTTCACCCAAACTGGATGATACTTTCAGGTAATGATCACTACACTAACGCAACTTGGTTCCCCAAATGTCGTTCTTCTATGTTGAAGCGTTCGTTTCCAGTAACAGTTTGAATTTTTAGGTTTCACTCTGTTTTCACCTATATTGATAGATGTATTTGGAACTCTAAATCCAACACGGTTTGTGCTAGCTTCTTGAAACTTGACACAATAAAGCAGTTTCACGTTCTATCTCTATGTTTTGTTTCCTCTTGATGTAGCCCTAACAGTGACTGGCGAGAAACACTTTCATGGAAAGGGGTTGCCAGGCTTCCCAAAATTACGAATCTCCAGAAATCTCAGCAAATATTTTTTCACCCAAACTGGATGATACTTTCAGGTAATGATCACTACACTAACGCGACTTGGTTCCCCAAATTTCGTTCTTCTATGTTGAAGCGTTCGTTTCCAGTAGCAGTTTGAATTTTGGCGTTTCACTCTGTTTTCTCCTATATTGATAGATGTATTTGGAACTCTAAATCCAACACGGTTTGTGCTAGCTTCTTGAAACTTGACACAATAAAGCAGTTTCACGTTCTATCTCTATGTTTTGTTTCCTCTTGATGTAGCCCTAAGCAGTGACTGGCGAGAAACACTTTCATGGAAAGGGGTTGCCAGGCTTCCCAAAATTACGAATCTCCAGAAATCTCAGCAAATATTTTTTCACCCAAACTGGATGATACTTTCCGGTAATGATCAGTACACTAAGGCGACTTGGTTCCCCAAATTTCGTTCTTCTATGTTGAAGCGTTCGTTTCCAGTAACAGTTTGAATTTTTAGGTTTCACTCTGTTTTCTCCTATATTGATAGATGTATTTGGAACTCTAAATCCAACACGGTTTGTGCTAGCTTCTTGAAACTTGACACAATAAAGCAGTTTCACGTTCTATCTCTATGTTTTGTTTCCTCTTGATGTAGCCCTAACAGTGACTGGCGAGAAACACTTTCATGGAAAGGGGTTGCCAGGCTTCCCAAAATTACGAATCTCCAGAAATCTCAGCAAATATTTTTTCACCCAAACTGGATGATACTTTCAGGTAATGATCAGTACACTAAGGCGACTTGGTTCCCCAAATGTCGTTCTTCTATGTTGAAGCGTTCGTTTCCAGTAACAGTTTGAATTTTTAGGTTTCACTCTGTTTTCTCCTATATTGATAGATGTATTTGGAACTCTAAATCAAACACGGTTTGTGCTAGCTTCTTGAAACTTGACACAATAAAGCAGTTTCACGTTCTATCTCTATGTTTTGTTTCCTCTTGATGTAGCCCTAACAGTGACTGGCGAGAAACACTTTCATGGAAAAGGGTTGCCAGGCTTCCCAAATATACGAATCTCCAGAAATCTCAGGAAATATTTTTTCACCCAAACAGGATGATACTTTCAGGTAATGATCAGTACACTAAGGCGACTTGGTTCCCCAAATTTCGTTCTTCTATGTTGAAGCGTTCGTTTCCAGTAACAGTTTGAATTTTTAGGTTTCACTCTGTTTTCTCCTATATTGATAGATGTATTTGGAACTCTAAATCCAACACGGTTTGTGCTAGCTTCTTGAAACTTGACACAATAAAGTAGTTTCACGTTCTATCTCTATGTTTTGTTTCCTCTTGATGTAGCCCTAACAGTGACTGGCGAGAAACACTTTCATGGAAAGGGGTTGCCAGGCTTCCCAAATATACGAATCTCCAGAAATCTCAGCAAATATTTTTTCACCCAAACAGGATGATACTTTCAGGTAATGATCAGTACACTAAGGCGACTTGGTTCCCCAAATTTCGTTCTTCTATGTTGAAGCGTTCGTTTCCAGTAACAGTTTGAATTTTTAGGTTTCACTCTGTTTTCTCCTATATTGATAGATGTATTTGGAACTCTAAATCCAACACGGTTTGTGCTAGCTTCTTGAAACTTGACACAATAAAGTAGTTTCACGTTCTATCTCTATGTTTTGTTTCCTCTTGATGTAGCCCTAAGCAGTGACTGGCGATAAACACTTTCATGGAAAGGGGTGGCTTTCCAAAATTACGAATCTCCAGAAATCTCAGCAAATATTTTTTCACCCAAACTGGATGATACTTTCAGGTAATGATCACTACACTAACGCGACTTGGTTCCCCAAATGTCGTTCTTCTATGTTGAAGCGTTCGTTTCCAGTAACAGTTTGAATTTTTAGGTTTCACTCTGTTTTCTCCTATATTGATAGATGTATTTGGAACTCTAAATCCAACACGGTTTGTGCTAGCTTCTTGAAACTTGACACAATAAAGCAGTTTCACGTTCTATCTCTATGTTTTGTTTCCTCTTGATGTAGCCCTAAGCAGTGACTGGCGAGAAACACTTTCATGGAAAGGGGTTGCCAGGCTTCCCAAAATTACGAATCTCCAGAAATGTCAGCAAATATTTTTTCACCCAAACTGGATGATACTTTCAGGTAATGATCACTACACTAACGCGACTTGGTTCCCCAAATTTCGTTCTTCTATGTTGAAGCGTTCGTTTCCAGTAACAGTTTGAATTTTTAGGTTTCACTCTGTTTTCTCCTATATTGATAGATGTATTTGGAACTCTAAATCCAACACGGTTTGTGCTAGCTTCTTGAAACTTGACACAATAAAGCAGTTTCACGTTCTATCTCTATGTTTTGTTTCCTCTTGATGTAGCCCTAAGCAGTGACTGGCGAGAAACACTTTCATGGAAAGGGGTTGCCAGGCTTCCCAAAATTACGAATCTCCAGAAATCTCAGCAAATATTTTTTCACCCAAACTGGATGATACTTTCCGGTAATGATCAGTACACTAAGGCGACTTGGTTCCCCAAATTTCGTTCTTCTATGTTGAAGCGTTCGTTTCCAGTAACAGTTTGAATTTTTAGGTTTCACTCTGTTTTCTCCTATATTGATAGATGTATTTGGAACTCTAAATCCAACACGGTTTGTGCTAGCTTCTTGAAACTTGACACAATAAAGCAGTTTCACGTTCTATCTCTATGTTTTGTTTCCTCTTGATGTAGCCCTAAGCAGTGACTGGCGAGAAACACTTTCATGGAAAGGGGTTGCCAGGCTTCCCAAATATACGAATCTCCAGAAATCTCAGCAAATATTTTTTCACCCAAACTGGATGATACTTTCAGGTAATGATCAGTACACTAAGGCGACTTGGTTCCCCAAATGTCGTTCTTCTATGTTGAAGCGTTCGTTTCCAGTAACAGTTTGAATTTTTAGGTTTCACTCTGTTTTCTCCTATATTGATAGATGTATTTGGAACTCTAAATCCAACACGGTTTGTGCTAGCTTCTTGAAACTTGACACAATAAAGCAGTTTCACGTTCTGTCTCTATGTTTTGTTTCCTCTTGATGTAGCCCTAACAGTGACTGGCGAGAAACACTTTCATGGAAAGGGGTTGCCAGGCTTCCCAAATATACGAATCTCCAGAAATGTCAGCAAATATTTTTTCAGCCAAACAGGATGATACTTTCAGGTAATGATCAGTACACTAAGGCGACTTGGTTCCCCAAATTTCGTTCTTCTATGTTGAAGCGTTCGTTTCCAGTAACAGTTTGAATTTTTAGGTTTCACTCTGTTTTCTCCTATATTGATAGATGTATTTGGAACTCTAAATCCAACACGGTTTGTGCTAGCTTCTTGAAACTTGACACAATAAAGTAGTTTCACGTTCTATCTCTATGTTTTGTTTCCTCTAGATGTAGCCCTAAGCAGTGACTGGCGATAAACACTTTCATGGAAAGGGGTGGCTTTCCAAAATTACGAATCTCCAGAAATCTCAGCAAATATTTTTTCACCAAAACTGGATGATACTTTCAGGTAATGATCACTACACTAACGCGACTTGGTTCCCCAAATGTCGTTCTTCTATGTTGAAGCGTTCGTTTCCAGTAACAGTTTGAATTTTTAGGTTTCACTCTGTTTTCTCCTATATTGATAGATGTATTTGGAACTCTAAATCCAACACGGTTTGTGCTAGCTTCTTGAAACTTGACACAGTAAAGCAGTTTCACGTTCTATCTCTATGTTTTTTTTCCTCTTGATGTAGCCCTAAGCAGTGACTGGCGAGAAACACTTTCATGGAAAGGGGTTGACAGGCTTCCCAAAATTACGAATCTCCAGAAATCTCAGCAAATATTTTTTCACCCAAACTGGATGATACTTTCAGGTAATGATCAGTACACTAAGGCGACTTGGTTCCCCAAATGTCGTTCTTCTATGTTGAAGCGTTCGTTTCCAGTAACAGTTTGAATTTTTAGGTTTCACTCTGTTTTCTCCTATATTGATAGATGTATTTGGAACTCTAAATCCAACACGGTTTGTGCTAGCTTCTTGAAACTTGACACAATAAAGTAGTTTCACGTTCTATCTCTATGTTTTGTTTCCTCTTGATGTAGCCCTAAGCAGTGACTGGCGATAAACACTTTCATGGAAAGGGGTTGCCAAGCTTCCTAAAATTACAAATCTCCAGAAATCTCAGCAAATATTTTTTCACCCAAACTGGATGATACTTTCAGGTAATGATCACTACACTAACGCGACTTGGTTCCCCAAATTTCGTTCTTCTATGTTGAAGCGTTCGTTTCCAGTAACAGTTTGAATTTTGGCGTTTCACTCTGTTTTCTCCTATATTGATAGATGTATTTGGAACTCTAAATCCAACACGGTTTGTGCTAGCTTCTTGAAACTTGACACAATAAAGCAGTTTCACGTTCTATCTCTATGTTTTGTTTCCTCTTGATGTAGCCCTAAGCAGTGACTGGCGAGAAACACTTTCATGGAAAGGGGTTGCCAGGCTTCCCAAAATTACGAATCTCCAGAAATCTCAGCAAATATTTTTTCACCCAAACTGGATGATACTTTCAGGTAATGATCAGTACACTAAGGCGACTTGGTTCCCCAAATTTCGTTCTTCTATGTTGAAGCGTTCGTTTCCAGTAACAGTTTGAATTTTGGCGTTTCACTCTGTTTTCTCCTATATTGATAGATGTATTTGGAACTCTAAATCCAACACGGTTTGTGCTAGCTTCTTGAAACTTGACACAATAAAGTAGTTTCACGTTCTATCTCTATGTTTTGTTTCCTCTTGATGTAGCCCTAACAGTGACTGGCGAGAAACACTTTCATGGAAAGGGGTTGCCAGGCTTCCCAAAATTACGAATCTCCAGAAATCTCAGCAAATATTTTTTCACCCAAACTGGATGATACTTTCAGGTAATGATCAGTACACTAAGGCGACTTGGTTCCCCAAATGTCGTTCTTCTATGTTGAAGCGTTCGTTTCCAGTAACAGTTTGAATTTTTAGGTTTCACTCTGTTTTCTCCTATATTGATAGATGTATTTGGAACTCTAAATCCAACACGGTTTGTGCTAGCTTCTTGAAACTTGACACAATAAAGTAGTTTCACGTTCTATCTCTATGTTTTGTTTCCTCTTGATGTAGCCCTAACAGTGACTGGCGAGAAACACTTTCATGGAAAGGGGTTGCCAGGCTTCCCAAATATACGAATCTCCAGAAATCTCAGCAAATATTTTTTCACCCAAACTGGATGATACTTTCAGGTAATGATCAGTACACTAAGGCGACTTGGTTCCCCAAATTTCGTTCTTCTATGTTGAAGCGTTCGTTTCCAGTAACAGTTTGAATTTTTAGGTTTCACTCTGTTTTCTCCTATATTGATAGATGTATTTGGAACTCTAAATCCAACACGGTTTGTGCTAGCTTCTTGAAACTTGACACAATAAAGTAGTTTCACGTTCTATCTCTATGTTTTGTTTCCTCTTGATGTAGCCCTAACAGTGACTGGCGAGAAACACTTTCATGGAAAGGGGTTGCCAGGCTTCCCAAAATTACGAATCTCCAGAAATCTCAGCAAATATTTTTTCACCCAAACTGGATGATACTTTCAGGTAATGATCAGTACACTAAGGCGACTTGGTTCCCCAAATGTCGTTCTTCTATGTTGAAGCGTTCGTTTCCAGTAACAGTTTGAATTTTTAGGTTTCACTCTGTTTTCTCCTATATTGATAGATGTATTTGGAACTCTAAATCAAACACGGTTTGTGCTAGCCTCTTGAAACTTGACACAATAAAGCAGTTTCACGTTCTATCTCTATGTTTTGTTTCCTCTTGATGTAGCCCTAACAGTGACTGGCGAGAAACACTTTCATGGAAAGGGGTTGCCAGGCTTCCCAAATATACGAATCTCCAGAAATCTCAGCAAATATTTTTTCACCCAAACAGGATGATACTTTCAGGTAATGATCAGTACACTAAGGCGACTTGGTTCCCCAAATTTCGTTCTTCTATGTTGAAGCGTTCGTTTCCAGTAACAGTTTGAATTTTTAGGTTTCACTCTGTTTTCTCCTATATTGATAGATGTATTTGGAACTCTAAATCCAACACGGTTTGTGCTAGCTTCTTGAAACTTGACACAATAAAGTAGTTTCACGTTCTATCTCTATGTTTTGTTTCCTCTTGATGTAGCCCTAACAGTGACTGGCGATAAACACTTTCATGGAAAGGGGTTGCCAGGCTTCCCAAATATACGAATCTCCAGAAATCTCAGCAAATATTTTTTCACCCAAACAGGATGATACTTTCAGGTAATGATCAGTACACTAAGGCGACTTGGTTCCCCAAATTTCGTTCTTCTATGTTGAAGCGTTCGCTTCCAGTAACAGTTTGAATTTTTAGGTTTCACTCTGTTTTCTCCTATATTGATAGATGTATTTGGAACTCTAAATCCAACACGGTTTGTGCTAGCTTCTTGAAACTTGACACAATAAAGTAGTTTCACGTTCTATCTCTATGTTTTGTTTCCTCTTGATGTAGCCCTAAGCAGTGACTGGCGAGAAACACTTTCATGGAAAGGGGTTGCCAGGCTTCCCAAATATACGAATCTCCAGAAATCTCAGCAAATATTTTTTCACCCAAACTGGATGATACTTTCAGGTAATGATCACTACACTAACGCGACTTGGTTCCCCAAATTTCGTTCTTCTATGTTGAAGCGTTCGTTTCCAGTAACAGTTTGAATTTTTAGGTTTCACTCTGTTTTCTCCTATATTGATAGATGTATTTGGAACTCTAAATCCAACACGGTTTGTGCTAGCTTCTTGAAACTTGACACAATAAAGCAGTTTCACGTTCTATCTCTATGTTTTGTTTCCTCTTGATGTAGCCCTAAGCAGTGACTGGCGAGAAACACTTTCATGGAAAGGGGTTGCCAGGCTTCCCAAAATTACGAATCTCCAGAAATCTCAGCAAATATTTTTTCACCCAAACTGGATGATACTTTCAGGTAATGATCAGTACACTAAGGCGACTTGGTTCCCCAAATGTCGTTCTTCTATGTTGAAGCGTTCGTTTCCAGTAACAGTTTGAATTTTTAGGTTTCACTCTGTTTTCTCCTATATTGATAGATGTATTTGGAACTCTAAATCCAACACGGTTTGTGCTAGCTTCTTGAAACTTGACACAATAAAGTAATTTCACGTTCTATCTCTATGTTTTGTTTCCTCTTGATGTAGCCCCAAGCAGTGACTGAAGAGAAACACTTTCATGGAAAGGGGTTGCCAAGCTTCCTAAAATTACAAATCTCCAGAAATCTCAGCAAATATTTTTTCACCCAAACTGGATGATACTTTCAGGTAATGATCAGTACACTAAGGCGACTTGGTTCCCCAAATTTCGTTCTTCTATGTTGAAGCGTTCGTTTCCAGTAACAGTTTGAATTTTTAGGTTTCACTCTGTTTTCTCCTATATTGATAGATGTATTTGGAACTCCAAATCCAACACGGTTTGTGCTAGCTTCTTGAAACTTGACACAATAAAGTAGTTTCACGTTCTATCTCTATGTTTTGTTTCCTCTTGATGTAGCCCTAACAGTGACTGGCGAGAAACACTTTCATGGAAAGGGGTTGCCAGGCTTCCCAAAATTACGAATCTCCAGAAATCTCAGGAAATATTTTTTCACCCAAACAGGATGATACTTTCAGGTAATGATCAGTACACTAAGGCGACTTGGTTCCCCAAATTTCGTTCTTCTATGTTGAAGCGTTCGTTTCCAGTAACAGTTTGAATTTTTAGGTTTCACTCTGTTTTCTCCTATATTGATAGATGTATTTGGAACTCTAAATCCAACACGGTTTGTGCTAGCTTCTTGAAACTTGACACAATAAAGTAGTTTCACGTTCTATCTCTATGTTTTGTTTCCTCTTGATGTAGCCCTAAGCAGTGACTGGCGATAAACACTTTCATGGAAAGGGGTGGCTTTCCAAAATTACGAATCTCCAGAAATCTCAGCAAATATTTTTTCACCCAAACTGGATGATACTTTCAGGTAATGATCACTACACTAACGCGACTTGGTTCCCCAAGTTTCCTTCTTCTATGTTGAAGCGTTCGTTTCCAGTAACAGTTTGAATTTTTAGGTTTCACTCTGTTTTCTCCTATATTGATAGATGTATTTGGAACTCTAAATCCAACACGGTTTGTGCTAGCTTCTTGAAACTTGACACAATAAAGCAGTTTCATGTTCTATCTCTATGTTTTGTATCCTCTTGATGTAGCCCTAAGCAGTGACTGGCGAGAAACACTTTCATGGAAAGGGGTTGCCAGGCTTCCCAAATATACGAATCTCCAGAAATCTCAGCAAATATTTTTTCACCCAAACTGGATGATACTTTCAGGTAATGATCAGTACACTAAGGCGACTTGGTTCCCCAAATGTCGTTCTTCTATGTTGAAGCGTTCGTTTCCAGTAACAGTTTGAATTTTTAGGTTTCACTCTGTTTTCACCTATATTGATAGATGTATTTGGAACTCTAAATCCAACACGGTTTGTGCTAGCTTCTTGAAACTTGACACAATAAAGCAGTTTCACGTTCTATCTCTATGTTTTGTTTCCTCTTGATGTAGCCCTAAGCAGTGACTGGCGAGATACACTTTCATGGAAAGGGGTTGCCAGGCTTCCCAAAATTACGAATCTCCAGAAATCTCAGCAAATATTTTTTCACCCAAACTGGATGATACTTTCAGGTAATGATCACTACTCTAACGCGACTTGGTTCCCCAAATTTCGTTCTTCTATTTTGAAGCGTTCGTTTCCAGTAACAGTTTGAATTTTGGCGTTTCACTCTGTTTTCTCCTATATTGATAGATGTATTTGGAACTCTAAATCCAACACGGTTTGTGCTAGCTTCTTGAAACTTGACACAATAAAGCAGTTTCACGTTCTATCTCTATGTTTTGTTTCCTCTTGATGTAGCCCTAAGCAGTGACTGGCGAGAAACACTTTCATGGAAAGGGGTTGCCAGGCTTCCCAAAATTACGAATCTCCAGAAATCTCAGCAAATATTTTTTCACCCAAACTGGATGATACTTTCAGGTAATGATCAGTACACTAAGGCGACTTGGTTCCCCAAATGTCTTTCTTCTATGTTGAAGCGTTCGTTTCCAGTAACAGTTTGAATTTTTAGGTTTCACTCTGTTTTCTCCTATATTGATAGATGTATTTGGAACTCTAAATCCAAGACGGTTTGTGCTAGCTTCTTGAAACTTGACACAATAAAGCAGTTTCACGTTCTATCTCTATGTTTTGTTTCCTCTTGATGTAGCCCTAACAGTGACTGGCGAGAAACACTTTCATGGAAAGGGGTTGCCAGGCTTCCCAAATATACGAATCTCCAGAAATCTCAGGAAATATTTTTTCACCCAAACAGGATGATACTTTCAGGTAATGATCAGTACACTAAGGCGACTTGGTTCCCCAAATGTCGTTCTTCTATGTTGAAGCGTTCGTTTCCAGTAACAGTTTGAATTTTTAGGTTTCACTCTGTTTTCTCCTATATTGATAGATGTATTTGGAACTCTAAATCCAACACGGTTTGTGCTAGCTTCTTGAAACTTGACACAATAAAGTAGTTTCACGTTCTATCTCTATGTTTTGTTTCCTCTTGATGTAGCCCTAACAGTGACTGGCGAGAAACACTTTCATGGAAAGGGGTTGCCAGGCTTCCCAAATATACGAATCTCCAGAAATCTCAGCAAATATTTTTTCACCCAAACAGGATGATACTTTCAGGTAATGATCAGTACACTAAGGCGACTTGGTTCCCCAAATGTCGTTCTTCTATGTTGAAGCGTTCGTTTCCAGTAACAGTTTGAATTTTTAGGTTTCACTCTGTTTTCTCCTATATTGATAGATGTATTTGGAACTCTAAATCCAACACGGTTTGTGCTAGCTTCTTGAAACTTGACACAATAAAGCAGTTTCACGTTCTATCTCTATGTTTTGTTTCCTCTTGATGTAGCCCTAAGCAGTGACTGGCGAGATACACTTTCATGGAAAGGGGTTGCCAGGCTTCCCAAAATTACGAATCTCCAGAAATCTCAGCAAATATTTTTTCACCCAAACTGGATGATACTTTCAGGTAATGATCACTACTCTAACGCGACTTGGTTCCCCAAATTTCGTTCTTCTATGTTGAAGCGTTCGTTTCCAGTAACAGTTTGAATTTTGGCGTTTCACTCTGTTTTCTCCTATATTGATAGATGTATTTGGAACTCTAAATCCAACACGGTTTGTGCTAGCTTCTTGAAACTTGACACAATAAAGCAGTTTCACGTTCTATCTCTATGTTTTGTTTCCTCTTGATGTAGCCCTAAGCAGTGACTGGCGAGAAACACTTTCATGGAAAGGGGTTGCCAGGCTTCCCAAAATTACGAATCTCCAGAAATCTCAGCAAATATTTTTTCACCCAAACTGGATGATACTTTCAGGTAATGATCAGTACACTAAGGCGACTTGGTTCCCCAAATGTCTTTCTTCTATGTTGAAGCGTTCGTTTCCAGTAACAGTTTGAATTTTTAGGTTTCACTCTGTTTTCTCCTATATTGATAGATGTATTTGGAACTCTAAATCCAAGACGGTTTGTGCTAGCTTCTTGAAACTTGACACAATAAAGCAGTTTCACGTTCTATCTCTATGTTTTGTTTCCTCTTGATGTAGCCCTAACAGTGACTGGCGAGAAACACTTTCATGGAAAGGGGTTGCCAGGCTTCCCAAATATACGAATCTCCAGAAATCTCAGCAAATATTTTTTCACCCAAACAGGATGATACTTTCAGGTAATGATCAGTACACTAAGGCGACTTGGTTCCCCAAATGTCGTTCTTCTATGTTGAAGCGTTCGTTTCCAGTAACAGTTTGAATTTTTAGGTTTCACTCTGTTTTCTCCTATATTGATAGATGTATTTGGAACTCTAAATCCAACACGGTTTGTGCTAGCTTCTTGAAACTTGACACAATAAAGCAGTTTCACGTTCTATCTCTATGTTTTGTTTCCTCTTGATGTAGCCCTAATCAGTGACTGGCAAGAAACACTTTCATGGAAAGGGGTTGCCATGCTTCCCAAAATTACGAATCTCCAGAAATCTCAGCAAATATTTTTTCACCCAAACTGGATGATACTTTCAGGTAATGATCAGTACACTAAGGCGACTTGGTTCCCCAAATGTCGTTCTTCTATGTTGAAGCGTTCGTTTCCAGTAACAGTTTGAATTTTTAGGTTTCGCTCTGTTTTCTCCTATATTGATAGATGTATTTGGAACTCTAAATCCAACACGGTTTGTGCTAGCTTCTTGAAACTTGACACAATAAAGTAGTTTCACGTTCTATCTCTATGTTTTGTTTCCTCTTGATGTAGCCCTAACAGTGACTGGCGAGAAACACTTTCATGGAAAGGGGTTGCCAGGCTTCCCAAAATTACGAATCTCCAGAAATCTCAGCAAATATTTTTTCACCCAAACTGGATGATACTTTCAGGTAATGATCAGTACACTAAGGCGACTTGGTTCCCCAAATGTCGTTCTTCTATGTTGAAGCGTTCGTTTCCAGTAACAGTTTGAATTTTTAGGTTTCACTCTGTTTTCTCCTATATTGATAGATGTATTTGGAACTCTAAATCCAAGACGGTTTGTGCTAGCTTCTTGAAACTTGACACAATAAAGCAGTTTCACGTTCTATCTCTATGTTTTGTTTCCTCTTGATGTAGCCCTAACAGTGACTGGCGAGAAACACTTTCATGGAAAGGGGTTGCCAGGCTTCCCAAATATACGAATCTCCAGAAATCTCAGGAAATATTTTTTCACCCAAACAGGATGATACTTTCAGGTAATGATCAGTACACTAAGGCGACTTGGTTCCCCAAATGTCGTTCTTCTATGTTGAAGCGTTCGTTTCCAGTAACAGTTTGAATTTTTAGGTTTCACTCTGTTTTCTCCTATATTGATAGATGTATTTGGAACTCTAAATCCAACACGGTTTGTGCTAGCTTCTTGAAACTTGACACAATAAAGTAGTTTCACGTTCTATCTCTATGTTTTGTTTCCTCTTGATGTAGCCCTAACAGTGACTGGCGAGAAACACTTTCATGGAAAGGGGTTGCCAGGCTTCCCAAATATACGAATCTCCAGAAATCTCAGCAAATATTTTTTCACCCAAACAGGATGATACTTTCAGGGAATGATCAGTACACTAAGGCGACTTGGTTCCCCAAATGTCGTTCTTCTATGTTGAAGCGTTCGTTTCCAGTAACAGTTTGAATTTTTAGGTTTCACTCTGTTTTCTCCTATATTGATAGATGTATTTGGAACTCTAAATCCAACACGGTTTGTGCTAGCTTCTTGAAACTTGACACAATAAAGCAGTTTCACGTTCTATCTCTATGTTTTGTTTCCTCTTGATGTAGCCCTAATCAGTGACTGGCAAGAAACACTTTCATGGAAAG
Source organism: Spermophilus citellus (assembly GCF_964194105.1). Lineage (NCBI taxonomy): Eukaryota > Metazoa > Chordata > Mammalia > Rodentia > Sciuridae > Spermophilus > Spermophilus citellus. Next base: position 348,507 of record NW_027673057.1, read on the forward strand.
GGGTTGCCATGCTTCCCAAAATTACGAATCTCCAGAAATCTCAGCAAATATTTTTTCACCCAAACTGGATGATACTTTCAGGTAATGATCAGTACACTAAGGCGACTTGGTTCCCCAAATGTCGTTCTTCTATGTTGAAGCGTTCGTTTCCAGTAACAGTTTGAATTTTTAGGTTTCGCTCTGTTTTCTCCTATATTGATAGATGTATTTGGAACTCTAAATCCAACACGGTTTGTGCTAGCTTCTTGAAACTTGACACAATAAAGTAGTTTCACGTTCTATCTCTATGTTTTGTTTCCTCTTGATGTAGCCCTAACAGTGACTGGCGAGAAACACTTTCATGGAAAGGGGTTGCCAGGCTTCCCAAAATTACGAATCTCCAGAAATCTCAGCAAATATTTTTTCACCCAAACTGGATGATACTTTCAGGTAATGATCAGTACACTAAGGCGACTTGGTTCCCCAAATGTCGTTCTTCTATGTTGAAGCGTTCGTTTCCAGTAACAGTTTGAATTTTTAGGTTTCACTCTGTTTTCTCCTATATTGATAGATGTATTTGGAACTCTAAATCAAACACGGTTTGTGCTAGCTTCTTGAAACTTGACACAATAAAGCAGTTTCACGTTCTATCTCTATGTTTTGTTTCCTCTTGATGTAGCCCTAACAGTGACTGGCGAGAAACACTTTCATGGAAAGGGGTTGCCAGGCTTCCCAAATATACGAATCTCCAGAAATCTCAGGAAATATTTTTTCACCCAAACAGGATGATACTTTCAGGTAATGATCAGTAAACTAAGGCGACTTGGTTCCCCAAATTTCGTTCTTCTATGTTGAAGCGTTCGTTTCCAGTAACAGTTTGAATTTTTAGGTTTCACTCTGTTTTCTCCTATATTGATAGATGTATTTGGAACTCTAAATCCAACACGGTTTGTGCTAGCTTCTTGAAACTTGACACAATAAAGTAGTTTCACGTTCTATCTCTATGTTTTGTTTCCTCTTGATGTAGCCCTAACAGTGACTGGCGAGAAACACTTTCATGGAAAGGGGTTGCCAGGCTTCCCAAATATATGAATCTCCAGAAATCTCAGCAAATATTTTTTCACCCAAACAGGATGATACTTTCAGGTAATGATCAGTACACAAAGGCGACTTGGTTCCCCAAATTTCATTCTTCTATGTTGAAGCGTTCGTTTCCAGTAACAGTTTGAATTTTTAGGTTTCACTCTGTTTTCTCCTATATTGATAGATGTATTTGGAACTCTAAATCCAACACGGTTTGTGCTAGCTTCTTGAAACTTGACACAATAAAGTAGTTTCACGTTCTATCTCTATGTTTTGTTTCCTCTTGATGTAGCCCTAAGCAGTGACTGGCGAGAAACACTTTCATGGAAAGGGGTTGCCAGGCTTCCCAAAATTACGAATCTCCAGAAATCTCAGCAAATATTTTTTCACCCAAACTGGATGATACTTTCAGGTAATGATCACTACACTAACGCGACTTGGTTCCCCAAATTTCGTTCTTCTATGTTGAAGCGTTCGTTTCCAGTAACAGTTTGAATTTTTAGGTTTCACTCTGTTTTCTCCTATATTGATAGATGTATTTGGAACTCTATATCCAACACGGTTTGTGCTAGCTTCTTGAAACTTGACACAATAAAGCAGTTTCACGTTCTATCTCTATGTTTTGTTTCCTCTTGATGTAGCCCTAATCAGTGACTGGCAAGAAACACTTTCATGGAAAGGGGTTGCCATGCTTCCCAAAATTACGAATCTCCAGAAATCTCAGCAAATATTTTTTCACCCAAACTGGATGATACTTTCAGGTAATGATCAGTACACTAAGGCGACTTGGTTCCCCAAATGTCGTTCTTCTATGATGAAGCGTTCGTTTCCAGTAACAGTTTGAATTTTTAGGTTTCACTCTGTTTTCTCCTATATTGATAGATGTATTTGGAACTCCAAATCCAACACGGTTTGTGCTAGCTACTTGAAACTTGACACAATAAAGTAGTTTCACGTTCTATCTCTATGTTTTGTTTCCTCTTGATGTAGCCCTAACAGTGACTGGCGAGAAACACTTTCATGGAAAGGGGTTGCCAGGCTTCCCAAATATACGAATCTCCAGAAATCTCAGGAAATATTTTTTCACCCAAACAGGATGATACTTTCAGGTAATGATCAGTACACTAAGGCGACTTGGTTCCCCAAATTTCGTTCTTCTATGTTGAAGCGTTCGTTTCCAGTAACAGTTTGAATTTTTAGGTTTCACTCTGTTTTCTCCTATATTGATAGATGTATTTGGAACTCTAAATCCAACACGGTTTGTGCTAGCTTCTTGAAACTTGACACAATAAAGTAGTTTCACGTTCTATCTCTATGTTTTGTTTCCTCTTGATGTAGCCCTAAGCAGTGACTGGCGATAAACACTTTCATGGAAAGGGGTGGCTTTCCAAAATTACGAATCTCCAGAAATCTCAGCAAATATTTTTTCACCCAAACTGGATGATACTTTCAGGTAATGATCACTACACTAACGCGACTTGGTTCCCCAAATGTCGTTCTTCTATGTTGAAGCGTTCGTTTCCAGTAACAGTTTGAATTTTTAGGTTTCACTCTGTTTTCTCCTATATTGATAGATGTATTTGGAACTCTAAATGCAACACGGTTTGTGCTAGCTTCTTGAAACTTGACACAATAAAGCAGTTTCACGTTCTATCTCTATGTTTTGTTTCCTCTTGATGTAGCCCTAAGCAGTGACTGGCGAGAAACACTTTCATGGAAAGGGGTTGACAGGCTTCCCAAAATTACGAATCTCCAGAAATCTCAGCAAATATTTTTTCACCCAAACTGGATGATACTTTCAGGTAATGATCAGTACACTAAGGCGACTTGGTTCCCCAAATTTCGTTCTTCTATGTTGAAGCGTTCGTTTCCAGTAACAGTTTGAATTTTTAGGTTTCACTCTGTTTTCTCCTATATTGATAGATGTATTTGGAACTCTAAATCCAACACGGATTGTGCTAGCTTCTTGAAACTTGACACAATAAAGTAGTTTCACGTTCTATCTCTATGTTTTGTTTCCTCTTGATGTAGCCCTAAGCAGTGACTGGCGATAAACACTTTCATGGAAAGGGGTTGCCAAGCTTCCTAAAATTACAAATCTCCAGAAATCTCAGCAAATATTTTTTCACCCAAACTGGATGATACTTTCAGGTAATGATCACTACACTAACGCGACTTGGTTCCCCAAATTTCGTTCTTCTATGTTGAAGCGTTCGTTTCCAGTAACAGTTTGAATTTTTAGGTTTCACTCTGTTTTCTCCTATATTGATAGATGTATTTGGAACTCTAAATCCAACACGGTTTGTGCTAGCTTCTTGAAACTTGACACAATAAAGCAGTTTCACGTTCTATCTCTATGTTTTGTTTCCTCTTGATGTAGCCCTAACAGTGACTGGCGAGAAACACTTTCATGGAAAGGGGTTGACAGGCTTCCCAAAATTACGAATCTCCAGAAATCTCAGCAAATATTTTTTCACCCAAACTGGATTATACTTTCAGGTAATGATCAGTACACTAAGGCGACTTGGTTCCCCAAATTTCGTTCTTCTATGTTGAAGCGTTCGTTTCCAGTAACAGTTTGAATTTTTAGGTTTCACTCTGTTTTCTCCTATATTGATAGATGTATTTGGAACTCTAAATCCAACACGGTTTGTGCTAGCTTCTTGAAACTTGACACAATAAAGCAGGTTCACGTTCTATCTCTATGTTTTGTTTCCTCTTGATGTAGCCCTAAGCAGTGACTGGCGAGATACACTTTCATGGAAAGGGGTTGCCAGGCTTCCCAAAATTACGAATCTCCAGAAAACTCAGCAAATATTTTTTCACCCAAACTGGATGATACTTTCAGGTAATGATCACTACACTAACGCGACTTGGTTCCCCAAATTTCGTTCTTCTATGTTGAAGCGTTCGTTTCCAGTAACAGTTTGAATTTTGGCGTTTCACTCTGTTTTCTCCTATATTGATAGATGTATTTGGAACTCTAAATCCAACACGGTTTGTGCTATCTTCTTGAAACTTGACACAATAAAGCAGTTTCACGTTCTATCTCTATGTTTTGTTTCCTCTTGATGTAGCCCTAAGCAGTGACTGGCGAGAAACACTTTCATGGAAAGGGGTTGCCAGGCTTCCCAAAATTACGAATCTCCAGAAATCTCAGCAAATATTTTTTCACCCAAACTGGATGATACTTTCAGGTAATGATCAGTACACTAAGGCGACTTGGTTCCCCAAATTTCGTTCTTCTATGTTGAAGCGTTCGTTTCCAGTAACAGTTTGAATTTTGGCGTTTCACTCTGTTTTCTCCTATATTGATAGATGTATTTGGAACTCTAAATCCAACACGGTTTGTGCTAGCTTCTTGAAACTTGACACAATAAAGTAGTTTCACGTTCTATCTCTATGTTTTGTTTCCTCTTGATGTAGCCCTAACAGTGACTGGCGAGAAACACTTTCATGGAAAGGGGTTGCCAGGCTTCCCAAAATTACGAATCTCCAGAAATCTCAGCAAATATTTTTTCACCCAAACTGGATGATACTTTCAGGTAATGATCAGTACACTAAGGCGACTTGGTTCCCCAAATGTCGTTCTTCTATGTTGAAGCGTTCGTTTCCAGTAACAGTTTGAATTTTTAGGTTTCACTCTGTTTTCTCCTATATTGATAGATGTATTTGGAACTCTAAATCAAACACGGTTTGTGCTAGCTTCTTGAAACTTGACACAATAAAGCAGTTTCACGTTCTATCTCTATGTTTTGTTTCCTCTTGATGTAGCCCTAACAGTGACTGGCGAGAAACACTTTCATGGAAAGGGGTTGCCAGGCTTCCCAAATATACGAATCTCCAGAAATCTCAGCAAATATTTTTTCACCCAAACTGGATGATACTTTCAGGTAATGATCAGTACACTAAGGCGACTTGGTTCCCCAAATTTCGTTCTTCTATGTTGAAGCGTTCGTTTCCAGTAACAGTTTGAATTTTTAGGTTTCACTCTGTTTTCTCCTATATTGATAGATGTATTTGGAACTCTAAATCCAACACGGTTTGTGCTAGCTTCTTGAAACTTGACACAATAAAGTAGTTTCACGTTCTATCTCTATGTTTTGTTTCCTCTTGATGTAGCCCTAACAGTGACTGGCGAGAAACACTTTCATGGAAAGGGGTTGCCAGGCTTCCCAAAATTACGAATCTCCAGAAATCTCAGCAAATATTTTTTCACCCAAACTGGATGATACTTTCAGGTAATGATCAGTACACTAAGGCGACTTGGTTCCCCAAATGTCGTTCTTCTATGTTGAAGCGTTCGTTTCCAGTAACAGTTTGAATTTTGGCGTTTCACTCTGTTTTCTCCTATATTGATAGATGTATTTGGAACTCTAAATCCAACACGGTTTGTGCTATCTTCTTGAAACTTGACACAATAAAGAAGTTT